>NC_140991.1:285213128-285656457 GCF_052327205.1 Somniosus microcephalus
CAGCAAAATTCAAAGAAAAGAGAGAAAGAAATAAAAAATGAAAGAGAAAGAAAGAGTTAAAAAAAAAAGAAAGTGAGAAATGGGAGCGAATAAGAGAGAGAGAAAGAAAGCAAGAGGAGAGAAAGCAAGCACAAAGCCGTCCAGTAAACATAACTGGCCCATGAAAAGGTTTAATTACATAGAACAATGTCCAGTGTCCAGTTGCCAGGGTAAATGGCCAGTACAAAAGGTCATTCAGCCGTGCCTAAAACATTGATGGATCAATACTTTATAATGCCTACACATTTCAGTTTTCAGAATCAACCTCCAAAATCCTACCCTGACTCCGCCCACACCATCACTTGGAAATAGTGGGTTGAGGGAGCTGAAAGCTGGTACTGACCCCCTTGGGCTTTCGTCCGAAGACACAAATTGATAAAGTTTTCGGTAAACAACCACTTATTACCAATAGCGAATTTATTCAGCCGTGACTGATTGAGAGATTGTAGACATGCGTGCGTCACTGGGATGTGACATATTTTAACCCACATAATTGTCCCTTTCAAAGCCTAAAGCCGCCCCTAACTTATTTAATTAGAGCCAGCCTTTAGAATGCTTAATTCTTCACACACCAGTGAAGGAAATGTAGTAAATCCCCAAGGTGTTGTTGGCTGTTCCATCACCGTGATTCGCTATACATGTGAATGAACGGAACAAAAATCATTCAGCTGAAATGCTCTGTGGGTCAACAAAAAATAAAAGCACTATTGAGCAAGTGAAAGGGAAGGAGAGAAGAAAGCCCAAGAAAACCCAGTTATATGATGATTAAGTGCCCAACAATAAACAGGGGCAATATATTTCATTCGATGACCATTTAATACACTCAATTATAGCACTTCCTGCCAACTGGTTAAGATGCCATTGATCTTTCACTCTTCCCATCACTCTTGATGGGAAGTCCTATCTCCTGTAGGATTATAGACACAAAAGTACCAATGTTTTACACTCAACTTTTTAAAAAGGCTCAAGTTTATGGCTGCCAATTTATTTTGATATTAATAAATATATATTTTCTGGTTAAACAGACTGAGTTACAACAACATATAAAGTAAATGGGGGACTGTAATACAAAGTTGGATACAAAATGACACACAGTCAAACCAGCACGCAGGGTTAATTATGCAATCATAATTAGGCCTCATCTGGAGTATTGTGGCCAGTTCTGGGCACCACATTTTAGGAAGGATGTCAAGTCTTTGGAGAGGGTGCAGAGGAGATTTACCAGAATGGTATCAGGGATGAGGGACTGCAGTTATGTGGAGAGACGGGAGAAGCGGAGCTTGTTCTCCCTAGAGTGGAGAAGGTTAAAGGGAGATTTAATAGAGATATTGAAAATCATGAAGGGTTTTTGATAGTGTAAATAAGGGGAAATTGTTTCCAATGACAGAAGGTTCAGTAACCAGAAGATACAGATTTAAGATTATTGACAAAAGAACCAGAGGGGAGGAGGAGGAGAACTTTTTTTGCGCAGCGAGTTACGATCTGAAATGCACTGCCCGAAAAGGATGATGGAAGTAGATTCAATAGTAACTTTGAAAAAGGAATTGGATAAATACTTCAGGGGGAGAAAATTGCAGGGCTATGGGGAAAGAGCAGGGGAGAGTGGGACTAATTGGACAACTCTTTCAAAGAGCCAGCACAGGCACGATGTGACAAATGGCTTCTATGATTCTATATCGTAAATTCCATTTCAGTTCAGTCTAGTCGATAATTGAATTAAATCCAATTAACTCTACGATGCATTGAGCTAAGGAAACAGTTTGGGTAGATACCAGGATACTTCTTCACGCACAATGACCTCTGGACAAGATTGTCAGAAGATGCTGTTCCCTACAGGCACTCACCAGGGAGCAGGACAGGTCCATAGGAACAAGTGTAGGCCATTCAGCCTCTCGAATTGTTCTGCCATCTACTGGCAAATCTATTGATCTCCGGTTTAAAATTAATAATTGAGCGAGCATCTACTGCTTTTTGTAGGAGAGTTCCACACTTTGTGTGAAGAAGTGTTTCCTAACTTCTCTCCTGGCTCTGATTTTAAGCTTATGTCCAATGTTCCCCTTAAAGAGCTTGGCCAGGCACCAGTCGCAAGGTCCCGCACAGGCCGCTCACCAGCGCTGCCGCTGGAAGAGATACCACGCCAAATTTAAAGGGCCTGCACAGGGAAAAGAAAATTAGAGGGAACATTGGTTATGTCCCCTTGTCCTAGACTCCCCCACCAGCAGAGAAAGTTTCTCTCTATCTACCTCATTAATTCCTTTCAAATTCCTAAAATCCTCAGTCAAATCACCACTTAACCTTCTATATTCCAGGGAATACAAGCCTAGTTTATGTAATCTCTCCTCATAATCTAACCCTTGGAGCCCTGGTACTATTCTGGTGAATCTGTGCTGCACTCCTTCCAAGCCAATATATCCTTTCTAACGTGCGGTGCCCAGAACTGTACACAGTACTCCAGATGTAGTCTAACCAGGGCTTTGTATAGCTGTAGTGAAAACTTCCTCCCCAGTATATTCGAGCCCCCTAGTTATAAAGGCTAACATTCCATTAGCCTTTTTGATTATTTTCTGTACCTGACCAATACGTTTTAAGTGCTCTGTGTACATGGACCCTTGGGCCTCCACTGTTCCTAACTTGACACCATTTCTCCCAGGGCTCCTGGGAGTGGAAGGTGTCTCCATTCATAGAAGGTAGGTGAGGCCAGCAGTAACTTGTGTTAGCAGTTACTGCAGTCTCATGGAGCTTGCCGGGTTGCCTTTGGGGAGGGATTTCGCAAGGTTTTTTTCTCCTAGTTGGCCGAAGGTTTTTTTTTTTCGCCTCTCCCAGAAGATTGGGTGACAAAGAGGGTGGGGGAGGAGGTCGACGGTGCATTCTGTTTATTTTCATGTAACCCCACTTAATGTGGCCTCATAAATGTAAAGGTAGCAGCACATCTGCAAAACTGGCACCAGTAGACAAAACACTGCAACAGTAGGTTTTAAGGTAACAGCAGCTATCATGACTTGTTCACTGAAGGCTCCACGGCGAATAGTAAATGCAGTCGGCTATATCACAAGCCAGCAGCTCTACAGGTGGACATCGGATACAGTGAGGGGATCAGACCGCCATGAGGTGTACAAAACCAAATGGTTACATTTCTCATTGCCACTTGGACCAGTTTTCAGCCATGCTTCTTGTGCTTTTTTAAACGTCAGATTCCACTTCACCAACTCCATTCCCTAGCCGCCAATTCCATCCCTCTCCCTGGCCGCTGTCTGAAGTTGAAGCAGACTTTTCGCAACCTTGGCGTCCTATTTGACCCTGAGCTGAGCTTCTGACCCCATATCCTTTCCATCACCAGAACCAATTAATTCCACCTCCGTAACGTCGCCCGTCTCTGACCCTGCCTCAGCTCATCTGCTGAAACCATCATCCGCGCCTTTATTACCTCCAGACTCGACTATTCCAACACTCCTGGACGGCCTCCCATCTTCCACCCTCTAAACTTGAGTTCATCCAAAACTCTGGTGCCCGTATCCTAACTCGCAGCAAGTCCCGTTCACCCATCATGTCTGTACTCGCTGACCTGCATTGGGTCCCATCCGGCAATGCCTCAATTTGAAAATTCTCATCCTTGTGTTCAAATCCCTCCATGGCCTCGCCCCTCCCTATCTCTGTAACCTCCTCCAGCCCTATAACCCTCCGAGCTCTCTGCGCTCCTCCAATTCTGGCCTCTAGCACATCCCCGATTTCCATCACTCCACCATTGGCGGCCGTGCCTTCAATTGCCTAGGCCCTAAGCTCTGGAATTCCTGCCTAAACCTCTCCACCTTTCTTTTCTCCTTTAAGACGCTCCTTAAAAACCACCTCTGCCCTAATTTCTCCTTATGTGGCTCGGTGTCAAATTTTGTTTTATAACACTCCTGTGAAGTGCCTTGGGACATTTTTACTACATTAATAGGCTCCATATAAATGCAAGTTGTTGTTGTTTGAATAACTCTCCTTCCCCTATATCTGTAACCTCCTCCAGCCTTACAACCCTTCCATCTCCTCACCCCTCAGACAACACATCAGTGCAAAGGTGAGGGATTGAAATGGGTTTGGTCCATTGTGCCGCTGGTTGAGGGGCTGTGCCCTAATAGTTTTCCAATCAGCTTCAAGGCGATACCAGATCTCACTGCAATTAAGAAAATAACACTCCTGTGAAGCACTTTGGGATGTTTTACTACATTAAAGACGCTATATAAATGCAATGTGTTGTTGTTGAAAAAAAATGCTCAGCAGGTGAGAGAAAAATGGCTTATGGTTTTGAGCGAGACCCTTCATCAGAACACCCGGGTTCTGATGTCAAACCCACCCAAAACAATCGGCTATCTAGATACTGACTGACCGGCTAAGCATTTATTGTTGTGTGCTTTTTTAAAAAAAAATTCTGATTTCCAGCATTTGCAGAATCCCATTTTAACTCCACAAGAACCGACCGTGTTGCATTCTTCACTCACCCTCTAGGGGGCACTGATCATCAAGGAATTGTCCTGCTTTCAATTCTCCATTCAATAACTCCTGCAGAGAGAGAGAGAGAAATATATTACAGACAAGGAACAGATGTGGGTGAATAGGAAGGAATCTCAGTCGATGAGTCATTAACACGAAAGGATAAGCACTTCCCTGCACAGAGGACCACAGATAAAAGGAGCAGCAACAGGTCCCATTAACCACTCTGCTAGCCAAAAATCCAAATCCCTCTAGTGAAGAGTAGTTGGTTGAAAGGATTCACTTAACCTCTATTTTTATTTTATAAAAAGGAATAGTTTACAAGGACAGGTGGGTAATTTTTACTGACAGTACATGAGCAGTTCACGTAGAATTGTACAGCGCAGATGGGAGCCATTCGGCCCATCACACTTGTCTGTCTCAGGAGCTATCCCCTTTGTCCCAGTCCCCTGCCCTATTCCCCACATCTTTTAAAATTATTTTTCCTTTTTCAAATGTTTATCCATTTCCTTTTTAAAAACTGTTCCAATTCTCCCACTGTTCCTGGTCAGGCAGTCCATGGCCTAACAACTCTCCACGCAAGAGAATTCTCCTAACCTCTCCCTTCATTCTTTTGATGATCTTTAATTTAGTCCCTCTAGTTACCAACTCACTGACCAGTGGAATTTGTTTTCCCTATTTTACCATTTGAAAACCTCCAAGTGGTGCACAATATCACAGATCACAGAAATCCCACAATGCAGATAGAGGCCATTTCGGCCCATCGAGCCTGCACCGACACATATCCCACCCGATCCCCGTAACCCCACGTATTTAATCCCCCTAACACTAAGGGTCAATTTATCATAGTCAATCAACCTAACCCGCACATCTTTGGACTGTGGGAGGAAACCGGAGCACCCGGAGGAAACCCACGCAAACACGGGGAGAATGTGCAAACTCCACACAGACAGTCACCCGAGGCCGGATTCGAACCCAGGTCCCTGGCGCTGTGAGGCAAAACTCTTATGTATGTAATGGGTTTCTCTGTGAATAAAGCTTGTAAGCAACTAAAGACTAGGCTCTAGTGCTCTATTCTTCACCACCTGGCTCCCTGACTTTTTACACCCATAACCTTCTTTGTTCTAATGAAAGGAGCCCCAATTTCTTCAGTGTCTCCCCATAACTAAAGCCTCTCATCCTAATAAATCTCAGTTGTGCCTTCTCCACAGCCAGGACATGCTTCTGAAAGGAAGGTAATCAAACCTGGGCACCGTATTCCAAGTGTGGCCTGACCAATGGTTTGTACAGGTTTAAACAATTACCATTTTGCTTTTGTACTCTATGATCCTATTTACAAAACCTAGAATCCTTTTTTAAAAATACAGCTTTATCACTATGTCTCCCTACTTATGTATTTGTGTATCTGAACCCCCAAGTCTGTCTGCTCCTCCACTCCAATCTTGGCCTGTTGTGCATTCCCCAACTTCCTTGGCCCTACCGCTGGCAGCCGTGCCTTCAGCTGCCTTGGCTCGAACTTCTGGAATTCCCTCCCTAAACATCTCCATCTCTCTACCTCCCTTTCCTCCTTTAAGACCTCTCACTTGGACCAAGTCTTTGGTCACCTGTCCTAATGTCTCCTTCTTTGGCTCAGTGTCAATTATTTTTGCCTGAAGTGCCTTGGGGTGTTTTACTACATTTAAAAAGGTGCTATATAAAAAAAACTGTTGTTGTAGTAACACCATCATTCTCCGTCCATTGCATTGCATTGCATTATAGGTGAGCTAACACCAATTAGATGAGCTTGCGCTCTGAAACTATATATCAAGAGGTTTAACACACACAAAAATAAGGACCGTGTCAGAAATGGCGATGGGATTGTATCCAGAATATACAGCAGGAAGACAGAGGAGAAACATTCTCTGGTGATGAAAAGAGATGGGATTTCTGCAAGATTGTTGAAAAAATTCCCATCAGCAAATTACATAGAATTTACAGCACAGAAACAGGCCATTCGGCCCAACAGGTCTATGCTGGTGTTTGTACTCCACACGAGCCTCCTCCCACCCTACTTCATCTCACCCTATCAGCATATCCATCTATTCCTTGCTCCCTCATGTATTATCTAGCTTTCCCTTAAATGCATCGGTAAATAATTGACAAGAATGGAATAAACAAGTGCACCTCCTCAAACCCCACTTTCATATTTGAAGTAGCTCCCAAGTCCGCTATAGCTCACAAATTGGGTCTTCTTGCTCTGGAATTTGCACCTGTAACTCATTCAATCGATTATTCTTGCCTGCAGAGCTAAAACTACCCAGTGAAATCGGAGATACCCCGTAATCTCCCTTTCTGACCTTTAATGGGACTCGCAGTTTCTGACAAGCGGCAGTGGCTTGTTTCAACTGAACCTCAGCAAATATCCAAAGTTTTCTCCCCCTGCCCTTGCGAAGCAGGCTCCACTTCTCTCAGGCACCTTTCTCTTCCTTTAGCACCACCGTGAATCATCTGCGACATGCCTGAAAACCTTTAAGTCTCCCAGGCAGAGGGTCTCCAAATCTTCTGGCAAGCAGCTGTCATTAATCAGCAATTCTAGCAGGAGATGTACCAGGATTTAAAAACACACACACGAAATCCAGCTTCCTTCTCTCTCTCTCGGTAAACACAAGTTAACTTGCAAAGAGAGGGAGAGCTTGGGCCGGCTGCAATCATTTACCTAAAAAAGTTTCGTTGTAAACTAATAGCCAAACCTGCCCCGCATCTTTGTCAGCGAACACCCATCGTGTTACCAACACTGGTGTGAGATAAAGAACAAGATTATCAAAACAACTCGAACGGTTTAACCCCAAAAGTTCAGAGAAAAGGCCAGCTCCAATTTAGTGTTTTCTTGCTGCTATAATTGGACTCAAGTTAGAAATTGGCACCCTCAATTAATTAAAATGGGTCGCGATTAATTTTAAAAGATTGGAATTTGGCACTTGATAAGTTTAGGACCGAACACATGCTGGTAATTGGATAATGGAATTCCTAGGAATATTGTAGGGCGGATTGGAGAATAACGCTGGATAAATGTTTCTCCTCCCATTATTTGGTGAATTGTAAAATGCCATAGTTTATTCAAGAGGACAGTGCAATAACACTGAGGACCGCTCTCCAGTTCATGGGCCTTGCACAGGAGGGAAAAGCCAGTTCCGAGGTGGTTCGCCACAGAATCTGGCCGGGTTTTCTCTTGGCTGTAAAGAAATGAATACCAATGATGTACAAACTTACATTTATCATAGAATCATACGGCACAGGAGGCCGCCATTCGGCCCATCGTGCCTCTGCCAGCTCTTTGAAAGAGCGATCCAATTAGTCCCACTCCCCTGCTCTTTCCCCATAGCCCTGCTATTTTTCCCCCTTCAAGTATTTATCCAATTCACTTTGAAAGTTACTATTGAATCTGCTTCCACCACTCTCCGGCAGTGCATTCCAGATCACAACATTTATAGAACATCTTTCACGTCAAGACATCCCACAGTAATTTACAGCCAATTAAGCACTTTTCTATAGTAGTCACTGTTCTATAAACAAACGTAGACAACAGCAAGGAGATGAATGACTAGCAAAAATTAAACAGCATTGGATTGAGCGATAATTGTTGGCCGGGACAAACTCCCCTGCTCCTCTTCAAAATAGTGCCATGGGATCTTGTACATCTACCAGAGAGGGCAGACAGGGCCTCGATTTAACAGCTCATCCAAAAGACGGCATCTCCAACAGTGCAGCACTCCCTCAGTACTGCACTGCAGTGCCAGCCTGGGTTATGTACTCGAGTGGGTGTGGGACTTGAACCCACGACCTTAAGATTCAGAGGAGAGAGTGCTACTGATCGAGCCAAGCTGACAGGCGATAGTGAATCAGCAGTCAGTTTTACATCTCACCAGAATTTTATTTCCATTGAAGTCAACGGAAATGTTACGGGCGTGATGTAAAACGGGCTGCCGATTGGCTAACGCACTACTACCGCCGATGTTTCTGCACCTCCTACTAATCTGCAGCTCAACATAGTGAGACCAGCATGTTCGAGATATCCCTCTCCCTCAAGAGGAGTGGAACAGACAGTGGGCAAAAAGGCACAGGTGTGGAGTTTTAGATTATGTCGTTTTAAAGTTGGTCTTGGTAGAAAACTCACCTCTCCTCAGCATTGCTTGACATCAGTGACCAGAGTCCAGCATGCACCATTCAAATTTGGAGATTATAATCTCACACAAAAATCAAACCTCCAAAAACGGGGCTTAGGTTACATTCAGGAGAGCTTCCGCGTAATGAAGCTTTGATGGTTTTGAAAATGACCTCTCCGATTTATTTAACACACACACAACCAAAATCAGAAGAGAGCCAGCTGACTGTTCCCCTACTTCTGTGGAGTTGCTGCCGATCACCTTTCAACTCTACCATTTCCAGCCTTTCAAGTAGAGTCGGGTTACAGAGGAGCTGTCAGCACTCGGAGGCGGAAAAAAAAAACCCAGACCAGGTGACATCAGCCCAAGATCCGCAAAAAAACTCCCATCGGCGGCAAACCTCCCCTTTTCATTCCCAAGGAGCCAGAAACACTAGAGCTTTGTTTAACACTTCCTGTCAGAAAGGCGACCTTCATGAGCTACTCACTTCAGTCAACAGATCGGCAAGGACATTGTAGCAAGCGCGGAGAGATTCCTAAACAACACAACCTTTTTGGATAAAAGTCTCGGGATGGGTAGGACAAGACGGCGGAGGGATTTGAAGATGAGAAGGATTTGAAGTTCATCCGATAACAGTACCTTAACAAAAAGAACAAGAGCTTGGACTTTTTATAAAGGTGGTGACCAGCGAGCCCTATTAACACCCTCTCTGTTTCACTTCCAACAAACTGGCACATTCTCCATACACGTTTCCAGATGAAATGTTTTAAAAAAAAAATCTAAGGAAACTCAGAATTCAAGCTGAAATTTTCAGAATGGTGCGACAGTGTCCGTGTGGAAGTATAACTGAAGGTTTTTCCAATTTCTTCCTAACCTGATGTGATGTGCAATTTGCTGATATTCTATTTTCCCAGCAAAAATAATATAAATGTTTCCAGTTGAGTGAACATAAACAAAAACAAAAATAAACTTTACATTTTTTAACCACAAATGTTAAAATATTGCACTACTGGTATCGTTATTGGGTAAATATTGCACTACTGGTATAGTTATTGGGTAAAGAAAACTAATATAGAATCAGCATCTTCCCTGCTGCCCAGCTCTGCAGGACTGCCCTGGTTTGGTTCCACTCCTACCCATCCAAATGTAGCTAGAGCATCTCCAGCAAGATGCTCCCTTCCTGCCCGCACTCGGTCACCTCCAAAATCCCCCGTGGATCTATCCTTGGCCCCGGGAGAACTTCCTATCTCTTCTTTGAAATAGTGCCACAGGATCATTTAAGTCCACCTGAGAGGGCAGATGGAGCCTTGGTTGAACGTCTCATCCGAAAGCCGGCGGCTCAGACAGTGCAGCACTCCCTCAGTACTGCACTGAAGTGTCTGCCTGGATTTTGTGCTCAAGTCTCTGGAGTGGGGCTTGAACCCACAACCTTCTGAATCAGAGGCAAGAAAGCTACAACTAAGCCACGGCTGACACCTCGAATATTATTATTAATGGAGGGCTCTACCCTCCATTACTTCCCTTGACCGTGCTGCCTTCAGACTACCCATCGAAGATCAGGTTCCCCCCCCCAACTAAATATCAAGGCGGCTGAAGGAATTATTTTTGGCCCCTGCCATCGCCTTGCAACCAATTCTGTTCCCCTCCCTGGTCACTCGTTTAGCCTGATCCAGATGTGCAAAACTCCACATCCTATCCATTACCAAGAGCATTCATCTTCCAACTCCACTACAATTACCTGGCTCCACCCGTACCTTGCCCTCACCAATCCTGAAACCATTATCCACACTTTGTCACCTCTTCCATCCTTCTCAAACTCTTACCTTGCCACCAAGCTGCCCATCTCTTCTCCCTACCAAGTCCCACTCACCCATCATTCCTCTCCTCACTGATCTACTTTGGCTCAGTGTGTCCCAGCACAATGAACTTCAAATCCTTCTCATCTTCAAATCCCTCTGCCGTCTTGCCCTACCCTCTTAAAGCTACCTCCTCCAGCCTTGTATCTTCATCAGTCAGTCCTATGACTCTGATCTTTTGTGATTCCACTCATCATTGGTGATACAGCTCTCAGTTGCCTCAGCCTTACTCCCTGGAACTACCCCTCAAAACCCAGCTCAATGTTTTGAGATCTCTGCGCTCCTCCACTTCTGGCCTTTTGCGCACTCCCAATTTTCATCACTCCACCATTGGCGGCCGTGTTTTCACCAGCTTAGACCCCAAGCTCTGGAATTCCCTCCCAAAAATCGCTCCTTCGCTCTCTCCTCCTTTAAGACACTCCTTAAAACCTCTCTCTTTGACCAAGCTTTTGCTTACCTGTCCTAATATCTCTATGTGGCTCAGTGTCAAATTCTGTTCGATAATGCTCCTGTGAAATGCCTCGGGATGTTTTACTATGTTAAAGGCGCTATATAATTGCAAGCTGTTCTTGATTAACAACCCATTACATAAACATCAGCAGTATTTCTGGTTCACAGTGGGTGAAAGTTTAGACGAGGAAAGGAGAAATCTAATTTATGCAACGCTTACTTTATTCACGCAATTAAAAAATACGTTAAAAAATATTGATTCTCTAATGAAACCATACATTAAAAAAAACTGCTCTGGTAATTCAGAATGCAAGCGTCTTAAAATAGGAAACACAACATTTGATCAACTAATGCTTCCTACAGTGAAAGTAAATTAATAGCACACAGCTTCAGGCAAAACAAATAAGGTCACATACAGACTTCAAGCCATTTAATACTTCAAAATCTTAAAACCGGTTTATAGTCTGGTCCAGTTATCCAGAACCAAGATACAAATTCATTTATGATTTAAAAAAAAATTCGTTTATTGATCAAATTATTTTAAGATCAAAGTTGCATTTTAAATTCAATATACAGAAGTTCTACTCAAGATGATCTGAATCCATTTTGACAAGTAATAAAATGAATTAGTTACATTACACAGTCACTGCCCATCTTTGGTTGTATTCGCTATGTATTTGTATACCTGAAGGAGTCATAGTACGTACGTACTCTGTCCATCTCCTAGACTAAAAGCCAGGCCCTTGCGACTGCTCACAGATTTACGATAATTGGCAAAAGAACCAGGGAGGAAATTAGATTTCTTTTTCTACACAGGGAGTGATGGTGATCTGAAATGCACTGCCTGAAAGGGTGGTGGAAGCAGATTCAATAGTAACTTTCAAAAGGGAATTGGATATTGCAGAGCTAGGAGGAAAGATCAGGGGAGTGGGACTAACTGGATCGCTCTTTCAAAGAGCCGGCACAGGCACGATGGGCCGAATGGCTTCCTTCTGTGCTGTATGATTCTATGAGTTTTTGCAGCCTGCTTAAACTACACTCGCTGCACAAAACACCTTGGTTCATGCGGCAGAGCAAGAGCTGGGAAACTAAACGACAGGAGGGTAAAGGGAGGAAAGTCAGCAGGGACGGGGAAACTAAAGCAAGTGGCTAGATAAGTGCGATAGCAAAATACTGCAGATGTTGGAAATCCAAAACAACAACAGAAAATGCTGGAAAAACTCAGCAGGTCAGGCAACATCCGTGGAGAGAAATTTGTGTTGACGTTTCGGGTCGACCCGAAACGTCAACACAAATTTCTCTCCACGGATGTTGCCTGACCTGCTGAGTTTTTCCAGCATTTTCTGTTGTTGCTAGATAAGTAGTCTGAAACTGAAGTTACAACAAACTGAATGAAGATTTTGGGGGAGGAGGAAAGGAAAGGAGGGAAAAACACACACACAGGTGTCAGCCTTGGATCAGTGGGTAGCACTCTCGCCTGAGTCAGAAGACTGTGGGTTCAAGTCCCACTCTAGGCACTTGAGCACACAATCCAGGCTGACACTCCAGTGCAGTACTGGGGGAGTGCTGCACTGTCGGAGGTGCAGTCTTTCGGATGAGACGTTAAACTTTCAGGTGGACGTAAAAGATCAGACGGCACTATTTGGAGACCCCCAGGAGAGTAATCCAGGGAGTCCTGGCCAATATTTATCACTCAACGATCACTAAAACAGGTTATCTGGTCATTTCTCGCAATGCTGGTTGTGGGACCTTGCTGTGCGCAAATAGGCTGCCGCGTTTCCCACTACAGTGACACCACCTCAAAAGTACATCATTGGCTGTGAAGTGCTTTGGGACATCCTGAGGTCGTGATATATAAACACAAGTCCTTTCCTTTCCTCTTTTTTTGTGCTGCTCAAAATACTGCACCTGATTGCTCTCTTTCAAGCCAGGGCCCCAGCCAGCAGTTTAATTACAACCTCTAGATCTGGAGCTCTCTTTCCCTTTCTTTAAAAAAAAAGCCAAGCAGGTCTGGCAGACAAACCCAGATGTGGAAGTAGCTCAGCTTAGTATCCAGCAGTTAATTCCTCCGAACCAAAGGCTCTGATTTTGCACCAGTTACCTCAGAGGGGCAACTGCCTTTCCCCATTGGCAGACTTCCTTTTCCCTTCCTCTCCACTCTCTCCCCCTCCCCTCCCTGGTCAGGCGTGATCAAAGCCAGGATTTGCTTTTTGGCGCGTATACGGTTTGGGAATGGAAAAAAAAGAAATTTGCTTCAATGATCAAAGTTCAGCACCATTATTCTCAGTACATTACCTAAACAATCCGCTCACCCAACATGTCAAGTCATTCCCACAGAGGCGATCTTGGTGCGTTTCCAATCATATATGCATACCATAATATATATATATATAAATAAAAACATACCATCAACACAAGTCAAGGCACTGGGCAGCCTACAAACACTTTTAATCGCTGCGGCAGCTGGATTAAATCTCAGCGAAAGCAACAAGGTCAGTCTCCGTGGTGTGTAGTATGCAAAGGCTTTTGGCAGCACTTCTGAGGCTGCTTAGTAGTCAAGGAGCAGCTACATTAAATCGGCAAAACATTAGCAGGGAGAACGACTCTCTCCTCCACATAAAAATAACCCATCCCCTCACTATTTTAGCCCAGACTTTTGTCCCATGACTGGATGGCGTCCGAAAGCTTGCACGAACATGAAGCTTAAATGCTGGATGCACATAAAACACACAATGGATAGAAGATGTCTTAAGTGAAGAAGTCATTTTTAGCCACTGTATTCTGGTGAGGGCATGGGTTTTGGGGTGGAGCATTTGAAGGAAAATGGACATTGTTGTGGTGCGTCCTGTTTATTCAAAACCTGGTCAAAGTATTCCAATTACAATTAGCAGGTGACCAATTGAGAGATTCTCACATGATGGACAGACAGACACAACATACACGCTTTTCTCCATCCACCCTTTTGTCCGGAACTCAAGCAGGTATGGATTTACTTTCTGTAACCTTTGATGATCCTTTTTTTTTTAAATAAAGGAGGTAAGCCTCAATTTTATTTTGCAATCTTTCATCCACAGGACTGAGTAAAATTTATTACTGCAGAACTTGCCCCGAGGGACGTTGTTCAAATTGAATTACAGCAAGGTCACCACAGCACCTCACCCCGTCTGGAAATGTAGTGATGAAATTTCCAAAAATATAGTGGAAAATGTTTGCGCAATCGCTGCTGGTGCTGCACTGGGAGGTGGCAGACACCAGTCAAACTGAAGTACTCCGTCACCACCAGTCTTATCCGGTAGATCGACTCGTCTCTCCTCAGTTCAAAAAGCATTTCTCGATCTCATCAGCAACGCTACAACCGTCAAGATTGGAATTTTTACTCAGTTTGAAGAGTTGCGAGTTGAAATGAAAGCGCTTCTCTCTTTGCTACAAAATGGAAGACCAAGAAACGCAGCCTGTAGAAAATAGGACTGTTTAAAAAAATCTGATGGCTGCAGCAACACGTTTAAGGCGTTAATATGAGCAGCTCGACAGATGGAGATGTAATTTCTGTTGTGGTCTGTGCATGAATACAGTCCAGCAAAGGGAACACACCTATAACAAGTCAATCCATCATTGTTCACTGAGGTGTTAAAACTTGTAACAGTTTCAGATTTCTTGACTGCTTGGACTTAAAAGGAGAAACAAAATCCCCTGATTACGCCAGAAATGCTCCAGTACTACAGTTTTCTACATATCGTGAAACTGCACAGAATTGGGCTGGATAAGAGTTCTGGAGGAAAGAGACAGTGTCTTGCTAACAAATTGCTAAGAGAAGGTCGGATTTTGCTTTAAATCAGTCAATCCAGTTTGTATACAAGGATAGACCTTTGGAGTCCTTGCACACTGTAAACGTAGGTTTGCAAACTCTCCACGCTTGTCCTGGAGTCTCCAGGAATGAAGGATTAATCTCCTGGTCTTTGCTGCGGCCAAACTCCAGGGAGAAATCTCACCGGGGCAATAATTTAAAAAAAATGTTCCCCCATTTTCTTTGAAATTATTAGTTATGAAAATAATGGAGACGGGTAAAAAAAAGTTTGACCAACAGTCAAGAGTCATCCAATCGTGTAACAACGAGTCTGTTCACTTTCCAATTCGTGCAGGAAAACAGGGTGCCGTGAGGATGGCTGTTTCAAATTACCAGTGGCGGGAGCAGGAGGTCATCTGATGATACCTACCGGAATACGTCCAACTAGAGTTGGAAACCCTAATCGTTCCTGAAGTGAATCAAAAGGAGGAAAGGGGAAGCTTCCACAGCAAAGTCCTCACCTTGAATTTTCACAACCCAAGATCTGGTCCCTCTTGCGAGTCCCCAAATGGTGGTAACCTAATTTCATTCAGGTTCTCCTGAGCAAACAAACCCAAAACGGAGGGGGCAGGGGAGAACTCCCCTGTTATTCTCCAAATAATGCCACAGGATGTTTTAGAAACATCGAAGATAGGAGCAGGAGTAGGCCATTCGGCCCCTTGAGCCTGCTCCGCCATTCAATGAGATGGTGGCTGATCATCCAAATTCACTACCCTGTCCCTGCCTTCTCCCCATATCCCTTGATCCCTTTAGCCTTAAGAAATATATCCAACTCTTTCTTGAATATACTTAATGAATTGGCCTCCACTGCCTTCTGTGGTAGAGAATTCCACAGGCTCACCACTCTCTGGGTGAAGAAATTCCTCCTCATCTCTGTCCTAAATGGCTTACCCCTTATCCTTAGACTGTGACCCCTGGTTCTGGACTCCCCTGCCATCGGGAACATCCTTCCTGCATCTAGTCTGTCTAGTCCCAAGTGTCAATGAGATCCCCTCTCATTCTTCTTAACTCCAGTGAGTATAAGCCCAATCGACCCAATCTCTCCTCATATGTCATTCCTGCCATCCCAGGTATCAGTCTGGTGAATCTTCGCTGCACTCCCTCCATGGCAAGTACATCCTTCCTCAGATAAGGTGACCAAAACTGCACACAATACTCAAGGTGTGGTCTCACCAAGGCCCTGTACAACTGCAGCAAGACATCCTTGTTCCTGTACTCGAACCCTCTCGCTACGAAGGCCAACATACCATTTGCCTTCTTAACCGCCTGCTGCACCTGCATGCTTACCTTCAGCGACTGGTGCACAAGGACACCAGGTCTCATTGCACTTCCCCTTCTCCCAATCTATTGCTGTTCAGATAATAATCTGCCTTCCTGTTTTTGCCACCAAAGTGGACAACCTCGCATTTATCCACATTATACAGCATCTGCCATGCTTCTGCCCAATCACCCAACCTGTCCAAATCATACTGGAGTTTCTCGGCATCCTCCTCACAGCACACACGCCCACCCAGCTTTGTGTCATCTGCAAACTTGGAGATATTACATCTAGTTCCCTCGTCTAGATCATTTATATATAGTGAATAGCTGGGGACCCAGGACCGATCCATGAGGTACCCCACTAGTCACTGCTTGCCACTTGGAAAAAGAGCCGTTTATTCCAACTCTTTGCTTCCTGTCTGCCAACCAGTTCTTTATCCAACTCAGTACCTTGCCCCCAATCCCATGTGCCTTAACTTTACACGCTAATCTCTTATGCGGGACCTTATCGAAAGCCTTCTGAACGTCCAAATACACCACATCCACTGGTTCTCCCTTATCTATTTTACCAGTTACATCCTCAAAAAATTCCAGTAGATTAGTCAAGCACGATTTACCTTTTGTAAATCCATGTTGACTTTGTCCGATCCTGTCACTGCTTTCTAAGTGCTCTGCTATTACATCTTTTATAATGGACTCTAGCATTTTCCCCACTACTGATGTCAGGCTTACCGGTCTATAATTCCCCGTTTTCTCTCTACCACCTTTTTTGAATAGTGGGGTAACATTAGCTACCCTCCAATCCAATGGGAACTGTTCCAGGGTCTATTGAATTTTGGAAGAATTTTACATCCACCCGAGGGGGGAGAAAGGGTCTCGGTTTAACATCTCATCCAAAAGACACCTCCAACATTGCTGCACCCACTCAGTACTGGAACTGGAAGTGTCAGCCTGGATTATGTGCTCAAGTATCTGGAGTGGGGCTTGAACTCACAACCTTCTGACTCAGAGGGAAGAACGCAGTCATTGAGTCACAGCTGACAACTAAAAAGGAGTTCAAGTCGTCTCAATTCCATTTCCTCTGGATAAATGCGCTGCACAAAATGGTGTCCTGGATTCTTTACCAATTCATACTACAGGCAGCCAGAGAATATGGGCAAAGAATGTGCTCGTTAGATTGATGTGCCTAACCCAGGCAGTTTCCGATTGTACCTTACCTGCACCAAACTTAAAAAAAACACATTCCATTCATCTGGATAAGCAAGCAAGCAGACAGCTTGAACCAGGCTGGACTCAAACGTCCAACTGGGGACTTTGAGCCAAAATGATTGATGGATAACCAAGTAAAACTATTATTGCAACATTTGGGACATTTTTAGACTCCTTGAATCCATTTCAAGGCACTCACATTCCCATTTGCGGGGGAGTCCAGGCCAAGGGGTATAAATATAAGTTAGGCATTAACCAATCAAATAAAGAATTGAGGAAGAATTTCTTTACACACACACACACAGGCAAGAATGTGGAACTTGCTGCCACATGGAGTGGTTGAAGTAGATAGTATTGATGCATTTAAGGGGAGGCTTGACGCATACATGAGGGAGAAGGGAATAGATGGGATACAGGGGCAGGGTGGGAAAGGGAATTAAGAGTGGGAGGAGGTGCGTGTGGAGCATAAACACTGGTATAGACCAGATGGAGCAAATGGTCAGTTTCTGTGCGGTCAGTTCTACGCAATTCTATGTAACATTCTGGAACTGTACAGTCTGATTGATCGAGTTCTTGGACAGTGTGTGGAAGGGCCCAGTCTGGGGTGTAGTAAGCAATGCACACATGAACAATGAAACATAGGAATATCGCCATTGCTGGACAAAAAATTAGCAAGGCCCATCCAGTAATGGAGTTGTTGACTAATCATGGCGAACAATCTCTATCAATTAGTCTACAATAGACCCAGACAGGATACGAGGAAAACCGCAGCGGTGGAGAGCTTTGAGAACCATAGATCCAAAGTCACCTGTTCCTCCCCAGCATGGTACATTTACCACGTCATGACTCAAATTACTCATATACCGTGTTCCAAAATGTTATTTTCCAAAATAAATCTATCCAATTGGCATTTGAATGAATCAACGCCAACTGCTTTCACCGTCTCCCTAGGGAGCCTGCTCCATGGAAAAGCAAGTTTTAATTAATTTAAAGAAAGAGGAACAGGGAATAAACTCCTCAAATCTGTCCAAAAAGCTGTGTGGGAAACAATTTAACAGCTCCAACAGGATGTTCGCTCCATTTCTGGCCATCAGAGTACATTCCTGCAGCAACATTCTCAGTGCTTGGCCCATGCACAGAGCTCATGGTACATACAGAATAGCTGATAAAGCTTAAGGGATTTGTTACACATTCCAAGGACCTTCTGAAAAATTCTGACCCCATGCTGTGACAAAGATGGGTCACCAGCTGGGGAAGAGCCCCAGAGCTATGAGGCATCAGGAGAACATGCAAGAACCAACAGAAAGTGACAGGACCCAGAGCTCACTGCCAGTTCTTTGTGGTCCGTCCCTTCGTTAGCTCATTTTGCACGGCTTGACATCTGGGGTTTAGCTTTGGATCATTTACACAAAGTGGGAAACCCAACAGCAGAGAGTTAAGTTGGCTTTCTAGGATTTACTAGTGGAGTGAGGTAGAAAAGAACCATCCGTTCCACGCTTGCATGAAAAAAAAAATTGAGTAGAGCATCAGCGTTCCAAGCACATTTCAGAGCAGCACATTTCTGGCAAAGAAAAAGAGCAAACACACAAGTGGAAGTTATTCAGTGACGAATGGGCACCGGCCTCCTCCTCCCATGACAAATGTTGAGCAGCCAACATTAATCCATTTCATCTCTACTTTCGCCCACCCTCCACTGCTTCCAAGGCAAGAGGTGATGAGAATCACAATATTTCATTGCATACTGAGCAAACAGCTCACTGTCCAACCTCTATCAGATATCAAAATACAATGATGTGGTTGGCTTGGAACCCCCCCCACCCCCCCAAAAAAAAAATGCACAAAATCACTGGTGCAGGAAACTAATAAAATCCATTTCACTTCAAATTTTGGACATCTAACTGCGATTAATAACACAGATATCCAAGTAAAACTGATGAGATAAAATAGCTAGGAAACAAACTTCACCCAGAACTTTGAGGCATCTATCAGTATTAATAACACAGGGGAGTTATCCCCGGTATCCTGGCCAATACTTATCCCTCAATCAACATAACAAAAACAGATTATCTGGTCATTATCACATTGCTGTTTGTGGGACCTTGCTGTGCGCAAATTGGCTGTCGCGTTTCCCACATTACAACAGTGACTACATTTCAAATAGTACTTCATTGGCTGTAAAGCGCTTTGAGACATCCGGTGGTTGTGGAAGGCATTATATAAATGCAAGTTGTCTTCTTCTTAAAACAAGTGAACACAACTACAATGATAGCAAAATACTGCAGATGCTGGAAATCCGAAATAACAACGGAAAATGCTGGAAAAACTCAGCAGGCCAGGCAACATCCGTGGAGAGAAAATAGAGTCAACGTTGCAGGTGAACCCTTTGTCAAGACTAAAGAAGCACAGGAAATGAAATAGATTAAGAGGCCAGGCTGGGAGAGAACAAAAGAGAAAAGAGACATTAAGAGGTATTCAAAACGGGACGAGATGGTGATAGGACTAATGGAGACAAAAGACAGCTCTAGATTAGGTGTGAAATGCGCTGGCAGAATGGGAGACAGCTGCCATGTGGGAGAGAGAGGAAAAAAAGGGGGGTGGAGGCCAAAACAAAGGTGTGGATAAAAAATAAGTAAAAATGTAATGGGGGCCGCGGTTATGATCTGAAATTGTTGAACTCGATATTGAGTCCGGAAGGCTGTAAAGTGCCTAATCGGAAGATGAGGTGCTGTTCCTCGAGTTTATGGTGAGCTTCCGTGAAACAATGAAAGAGGCCAAGGACAGTGAGGTCCGAGTGGGAATGGGGCGGTGAATTAAAATGACAGGCGACCGGAAGCTCGGGGTCACCCTTACGGACTGAACGGAGGTGTTCTGCAAAGCGGTCGCCCAATCTGCGTTTGGTCTCCCCAACGGCCTCTTGCATTGTTCCATGGAAGCTCACTGTAAACTCGAGGAACAGCACCTCATCTTCCGATTAGGCACTTTACAGCCTTCCGGACTCAATATTGAGTTCAACAATTTCAGATCATAACCTCGGCCCCTATTACATTTTTACTTATATGTTTTATCCACACTTTTGTTTTGGCCTTTCCCCGCCCCCCCCCACCCCCTTCTTTTTTTTCCTCTCTCCCACATGGCAACTGTCTCCCATTCTGCCAGCACATTTCACACCTAATCTAGAGCCGTCTTTTTTGTCTCCACTAGTCCTATCACCATCTCGTCCCGTTTTGAATACCTCTTAATGTCTCTTTTCTCTTTTGTTCTCTCCCAGCCTGGCCTCTTAATCTATTTCATTTCCTGTGCTTCTTTAGTCTTGACAAAGGGTTCACCTGAAACGTTGACTCTATTTTCTCTCCACGGATGTTACCTGGCCTGCTGAGTTTTTCCCAGCATTTTCTGTTGAACACAACTACAATGTTGACCGATCCTACTAGCTGCAACAAATGAACAGGAAAAGGCCGTTCAGCTCCGCAAATCTGTTCCACCATTCAATCAGGTCATGACTGATCTGTACCTCAATTCATAAAACAGTCCATGTGCAAGGCATCTGTTGAGACATCAACAGTCTTAGTAAAATGGTAACCAAAGGTCACGGTGTTGCCATTACCAGCATAAAATATACCAGCACTAGACAGGTTTAACCAATTATACTAACATCTGCACTGGGTTTGGTATTTGTACTTCATCAACTGAAACCTACAATGACAGATCGGAGGTGAAAGTTGCTCCAACAGGTCACACATTTCTTTGCTAATACCTCTTCACGCCCACCCCACCCTCCCCAATCTCCATCTCCTCCAAGAAAAATGGATGGCTAGAGTGGAAACACATTATAATGTTGACAGTTTGCCAAAACCGTGCTTCATAAAAACCTGAAATAAAAAAATGATCTTGCATTTATATAGAGCCTTTCACGACTAAAGTCCTAAAAATGCTTTACAAAGGAAAACTTTTGAAGTGTAGTCACTGTTATATAGGAAAATAGCAGTTAATTTGTGCACAGCAAGGTTCCACAAACAGCAATGTGATAATGACCAGATTATCTCATGATCTGTTTTTAATGATGTTGGTTGAGGGATAAATATTGGCCAGGACACCAGGGAGCACTCCCTACTCTTCTTAAAATATTACCATGGGATCTTTTACATCCACCTGAGGGGGCAGATGGGGCCTTGGTTTAACGTCTTATCTGAAATATGACACCTTCGACCAGTGCAGCACTCCCTCAGTAGTATACCGGAGTGTCAACCTAGATTTAATGCTCAAGTCTCTGGAGTGGGACTTGAACCCACAACCTTCTAACTCCGAGGCGAGGGTGCTACCCACTGAGCCAAGGCAGACACCTCGACCTTATTTAGAGAGGAAAGTAACAATAGTTTGCAGGAACATTAAGCTGGGATCTCGATGCGTACCATTATTGTTTTTGTACTAAACGGGAAGAGCCTCACATCCATTTCCAAGCTAAGTATGTGGAAGGGCATGAAAGGAATTCTTCCTGTGGTTAACTACTTTACACTCCAGAAAGAACAGGCTTAACTCTAAGCTGCTAAGTTCATCATACTTCTGTGACTGTTGCAGCTTGGTTAGTGGCGTAAATACCGCTCATGGTGTATTGACTGAACTGACCGACTGAACACTGGAAAAGCAGATTTGACAAGTAAATGCAGACCAAGGGTTATGCTTGCAAGTCTCCAAGTTAAACAAATTCCAGTTGGTACATACATATTAAATATAATCTATCCACACATACATTTTAGAACCTTTATGGAAAATCTTAAAGCCTCACTGGCTGAAAAGTGGTCACGTGTAATGGATTGGCATTTCCAATTGCTCATTCATTAATGGGCAAAGGTATTCGGAAACTAAATTTGGCCGACAGCCGAGCAGCAAAGTATTTTCTGTCGCAGTCACAAAGTGTAGGGTATTGTTTGGACAAAGGAGAAAAGGAACTCTGGTCACTATTATAAAGAAGAATATAGAGGCACCCGATAAGGTGCAAAAAAAGATTTACAAGGAGGATACCAGAACTGAGAGGTTGTAACTATCAGGAAGGCTGAACAGGCTGGGGCTCATTTCTCTAGGAAAAAAAGAGAAAAGGCGGAGGCGTGACCTGATAGAGGTCTATAAAATTAAGGAAGGGGTTTGATAGGAGAGACGTAGAGAAGATGTTACCACTTGTGGGGGAGACCAAAACTAAGGGCTATAAATATAAAATAGGCATTAATAAATCCAATAGGGAATTTAGGAAAAACGTCTTTATCCAGAGAGTGGTACAAATATGAACTTGCTACCACAAGTAGTTGAGGCGAATCAGCATAACCTTCTAGATTCCCCTTAAATACAGATGCATTTAAGAGAAAGCTAGGTGGTTACGCTGATACAGTTAGATGAAGCGGGGTGGGAGGAGGCTCGTGTGGAGCATAAACGCATGGCCTGTTTCTGTGCTGCAAGTTCCATGTAATTCTATGTAAATTAAATTTCGTCAAGTATATTATGAGGATAAATATTGGTAACAGTTGGATGAAAGATAAGAGATGTACTGAACGGCTGCAGGGCATTCTGAAGGGGGAGGGTGAACAGTCAGAGGTCGTGGTTCACATTGGGACCAATGACATGGGTAGGAAGAGGGATGAAGTCCTGCAGCAAGAATTTAGGGAGCTAGGTAGCAGATTAAAGAGCAGGACCTCAAAGGTTGTAATCTCTGGATTACTCCCGGTGCCACGTGCTAGTGAGTATAGGAATAGGAGGATAGAGCAGATGAATGTGTGGTTAAAGAGTTGGTGCAGGAGGGAGGGCTTTAGTTTCCTGGATCACTGGGCCTGCTTCTGGGGAAGGTGGGACTTGTACAAGTCGGACGGGTTGCACTTGAACCAGAGCGGGACAAATATCCTTGCGGGGAGGTTTGCTAGCACTGTTCGGGGGGGGGGGGGGTTTAAACTAAAATGGCAGGGGGTTGGGAACCTGAGCAGGGAGACAGAGGAAAGGGAAACAGGGATAAAAGCAAAAGATAGGAAGGAGAAAAACAAAAGTGGCAATCGGAGAAATCAACGGTTTAAATCAAACATGGCCACAGTAAATAATAATTCTAATAGGTCTAAGAGCGTTAAAAAAACAAGCCTGAAGGCTTTGTGTCTTAATGCGAGGAGCATTTGTAATAAGGTGGATGAATTGGCTGCGCAAATAGAGGTAAACGAATATGATTTGGTTGGGATTACGGAAACGTGGCTCAAGGATGGTCAAGACTGGGAACTCAACATCCAGGGGTAGTCGATATTCAGGAAAGATAGGCAAAAAGGAAAGGGAGGTGGGGTATCATTACTGGTTAAAGAAGGGATTAATACAATTGTAATGAAGGATATTAGCTCTGATGATGTGGAATCTGTATGGGTAGAATTGAGAAATACTAAGGGGGAAAAAACCATTAGTGGGAGTGGTATATAGACCTCCCAACAGTAAGGCGGAGGTTGGGGATGGCATTAAAAGGGAAATTAAAGAAGCGTGCAATAAGGGCACAGCAGTCATCATGGGTGACTTTAATCTACATATAGATTGGGCCAACCAAATTAGTAACAATACTGTGGAGGAGGAATTCCTGGAGTGTTTATGGGATGGTTTCCTGGACCAATATGTCGAGGAACCAACCAGAGATCAGGCCATCTTAGACTGGGTATTATGTAACGAGAAAGGATTAATTAGCAATCTTGTTGTACGAGGCCCCTTGGGTCTGAGCGATCATAATATGATCGAATTCTTCATTAAGATGGAGAATGAAGTAGTTGACTCAGAGACTAGGGTCCTCAATTTAAATAAAGGAAACTACGATGGTCTGAGGAGCGAGTTGGGTAGGATTGATTGGGGAATGCACTCAAAGCGTTGACGGTGGATAGGCAATGGCAAACATTCAAAGACCGAATGGATGAGCTACAGAATTTGTTCATCCCAGTTTGGCATAAAAATAAAACAAAAAAGGTGACTCAACCGTGGCTAACAAGGGAAATTAGGGATAGCATAAGATCCAAGGAGACGACATATAAATTGGCCAGAAAAAGCAATAATCCTGAGGATTGGGAGCAGTTTAGGATTCAACAAAGGAGGACAAAGGGATTAATTAAGAAAGGGAAAATAGAATATGAGAGTAAGCTATCAGGGAACATAAAAACTGACTGTAAAAGCTTTTATAGATATGTGAAGAGAAAAAGATTGGTGAAGTCAAGCGTAGGTCCCCTTACAGTCAGAATCAGGGGAATTTATAATGGGAAACAAAGAAATGGCAGACCAACTAAATTCATACTTTGGTTCTGTCTTCACAAAGGAGGACACAAATAACCTCCCAGAGATGCCGGGGAACATAGGGCCTGATGAAAGGGTGGAACTGAAAGAAATCAGTATTTGTAGGGAAATGGTGTTAGGAAAATTGATGGGACTGAAGGCCGATAAATCCCCAGGGCCTGATAATCTACATCCCAGGGTACTTAAGGAAGTGGCCCTAGAAATAGTAGATGCATTGCTGGTCATCTTCCAGAACTCGATAGACTCTGGAACAGTACCCATGGATTGGAGGGTAGCTAATGTTACCCCACTATTCAAAAAAGGTGGTTGAGAAAAAGCGGGGAATTATAGACCGGTAAGCCTGACATCGGTAGTGGGGAAAATGCTAGAATCTATTATAAAAGATGTAATAGCAGAGCACTTGGTAAGCAGTGACAGGATCGGACAAAGTCAACATGGATTTACAAAAGGTAAATCATGCTTGACTAATCTACTGGAATTTTTTGAGGATGTAACTGGTAAAATAGATAAGGGAGAACCAGTGGATGTGGTGTATTTGGACTTTCAGAAGGCTTTCGATAAGGTCCCACATAAGAGATTAGCATGCAAAATTAAGGCACATGGGATTGGGGGCAAGGTATTGACTTGGATAGAGAACTGGTTGGCGGACAGAAAGCAAAGAGTTGGAATAAACGGGTCGTTTTCCGAGTGGCAGGCAGTGACTAGTGGGGTACCGCAAGGATCGGTCCTAGGACCCCAGCTGTTCACAATATATATTAATGATCTGGACGAGGGAATTGGATGTAATATCTCCAAATTTGCAGATGACACAAAGCTGGGTGTGAGGGTAAGCTGTGAGGAGGATGTCGTGAAACTCCAGTACGATTTGGACAGATTGGGTGATTGGGCAGAAACATGGCAAATGCACTATAATGTGGATAAATGTGAGGTTATCCACTTTGGTGGCAAAAACAGGAAGGCAGGTTATTATTTGAATGGCAATAGATTGGGAGAAGGGGAAGTGCAAAGAGACCTGGGTGTTCTTGTGCACCAGTCGCTGAAGGTAAGCATGCAGGTGTGGCAGGCGGTTAAGGCGGCAAATGGTATGCTGGCCTTCGTAGCGGGAGGGTTCGAGTACAGGAACAAGGATGTCTTGCTACAGTTGTACAGGGCCTTGGTGAGACTGCACCTTGAGTATTGTGTGCAGTTTTGGTCGCCTTACCCGAGGAAGGACGTTCTTGCCATGGAAGGAGTGCAGCGAAGATTTACCAGGCTGATACCTGGGATGGCGGGAATGACGTATGAGGAGAGATTGTGTCGATTGGGCTTATACTCACTGGAGTTTAGAAGATTGAGAGGGGATCTCATCGAAACCTATAAAATTCTGTCAGGCCTGGACAGACTAGATGCAGGAAGGATGTTTATGATGGCCGGGGAGTCCAGAACCAGGGGTCATAGTCTAAGGATAAGGGGTAAGCCATTTAGGACTGAAATGAGGAATAATTTCTTCACCCAGAGAGTGGTGAACCTGTGGAATTCTCTGCCACAGAGGGCGGTGGAGGCCAGTTCATTAAATATATTCAAAAAAGAGTTGGATATTGTGATGAAATATTCCATTCACCACTGCCTGTGACTGAGATCGGTTTCAGTGTCATTTCCCTTCCCCCAGACCTCATTGTATTGTGTACTGGAATGTGCTGTATTGTATACTGGAATGTGCTGGAATGTGCTGTGTGTAGGGCTCCACCCATACCTGGCCCCGTTTGTAAGCTAGCTTCAGTCTGGCCTCAGTCTCCAGAAGGAAGACATCTCTCTCTCTTACGTGTTACTTTCTAAGTTAATAAAAGCCTTGTTTTTGTTCTGCTAACTTCGAGTCTCGGAATTATTGAGGCACATCAATTTTATTAACTTATTTTTCAACACTATGGATCAACTCCTGAAACCCGAACGTTTGGATTTGGATCAACATGCTCCGGACGCATCAGCACGCTTCGGACACTGGTTTGAGTGTATGGAATTCTTCCTGGACAATTCCGCAGCCGTCAAAGACGCTACGGACGCTGCGAGAATGAGACTCGGAATTCTGCAGAATTGGGTTAGCCACCGGGTTTACCCCCTCATCCAAGACTCCGAGACGTACCTGGCCGCCTGCGACATCTTAAAGGCGCATTACCAGCAGCCTACGAATGAGGTGTATGCTAGGCACCTGCTCGCTACCCGCGCACAGCGACCTGGGGAATCGGTGGAGGAGTTCCTAAGCACCCTGAAAATGCTTGGCAAAGACTGCAAGTGCCGAGATGTAAAAGCCGCAGTGTACACTGATGAGCTTGTTCGCGATGCCTTCATCACAGGCCTCAGCCCCACTTACATCCGGCAAAGACTGCTGGAAAAAACGGGGTTGGACCTGAAACAGGCTGCGGACACCGTGCGATCCCTGGATGTGGCCCAGAGAAACTCGGACGCCTACTCTTCAGCCCGCGCCGTCCACGCCGCCACGTGTGCACCGAGGGCGCCGCCATCTTGGAAGGCATCTTCCCCGCCCGACAGCCCGACACCGGCTGGGCCCCGCTCTCCCCCAGAAGCCCTACGACAGCCGCGACGCGTCAGGGACCCAACTGCTACTTCTGCGGGCAGCCAAAGCACACCAGAAACCTGTGCCCGGCGAAAGGCACCACCTGCTTTAAGTGCGGTAAGAAGGGGCACTTCGGGAAGGTGTGCAGAGGGAACCCCGCCGGAAAACCAACCGCCGGAAAACCCGCCACCGCCGCGTGTGCGCCGTGGGAGCGGCCATCTTGGACGCCATCTTGCCCGACCTCGTGGGGTCCGCCATCTTGTGAGCAGACAGCGTGGACGCCATCTTGTATCGATCAGGGCCCTACAGTGGCATCGGTCACAGTGGACCAGACCAGGCCGCACCCGCTATCCAGATCAATGGTGGACATCGAGGTAAACGGGTGCCGGGTTAAATGCTTAATTGACAGTGGAAGCACGGAGAGCTTTATCCACCCAGAACTGGCACAACAACTCTCCCTAAAGGTGGTCCCTACTCAGGGTACCATCTCTATGGCTGACAAAACCCAGACATCGACCATTCTGGGTTACTGCACGGTACAATTGGGCGTTAACGGAACTGTATATGATAATTTTAAAGTATTAATCATGAAGAACCTATGTGCGAGCGTGATCTTGGGCCTGGATTTCCAGTGCAACCACCAAAGCATCACGCTCAAGTACGGTGGGTCCCAGCCGCCCCTCACAGTGTGCGGTCTGGCTACCCTGAAGGTAAAGCCGCCTTCGCTATTCGCGAACCTTACCCCTAACTGCCGGCCAATAGCGACCAAAAGCAGGAGGTACAGCTGGGAGGACAGGCGGTTTATCGCGACCGAGGTAGACAGGCTCCTGAAAGAGCGCATTATTGAACGCAGCAACAGCCCGTGGCGCGCCCAAGTGGTAGTGGTAAGGGGTAGCGAGAAGAAACGGATGGTGATCGACTATAGTCAAATGATCAACAGGTACACCCTACTAGACGCCTACCCGCTACCCCGCATATCAGAAATGGTGAACCAAATCGCCCAATACCGGGTGTTCTCTACCATCGACCTCAAGTCAGCGTACCACCAGCTCCCTATCAGACCAGAGGACCGCCCGTACACCGCCTTCAAGGCGAACGGACGCCTCTACCAATTCCTCAGAGTCCCCTTTGGGGTGACGAATGGGGTCTCGGTCTTCCAGAGGGAGATGGGCCGCATGGTCGATGACCACCACTTGCAGGCAACCTTCCCCTTCCTCGACAACATCACCATCTGCGGTCACAACCAGCAGGATCACGACTCGAACCTCGAGAGGTTCCTGAAAACCGCACAAAAACTCAACCTCACCTACAACGAGGACAAGTGCGTTTACAACACCACGCGCCTCTGCATACTAGGCAGCGTGGTGGAGAATGGGGAAATCGGGCCAGACCCCGACCAATTGCGCCCCCTACGGGAGCTGCCCCTGCCCAACACTCCCAAAGCCCTGAAAAGGTGCCTGGGGTTATTTTCTTATTATTCCCAATGGGTCCCCAACTACTCCGACAAAGCCCGCCCCCTCTTGAAAGCATCCTCTTTCCCGCTCTCTGCTGAGGCCCATGCCGCCTTCAAAAGCATTAAGCAGGATATTGAGCGGGCCACGCTACAGGCAGTGGACGAGAACACTCCATTTCAAGTGGAAAGTGATGCGTCTGACTTCGCCTTGGCGGCCACCCTCAACCAGGCGGGGCGGCCCGTAGCTTTCTTCTCGAGGACCCTCCAAGGGCCCGAGATCAGACACTCCTCCGTGGAAAAGGAGGCCCAAGCCATCGTGGAGGCAGTGCGCCACTGGCGCCACTACCTAGCCGGCAAACGCTTCACCCTACTTACCGACCAGCGGTCGGTAGCGTTTATGTTCAATAGTAAACAGAGGGGGAAGATTAAAAATGATAAGATTCTTAGGTGGCGGATCGAGCTCTCCACCTTCGAGTACGACATCATTTACCGGCCAGGGGCCCTTAACGAATCCCCTGACGCCCTCTCACGAGGAATGTGTGCCAGCGCCACCGGGGATCGGCTACAGACCCTCCACAACGACCTCTGCCACCCAGGGGTCACACGGCTGTTCCACTTCATAAAGTCCCGTAACTTACCCTACTCGATTGAGGAAGTTCGGTCCCTGACCAGGAACTGCCGCACTTGCGCTGAGTGCAAGCCTCGGTTCTACCGCCCAGATAGAGCCCACTTAATCAAAGGTACACGGCCCTTTGAGCGGCTCAGCTTAGATTTCAAGGGCCCCCTCCCGTCCGTCGACCGCAATGTTTACTTCCTGAACATTGTGGACGAATACTCCCGGTTCCCATTCGCCTTCCCCTGCCCAGACATGACCAGCGCCACGGTCATTAAATGCCTCAACAGCCTGTTCTGCCTGTTCGGTATGCCGAGCTACATCCATACGGATAGGGGGGCGTCCTTCATGAGTGAAGAGCTACGCCAGTACATGCTGTCCAAGGGGATCGCCACGAGCCGTACCACCAGCTACAACCCCCGGGGTAACGGCCAAGTGGAGCGAGAGAACGGGACAGTATGGAAAGCAGTCACTCTAGCTCTAAGGACCAAGGGCCTCCCTATCTCCCGCTGGCAGGAAGTCCTCTCGGATGTGCTCCATTCGATACGGTCGCTATTGTGTACGGCCACTAATACCACGCCTCATGAATGAATGTTTGTCTTTCCCCGGAAATCCACCTCAGGCGTATCCATGCCGTCATGGCTCTCCACCCCAGGTCCGGTACTCGTGCGAAGGCATGTGAGGGGCCACAAGACGGACCCTCTCGTGGAGCCAATACACCTACTCCACGCCAACCCCCAATACGCATATGTCCGGCACGCCAACGGAAGGAAGGACACTGTGTCCATAAAAGACGTCGCCCCAGCCGGCATCGACAACAACCATGGCAATAGCGGCAACGACGATCACAGCAACTCTTGCCCACCCACTACTCTTTCATCACCCCCGGAAGAACACCGACCAACGGCACCCCCACCAACTACCCCTCCAACAACCCTGGCGGCACCCCCGGCAGAGACCCAGGAGGCTACCGGGGACACCCAGCCGACACCCGCGGCACCGCAACAGCCACGTCGGTCGCAGAGGACTATCAAACCCCCGAACAGACTAAATCTATAGAAGGGGTGAATGTGATGAAATATTCCATTCATCACTGCCTGTGACTGTGGTCGGTTTCAGTGTCATTTCCCTTCCCCCAGTCCTCATTGTATTGTTTATTGGAATGTGCTGTGTGTAGGGCTCCGCCCATACCTGGCCCCGTTTGTAAGCTAGCTTCAGTCTGGCCTCAGTCTCCAGAAGGAAGACATCTCTCTCTCTTACGTGTTACTTTCTAAGTTAATAAAAGCCTTGTTTTTGTTCTGCTAACTTCGAGTCTCGGAATTATTGAGGCACATCAGATATATTTCTTAAGGCTAAAGGGATCAAGGGATATGGGGAGAAGGCAGGGACAGGGTACTTAATTTGGATGATCAGCCATGATCTCATTGAATGGCGGAGCAGGCTCGAAGGGCCGAATGGCCTACTCTTGCTCCTATCTTCTATGTTTCTATGTACTGCTCCAGTTACCACAGATTAGTGAGGAGACCTGGACATTTAATAAAAGAAAGAACGACATTTAATAAGGCTGGTGGCGCAAGTCTCCACTAACTTAGTTCAATAGCACACAAGCAACATCTGACCCATTGAGCCCGCACCGTATAAAATACAAATTGCACCATTATGAATTAATCCAGCTCATTAATTCCCCTGAAGGAGTTAAATAACTATGGCCCCACTCCAGAGACTTGAGCACATAGTCCAGGCCAACACTCCCAGAGTACGGAGGGAGTGCTGCACTGTCGGAGGTGCCGTCTCATCTCACTGATCTCATTGCTGTTTGTGGGAGCTTCCTGTGCGCAAATTGGCTGCCGCGTTTCCTACATTACAACAGTGACTACACTTCAAAAGTACTTAATTAGCAGTGAAGCGCTTTGGGACGTCCTGAGGTCGTGAAAGGCCTGTCTTCTTCTTTAGTACATTCACCAAAATAAAACTCTGCAAACCTTTCTTTGACCCTCAATGTAATAAATCCATCAAAACTCCAGGACATTAATCAAACACTGCAACCTACAATATTACACCCTGTAAGTTGAAGGGGTCTGTGGTGGGGGGGGGGGGGGGGGGGGGAAGAGTTCCTGACAGCTGAAGGCTCTACCATTGATGGTGGGACAGAGGAATGGCAAGAAATGCACAGGGTCCAAGGGTCAGGAGACTGAAGGACATAGACGAGACTGCAGAGATGGGGCCGAGTGAGGCCATAGAGGATTGGCAAGTGGTGATTGGTCCAGTGAGCGTGATCACTTTGAATTTGAAATCCTTGCCAGAGTGGCACTCACTGACCAAGCAACCAGTCCCTCCTATGTGAATGAGCACCTTCAGAAAAGGATGAGGGGGGGGGGGGGAGGGGGTGTTAGATCCGTGTATCTTAATGTTGTGTCCTTCAATAATCAGACAACGACTGCAGGGAACGATTCAACAGGTGTTTACTGAATGAGGGTTACTCTAGAACTAACTTTACAGATCACTACTCGGTTTATATACAGGTGTGGTCACTGCCGGTACTACAGTATACAGGAGCTGTAAAAAGTAGTTCTCCCCTTAAAGGTACATACATTACAATTCCTCCCCTTTTAGATTAACAGTACCATAACACTCATTTAACAATTAAATATCAAACTAATTACAATTAACACTTTTAACATGCAACATTAACTGAAAATAGTCTATTTATAAATTCAGTCTTTGGGGAGGCTTCCTGATCCTTTCTGGATAGCGCCGTTCCCGAGTGTCTTGCTCTTGGTGCGGAGGCGATTCTGGCCCCCTGTCGTCGGTTGGTTCATCAGCTTCCGATGCTACTGTTTCTGGGGTAGATGCTACCTGTACGTCGGGTTCATCACCAGGTACGTATGGGTGAGGCATGGGGTTGACTTGTTCCTGTGACTCTAGGATCTGGTCAGCATAGCGTCTCACGATGCTCTCCCCAACGTCCACTGTGTACATTAGTGGGCCCTGCCGTGTGCATATCGTTCCTGGCTGCCATTTCTCTGTTCGGTAGTCGCAGGCCAAGACTGGTTGCCCTACATTGAAGCTCCTTGTTGGCTTCTCATGGATGTGCTGGAATTGCTTACTCTCAACATCTCTTCGTACGTTTGGTCTGAGCAAATCCAGGCGAGATCTTAACCTTCGGTTAAAGAACATCATGGCTGGGGCCTGGTTGGTGACTGCATGTGTCGCATTCCGGTAGGCGAACAGGAAATTGTCCACCTTGTGCTGCAGCGGAATGTTGTCATTGTACATAGCCTTTATTGCCTTCTTAAAGGTTTGTACGAACCTCTCAGCCAATCCATTTGTGGCTGGATGATACGGGGTAGATGTGTAATGCCTTACACCATTCCTTTTCATAAATCTTTGAAACTCTTCGGACACAAACTGTGGTCCGTTATCAGAGCAAATCTGCTCTGGCAAGCCGTTCCTGGCAAAAATGGTCCGTAGGACTGCAATAGTTTTCTCCGTGGTGGTGGAGGACATTTTGATCACCTCAGGCCATTTCGAGTGCGCATCCACAGCTATTAAAAACATGGGAGTCCATGAATGGACCAGCAAAATCAATATGCACCCGTTGCCATGGAGATGAGGGCCACTCCCATGGGTGTAGAGGGGCATGTGGTGGTGCATTTTGGACCTTCTGGCATCCTGAGCAGCTCTTTGTCAGGTCCTCGATTTGCTGATCGATCCCCGATTTGCTGATCGATCCCCGGCCACCACACAAGCCCTAGCAAGGCTTTTCATTTTCACCCCTCCCAGATGACCTTCGTGAAGCTCATTGAGCACTCTCTCCCTTAACTTGGGTGGAATTACCACTCGGGATCCACACATCAAGGTCCCCTGGCATACTGACAGCTGTTCTCTTCTGGATGAGAATGCGGACAACAGTGAGTCGCCATGTGCTGGCCATCCCTTCACCGTCAAATCATATACCCGAGACAGTGTCGGGTCATTTTGGATCTCCTTCTCTATACCAGCGTTAGTTACTGGCAAGCGTTCAATTATAGTCGAATGAAATATTTCGACAGGATCCACTGCTGGTGCTTCCTCCGCAGTAGGCAGTGGCAGGCGTGATAGCCCATCAGCGTTTCCATGCTGTTTCGTGCCCTTATACTCGATTTCATATTGGTGCGCCCCTAGAAAAAGGGACCATCTTTGTAGCCGTTGCGCAGTCATCACCGGAACGCCCTTCTTTGGATTAAAGATGGAGACAAGTGGTTGGTGGTCAGCCAGCAAGGTGAACTTCTGCCCATGCAGTTAGTGATTGAACTTTTTCACTCCCCACACTAGGCTGAGGGCCTCCCTGTCAATCTGGGCGTAGTTACGTGATCGTGACGCAAAGGCTATTGGCCTCTCTGAGCCGTCCGAGAATTTGTGCGACAGCACCGCTCCAATGCCATAGGGTGACGCATCACATGCCAACCGAATTGGTAATGCCGGGTTGTAATGGGCCAATACCTCTTTTGATGTGATTAGTGTTTTGCTCTTCTGGAAAGCTCGTCTACATTCGTCACTCCACTTCCATGGCACCCCAGTTTGCAGTAGGGTGTTCAGTGGGTGTAGTATTGTAGACAAATTTGGCAAGAACTTATGGTAGTAGTTTACCAGCCCGAGGAACGACCTCAGTTGTGACACATTTTCCGGTGCTGGAGCCTTGACTACTGCCTCAATCTTCTCTGGGGACTTATGAAACCCCTCTTCATCGATAACGTGGCCACAATACGAGATCTGTTTTCTAAAAAACTCGCATTTGGGGCGGTTAGCTCGGAGCCCATATTCCTGCAATCTAGTGAGCACCTGCTCCAGGTTGGCAAGGTGATCACTGTCATTTTCGCCCGTGACCAGGATGTCGTCCAAATAACACTGGGTCCCTGGGATCCCTTGCAGGACTTGTTCCATTGCCCTCTGCCAAATAGCCGGAGCTGATGCTACCCCAAATACCAGCCAGTTGTATTGGTAGAGACCTTTATGGGTGTTGATTGTGAGGTGTTTTTTTGATGCTTCTTCTACCTCCATTTGCAGATACGCCTGGGCCAGATCAATCTTAGTGAAGCGTTTCCCTCCAGATAGCGAGGCGAAAATATCTTCAATCCGCAGAAGTGGTTATTGTACGGTGTGAAGGACCGGGTTCACTGTTACCTTAAAGTCCCCATAGATGCAAACCTTCCTTGGTTCCCCAGGCGTGCTGCTCAACGACTTTTTCATCACAGGGACGATGGGTGTAGCCCACTCGCTCCAGTCTACCTTGGACAGTACACCTGAACATTCCAGACTCTCCAGCTCTGCTTTGACAGCTGGGCGGATCACATAAGGTACCGGTCTGGCCTTAAAAAATTTTGGGCTTGCGTTTTCTTCAATTTTAATCATCGCTGTCATGCCATTTAGTGTTCCAAGTCCTTGCTGGAACACTTCTTTCACGTCAGTTAGGATCTTTGACAGTCACCCAGGTGCGACGTAGTCACCCAGGTGCGACGTCGTCACCCTTTTTGTCAGCTACAGTCAGTGCCTGTATGGAATGCCAATCTAGCTGTATCTTCCGGATCCATTCACGTCCTAGTAGTGGTGTTCCTCCATCTGGCAATACATATAGGTCCGTTTTTGGTGTTTCCTTGCCGTTATATATAACGTTCACCCTTATTTTTCCTTTGGGGTAGACTTTTTGCCCCGTGTACGTCTTCAAGACAATCTTTGTATCTCTCAAGGGTATATGTGAGAATAGCCGCTTGTAGTCCCTTCGGTTTATGACTGTTAGGGCTGATCCTGTGTCCAATTCCATTTTCACTTGGACTCCTGCTATCTTGAGCGTGACCCAGATAGTTTGGTGATCCTCCGTTTTGATCATATTATGTAGTTTCAGACAACCCAGCTCCTTGCTTCCGGAGTCTGTATCACTCTTCTGTTCGTCTGAACTACTCTCAGTCACCTTATGTACCTTCTTGTATTTCTCCTGTGGAGATTTCTTGCTGCTGGTTTTCTTTCCCGACCTGCAGACTCTTGCTATGAGTCCTACTTTTCCACACTGTCTGCACACTTTGTCCTTGAACCAGCAATCATTATGGTCGTGTGTTGTTCTGCCGCAGCAATAGCACTTCACTGTTCCGTATGACATTTCATTTGTGCCATATTCTTGCGGTCTCCGTTGTATCTCTGCAGCGCCCCGTGCTGCTGCTTCGTGTGATACTGCAATGCTGAAAGCCTTGTCCAGCGTAAGATCCTTTTCTGATAGAAGCCGTTTCTGGGTTCCTTCACTTTGAAGCCCACACACAAACTTGTCCCTTAAAGTATCTGCTAGTCCCGTTCCAAACTGGCAGTGTTTCGATAGCTTGCGCAGTTCCGTTAAATACTCAGCATTACTTTCATCTTTATGCTGGTTCCTTTTGTGAAACTTAAATCTTTCTGCTATCAGCAGCGGTGTGGGGTTTAAGTGGTCCTGTAGGATTGACACTATGTTTTCAAAATCCTTTTCTACTGGCTTCTCTGGGGTTACTAGGTTTCATAGTAAGCCATACGTTTTTGCACCCATTGAATTCAACAATACCAGCGCTTTCTTGTCATCTGGCACTTCATTCGCCTTGCAGTATACTTCTATCCGTTCGACATATGTCGTCCAATCTTCGACTTCATTGTCGAACGCTGTGATACTGCCACTCTTCGGCATTTTTGGGTGTGGTTAGACTGGCTTAAAATGGCGTCTCCCGCGCTTTCCTTTCTTCCCCGCTGCGGCTTAAAATGGCGTCTCCCGCGCTTTCCTTTCTTCCCCACTGCGGCTTAAAATGGCGTCTCCCGCGCTGCTGCCAACGCCGCTCTCTGCGGTCCTCGCGGCAAATGGCAGCGCCTCGCGTTTTCCTGCACACCTCTCTCCACCGTTGACGCTGCTCGGCCCTTGAACACCGGCTGCGCTCTGCTCTCTCTCGTCTCTCTCCCCCGTTGACGCCGCTCGGTCCTGAACACCGGCTGCGCCCTGTGCGCTCTGCCCTCTCTCTCTTCCCCCGTCGACGCTGCTCAGCCTTTTTCTGTGCCGCTCGGTCGGGCTCTAGCCCGTTGCTGTCCGGGAAGGGTCTGCGCAGTACCTGTTGCCAGCCCGTTTCGCTGGACTACCGTGACTGGAAAGCCAAGCCTGGCTCTCGACAGCCTCCCCTGCGATGCTCAAATCTCCGCTGGATGAGTGGGCGGTTGCCCGTGGTCGACGCCCGTGCTTCTGGACTCGACCTTCTTCCCCGGTTCTCCAGGAGCGAATCCCTGGGAGGTGATGCAGAGTTGCAGGTAGGTTCGAACTTGCTCATCGCCACTGTTAGATCCGTGTATCTTAATGTTGTGTCCTTCAATAATCAGACAATGACTGCAGGGAACGATTCAACAGGTGTTTACTGAATGAGGGTTACTCTAGAACTTACTCTCCAGATCACTACTCAGGGTTTATATACAGGTGTGGTCACTGCCGGTACTACAGTATACAGGAGCTGTAAAAAGTAGTTCTCCCCTTAAAGGTACATACATTACAGGGGGTGGTGGGGGGGGGGGGAAATGTACAAGAGTGAGAGTAAACAGAGATGAGAGAATGAGGAAAAAGTGAGAACAGTTACCAATCCCTCTGGAGATTTGCAAATTATGTCCTTCAGCATTGCAATCACAGTTTAAATTATCTATTAAACTTTATTTCTCTTGTAACACCTACAGTTTAAAGATTACAAGTTTAATGTCTCCACTCCCTTGAATTCAAACCCATCCTGGAGAGTGGTTTATTTTCCCTTTCGAATTAATGAAACGTCAGGACTAAAAGGACAGAGTAAAATCTCTTTCACTAAAATGTACATCCCAGTCAGCAGTACGGATCTATATAAATGGATCTGCTGAAAACACAGTTCGAAACAGGCCCTCTAGTAAGGATGTAGTAGGCTCTTTACATCATGGAATAGTAAGGTTAGTGGAAAATTATTGCATCAAAGAAACTCTCAGTTTCAGACCTGGGGAACTCCTATGTAAACAGCGATTGAAGTATTTCACCGTGTGGGATCTGCAAGGGCAGGAACTGATATATACGCACATTCTACAGTGTTTGCATTGTACAGACACTAATACACGCCCCCTGCCATTCATTAGGGTGGCAACAGCAGTACGGAGATCAGAAGCCCAAACCCATGTCCCATCATTACATGATGCTATGCATTGGTTAGACCCTTAGTCACATCAGTTTCAAAACTCTTCCACACACACAGTGTTCCTCCAGAATGTGAGGGAAATGCTCTATTCAAAGCAAAGCCACGTTATTACCCAAATTATTACCCAAAACTTGAGTCTCCAGCACTCACCTACCACCTGTCCCCAAATATGAAAAGGTGTTTGCAGCTTCAGAGTATCCATTCCCCCTCCACCACCGATGGGGAATAAGGACTCCTGTACAAAAACAGTTCCAGTAACACATTCCCTAGGACTAAGTGTTTGAGAATGAAAAAAGAGTCTCCTTTCACTTCTAGGACCCTTCCCCCACCTTGCCACCCAAGCTTATACAGCTGTTAAAGGTGTGAGGTGAGGGGAATGGGAGGGCGAGGTGAACGGTTGGACTCCACCCAGTTTGTTCAAAAACTTTCCAATGCTCAGCACGGAGTAAATCTCAACTTGGGGAAAAAAAAGAGAGGATTTTTAAGGCATGTGCGGGAGATGGAAATGAAAAATGTTGCAATGGCAGATTATTCTTTTGGGATCAGGACAGGGTAAAGGTGGGCTCTGAACCACCTTTAACTTGAGTGCTCGAAATAAGCACCGATTGCAAAAAATGGTTCATTTCTCTAGCGGTGCCTTACCCAACCAGAAGAGACCAAAGAGAAACCAGGATTAATAAAAGAAGAATCCAATACTTCAAAGAGAGCTAGCTAGCTGTCTTTATTTGTGCTCTCCTACAGGTTGCACTTGACGGGAAGAGAGTCCCAACGTACTTCAGTCTCTCACAGTGACGGTGCAAGTTCTAAAGCACAATTATGTTCAACTTCTGCAACCATACGGGCAGATTAAGAGTACTTAAATGTATGCACTGGTACATGAATCGAAATGTATTTACTTTATCGCTCAGCAGCAACTGTTCCTAGTTTTTGATTTCACAGTCTGATAAACACCACAGCACAAAGGGTCACAGAAATGCTCATCTGTCATCAGTTCCAACCAGATTATGAATATCGAATCTTAGATCATCCTTTTAACACACACCCTTCAGCGCCATTTCCCCCATTTGCAGCCCTTTTTTTTTATTGCTTATACAAACAACTCAACCATATAAAAAAAAAGAAAAAAGACTTGCATTTATAGAGCACCCTTCCCGACCTCAGGATGTCCCAAAGCGCTTTACAGCCAATGATGTACTTTTTTTTTTTGAAGTGTAGTCACTGTTGTAATTTAGGAAATGCGGCAGCCTATTTGTGCACAGCAAACTCCCACAAACAACAATGGTGATAATGACCAGATAATCTGCTTTATTTTTAAGTGATGTTGGTTGAGGGATAAATATTGGCAAGGACATCAGAGATCTCCAATGCTCTTCTTCAAAATGGCGCCATGGGAACTTATATGTCCATCTGAGGGGGCAGACGGGGCCTCGGCTTTACATCTCATCTGAAAAATGGCACCTCTGACACTGCAGCACTCCCTCAGTACTGCACTGGAATGTCGGCCTGGATTATGTGTTCAAGTCTCTGGCGTGGGGCTTGAACCCACAATCTTCTGACTCAGAAGGGGAGAGCGCAGCCACTAATATTAAACATATTAATTCATCTCATTTTAAAACTGAATATAAAAGGTTGGACATATTGTCTCGCCCCATTAATTGTGCAATTATTCTCCCCTGCCACTCTTCCCCAATTTTCTTCCCACTCTTCCTGAAGGTGTTGACTCCTTGCCAGGGTATATAGTTCCATGGTCACCTTCCAGTTTCTCACCAAGTGGCTAGTATTCACCCGTGAACTTTGACAGCAAGTGCTGGTAGGATATTAAATGATGAGGGAGGAACACCTCAAAGCAGATCAAACCTGTCCATCATCCAATATCCACACTTCCATCAAGGGTCAATGGACAGTAATCAGGAACAGGAACCTGGTTATGTCTCCTCAACCAGCCCCCCACCACACCAAAGACCAGGGCCTAGAAATTTGGTGGGCTGCGCCACCAGTTACCGCCTAAAGAGGGCACTCAGTGGCTTTAGCGCCACTGGCTGCGCCTCCCGCGATATTTAGCTGGGGCGCTAATGGCGGAGTTAACCTGTTGCGCTGCGCCGCCTCCGATGACGTCATCGGTGTGCGCAGCGCCCTGCTACCGCCCTGATCGCAATATTTGGCAGCGACCGCCTCTGCAGCGCCGTTCGCAAGTGGCGCCCGGTTCACGGGGCCTTCCTGTGGCAGCAGTGGCACAAATTAGGGTGGAGGTGCGGGGCGGCCGCTTTTTTCGGCGGCCGCCTGCCAGCACCTCCGTCCCTGGCCTCCTGATCGCCCCCCGCGGCAATGCCGGCTGTTTTCCGAGAGCCCGGCACTTCTCCTCGGTGCCGGGCTCTTTTGCTGGCACTCGCGATCTCTGATCGCGCTGGTGCAGGCCCCTCCCCCTTAAGAATGGGAGGAAGGCCTGCAGTACCGCAGCGCGCCGTGCCGCAGCGCGTGCGTTGCGCTGCGATATTCAGTTTCAGCGCCTAAGAGGGACGCAGAGCGCCTCGAGCCTCGCCCCGTGTCCCTCTTGGGGCGCTCAAGCCGAATTTCCGGCGGTCGCTACTGCTCCAAACGCTGCGCTAAATCCGGCGCCCAGGCGAGCTTGGCGCCCCGTTTGCGGCTCCACCCAATTTCACCCCCCAGCTGTCTAAAACCTTACCCCCATTCTGGTTGAGATTAGCCAATTCAGACCTTCCCGGTCTCTATGGTTCAGCTGGTCACTGAGGCACCGAGGGAGCTAATTATTTCCAGGGTGAAAGTTTGAACAATGAAGCGACTGCGTTCAACTCCAAAGAGCAACTTAACAAGAACATCGTGACTGAAGTCCTACAAGTACATACATCTGCATGTGGGCTTTATGCACGTTACACCACAATCTCTGCCTGTGAAAATGTTTACCTTTCATCTTTCTCCAAGCAATAGGGGATGTTAACGTGATATGTCGACACCATCTGTCCTGGGCACCTGACTGGTTGAGGCTTTCAACAATATAAAATATTATGGGCCACATCTCCATGGTACCCTGATAGCAGCATACCCGAGGCGCCCCAGTTACAAGTGTAATATGGATCTAAAGTCTGAAACTCAAAAAGAAAAAAACCTCTTCCTGATCAACATGCTTCTTTAGCCACTTAGCTGGGCACAGGTGCCAAACCAGCAGAGTTCGACCGACGGTGTCTCACCAGTTTTGAAGCACGAACCTTTTTTCTGTAAATATATACGCACGATCAGATGCGTTCTTAGATAAAAGATTTCTGCTAAAGCTTTTCTCACACCAACCTGCCTGCTGCCAAAGCTTGTAGTCATCACTTAAAAAAAAAACCACACACGTTATAGGAACAGGAGTAGACCATTCAGCCTCTTGAACGCCATGGAAGGAGTTTACTTCAGCAAGAGTCCTACAAGCATGTCTGACAAATACCACCAAAATCAGGCTTCCAGTACGGCCAGTATTTGCACTTTCTGACACTACAGACTCTCCAGCATCAGCACACTGCAGAGTTTACAGTTACAAAAACAGGCCACTTTCAAATGCCATTGATCAAGTCTTGCAATTCTCGTTTAGTCCAAACTTGACTTTTATGGGTTTTTTTTTTTTGGAGGAGGGGGGGTGGAAGGGAATTAAAAGGTGAAAGTGCCATTATTTGGGCATGGGCACTTTAAAAAAAAAAAAAACACATTCCTGTCAGTTTGAGGCCCTCCAAAGTCAGGCCAACACAGCAAGATCCAAAACTAAACTTCCTTTATTCTATCTCAGCAGTTGCAACAACACCCCTTAAAAAAAAGCTCGTGTTGACATATCGCCTTAATACAATCGCTCAACTGACTCGAACTGCTTTAAATGGTCACTTGGAGATGTATCTCGATAAATGCAGCAGCCATTTTGAGCACAGCCAAATCCCACCAGCCAGCTTGCCGATTGCTTTTGCTGGTGTTGGCGGAGTGAGGAATGCTGGCCAGACAATGGGAAAGCTCATATCTCTTCTTGGAATATGGCCATGAGCTCTTCCAGGTTCACCAGAACGGGCAATGGGGGCCTCCCATCCAAAAGATTATTACCGTCTCATTCAAAGGTTGCAGCTCCAGCAATGCCGCAGTCTCGCAAGAACTGGAAGTGGCCATGACCCTACAATGTGCTACAAGTTCACCCTGCTATGCTAATATGATATGTACTTTAGGAGCCGCTTGATAGAAAGGCTGTAGACAGTGGGCCATCAGTGGTAAAAGTAGCCTATTTTATGATATACGCTTTGATTGTATAGTGGATGTGGTGGAAGGTTTCATCTCTGGAACAAGACAATAGGGCACAAATAGCCCCCAATTATGGTGATGCAGCATTCTCCCAATCTGTTCTAGAATGGCAATGTCTCTAGTCCTAGCACACCGTAAACACAAGTCCCAGAGTGACAATCCTGTGCCACGCCATTCTGTGTACCTTTCATCTGCACCAGTGGCGCAGTCCACTCTGAGCGGTCACTGAATATGATTTGGACACATCCGACTTTAACCAAACCCAACTGATGGGGAGGGTGCAGGTTCAAGCCGGATGCCCATTTTACACCCCGCACAAAGTTAATGGAGCGTAAAAATCGAGGTGGGGGGCGGGCGGGGAGAAGGGGCGTCAAACAGACGCCCGATTCGAACACGTCCCATTCTCGCTGGACGGGTTGGGTCAAAATCAGGGCTGTTATTTCTGCAGTGTCTACATTGAGCCATAACGAAGTCAGTCAAAGTCAATCACTCCACTGTAAATAGTGCAGGAACTGTGTGTGAACAGCCACCCATTTTGCCACCTTACTCCCCCACCCAGGTTTAAAGTCCCCCCCCACCCACCCCAACCCAGCCTTTGATTTGGCCCTTTCAAAAGTACCCTTCTGGAATGGCTTTTATGGTTAAACATTCGAACATGCCTCATGCACAGAGGAGCAGCTATTAAATTAGTTCCTTACTAAGTGGGATAAAGTTCATTTCTCCTCACTTTGGAAGTTACAGCGAGACAACTTTAATATAGAAAAATATGGACTGGCTCCAACTGGCTCCACTTGCTGTAACGTGAAATGATGAATGAAGTATTCAGTGAAAAACAAAAAAAGGTATAATTAAATAATGAGCATTTGTACACGCGCAGACACACGTGCGCATGCACACACGCGTGCAAACACATGGTAAGAATCTCCTATTTTGAAATAATGTACTTTCCTGCAATTGTTCACAGATGCCCACATTCAACTCCTGTGAACCACATCTGGCACTAACCCTATTAAAAAACTGTATGAAAAACAGTTCTGCTAACATAATAACGGCACAACTGCCCCACACTCGCCATCTGAGTGGAATTTAATATCAAGGTGATCTGCCAGCGAGGGGAGTCTGGAAATACTATTGAAGGCTTTGAAGCTTAAGTCTCCATTTCAACAGCTAAAACAGTTTCAGATGTGACAATGTAATTTTATGGCCTGAATAATACCTACATACTCGCAGCTGAGGTCCAGAGAGGGTGCATTACAACAATACAGAAAGATGGTTTGCAGAGCGCTGGGCCCCTGTAATGTTAGTCTCCGTCCCCCAGATTTAAAAAAAAAAGCTTAGAAAACTACAGAAGGCTAAAAGGAAACGCGGGTAAAACCATTTAATTTGGATACAAGAGCTGTCAAAAAAAAAAATTCCATCATCTCACTTTTCCCACATCGCAAGAGATTAAACAGAAAAGAATGAAAGAAAGAGTTATTTCTTGTGATGTGCATTCCTGCCCAGCACACAATACTGACGAGCCTCGCCAATGGTGCTCCAGATTCAATGACAACGAGCTCTCGGAGAACAAGATTGAGTCACCAGCTGATTTCCTCCCTCCCCATCTGGGAGCACCTGCTTTATTGACTTGGCTCCTGCTCTATATTGCCTTGCCAAGATAGGACACTAGCTTTTTTTTTATGAACTGCTAATAGGGTACGCTCATGTAGTGGTTAGGTTACTGGACTAATAATGCAGAGGCCTGGACTAATAATCCAGAGAACCTGAATTCAAATCTCATGGCAGTTTGAGAATTTGAATTCAGTTTTAAAAAGCTGGAAATAAAAAGCTGGTTTCAGTAAAAGTGACCATTTGTTGTTGGAATGTCATAAAAAGCCAGCTGCTTAACGAATATCCTTTAAGGAAGGAAACCTGCCATCCTTACCTGGTCTGGCAGGTAGGTGAATCCAGTCCCTCACCAACATGATCCATAGAATCAGAATGATGCATAGGGGGGCATTTGGCCCATCGCACCTGTGCCAGCTCTTTGAAAGAGCTATTCAATTAGTCCCACTCCCCTGCCCTTTCCATATAGCCCTGAAAATTTATCCCTTTCACGCATTTATCCAATTCCCTTTTGAAAGTTGTTATTGTATCTGCTTCCATCCTCCTTTCATGCAGTGCAGATCATAATGAATCGCGGAGTTAAAAAAAAATTCTCATCGTGTCTTCTTTTGCCAATTACCTTAATTCTGTGTCCTCGCTGCCAGTGGAAACAGTTTCTCCTCATTTGTTCCATCAAAACCCTTCATGATTTTGAACACGTCTATTAAATCCCGCTTAACCATCTCTGCTCCAAGGAGAACAACCCCAGCTTCTCTAGTCTCTCCACGTAACTGAAGTCCCACATCCCTGGTACCATTCTAGCAAAGCTCCTCTGCACCCTCTCTAAGGCCTCGTCACCCTTCCTAAAGTGCGGTGTCTGGAATTAAAAAAGAAACGTATTTATTCATTCACGGGATGTGGCATCGCTGGCAGTGCCAGCATTTATTGCCCATCCCTAATTGCCCTCGAGAAGGGGTGGTGAGCTGCCTTCTTGGACCACTGCAGTCCATGTGGTGAAGGTACTCCCACAGTGCGGTTAGGGAGGGAGTTCCAGAATTTTGACCGAGCGACGATGAAGGAACGGCAATGTATTTCCAAGCCAGGATGGCGTGGGACTTGGAGGTGATGGTGTTCCCATGCGCCTGCTGCCCTGGGTGAGGAACTCCTGCAGAGATACCCCCACTGCAGAATGCTGTACATCTGTTACGCGATATCCTTTACCCTGGCACCAGGAGGCAACACATCATGCAAGCCTCATGCCGGCAGTTGCAGAAACACCCATCTATCCCCCTGATTATTGAATCCCGTGCCATTTGAAACTCACCCCACCCCCCGTGTAGTCATTTACCCCACGGTGCTGTGGATTTGCTCAGCACTGGACTCCTTCAAGATGTCGTCACCCTTAGCACTGAAAACCGATTTGAGAGTGCTGAGTCCTGGGAGGATTCCTGCACTGCCTGCCTCCTCCTCTTCTTACCCTGCCGGATGTCCACCCACTTACTATCCTCCTAAACTCTATAGCTGTGGGGTGACCACCCCCTGGAACATGCAATCCAGGAAATTCTCAAGCTCCTGTATGCCCTGCAGTGACTGCAGTCACTCCTCAAGCTCAGAAACCCTGAGCTCGAGTAGCCAGAGGCACCTCCTGCACACATGGTTATCCAGGACATATGAAGTGTCCTGGAGTTCCCACATGGCACAAGAATGGCAGGCAACAGGTCTCAGCTGTTCCATCATGTCTATCTACTTAGTTTAGTATCCCTTTAACTCATATTATTTATGTATACCAGATTTTTATTTAATGCAGTTTAGATCCCTTTAATGTTGGTATCCGCTACTTAGTTAACTTCATCCTCTTAGATTTAATTAATTACTGATTATATGTTTATATATTTACTGTGGTCCCTTGGTTTAACTTATTTAGCACCTCCTTCCAACTCTGCCCCTAATTCCCATTCCAACCAAATTCCTGTTTTAAAGTCCTCACTCTGTTTTGCAATTCACACACTGTGTGCTTCGAGCCCTCTATGCTCTTGCAGAAATACCCTCTAATATATACCATTCAGACACACATCAGTTTCCACTGGTCAGTCAACCCCCAGCCACACAATAATGAACACCTAGTCAGCACCTACTTACAATTGATTGACAAGTTAACTGCCAACTGACTTGCAGTTTTTAAAGTTACAAAACGAAGTTCAATTTCAGTCTGATAAAAAACACACTTTCAGTACTACTTACCAGTGAATTACCACTCTCACCAAATCCCCATTTTAAAGTCCTTGCTCCATTTTGCAATTCATTCTCACTGTGCTTCGAGCCCTCTCGTCTGCCCTCGTGCTTCGAGCCCTCTCATCTGCCCGCTGAAGTGGCCTAATAAGCCACTCAGTTGTATAAAGCGCCATCTGCCTCATCCACTAACCCTGGAAGTGAATTCCACAGCCTCACAACTCTCGTCAAGAAGTTTCTCTTGCTCACTGTTCTTAATCATCTCTCAATGGACCCTCGTTCTTCACCCTTCAACTACTGGAAATAGTCTGCTTCTATCTACCCTATCCAATCTCCTCATAATTTAAAAACCTTCTATTATAATCGCCCCATAATTTGCATTGTTCTAACAAAATAACGACCCAACTTTCAATCTTTCTTAGACACTGAGGCTATTTGAGCATTCATAGTACGGATACGAAAGTCAACAAAAAGAATGCAAGAAAGTATTATGAACTCAGCATTGCAAAAGAGAGGCACTTCCCTAAACGAAGATGGAACTTAAAAACCCCCAAAGGCTTGCAGAGTCAGCTTGGAGCTAGACACAGCCAATGAACCCCTCCAGGACTCAGAGCAACCTTGTACTTCTGCCAACAGCTTGTGGCCTGTTTTCGTGAAGTCCTTTTCCACTGTCAAACTTCGGAATATATTTCAGTCACTGTATTAATAGGAAGTCTAACAAATTGTCATTTTCATAGTGGTTGATTTTGGGCTTCTAAAAAGGACTTTGGCTTGGCATGTAAACGAAGAATATCAGAAAATGTTCCTATACAGCCAGCCAAGTGCCAATCTGTCAAAGCAAATCAAATTTAGGACGAGATGTTCTTCACATCAGAGGCAGTTTTCCCAGCGATAAGGAACCTTACTCCAGAATGAGTTGGTGCATCTGCTCATCAGAGCCATGAAAAGGGTAGCCTGGTGGGAATTAGTTCTTAAGCCGAACACAAGAGTTTGAAGTGTAGCGATTACACACAATACATAAGTTTCAAATTGTCAGATGAAAGTTCTCTCCAGGATGTGACCAGAGGGAGAAATGAAATAAAATGGATAACCTGGGAGTGATTACTATGACAGATTAATTGAAGGGTTAAATATAACAATGAATAAGTGGCTTGATTACAGAACAGCAATCTAATCGAAAGATTCAACTAAATTATACATAGAATAATGATGGATACCTGTGAGTGTTTAGGAGTCAGATCACATCATACGGAGATTGAACCTGCAGTAACTTTTAAGACAACTCCATGATATTTTATTTTTAATAGTTTATATGAACTGGAGAAGACGGGGCAATTTTATTTCATTGCAAGTTTATTTTTTTTTCTCCAGCCCTACCCTGAGGACAGCAGTGTCACAATGTATACCACATGGATGTGCAATGTCTACACTGAGGGATTAATGTAATCACTACAGCTGTGAGTAATATTCAACAGTTGCTTAATAGGAAATAGTATTACTAGGAAATAATCTCAAACTGTAAAGGACACCAAAAATTAAAGTTAATCGGTTATCTGATTAAAAGTGACTTTAATCCTCAACAGCGCTACAAATTAGATCATGACTTAATGCCTAACCGGTGCTGCTAATGAGTTTTGTGACTTTGAATCGTGTTTCACTGAGGTCATTCTCAGAGTCTAGATAAAGAAAAAGAACAAAGTTGTGTTTAAAAGAACCTTTCATGAACTCAGAACATCCCATAGTGCCAAATTTTGTTTGATAATGCTCCTGTCAAGCGAGTAGAGACGTTTTACTACATTAAAAGGTACTATATAAATGCAAGTTGTTGTATGTCTCAGCTGTGGCCCAGTTGGTAGCACACTCGCCTCGGAGTCAGAAGGTTGTGGGTTCAAGACCCACTCTAGGGACTTGAGCACATAAAGCTAGGCTGACAGTGCAGTGCTGAGGGAGTCCTGCACTGTCAGAGGTGACTGCACTGTCAGAGGTGCCGTCTTTCAGATGAGGCATTAAACGGAGGTCCTGTCTGCTCTCTCAGGTGGACATAAAAGATCCCATGGCACGATGTTGAAGAGTAGGGGAGTTATCCCCGGTGTCCTGGCCAATACTTATCCCTCAACCAACATAACACACACAGATTATCTGGTCATTATTGTATTGATTTGTATGTGGGTTCAATGACGAGACATTTATGAAAGAGAATGTCTTTTAATCTAAAGTTTGTTCAACTCAGTTAACAGCATTACAGGAGACACCATCTTAGAGATCCATCTAAAATGAAACTAAAACTAAACTCTGCCTCTCTCACATGCCCTCTGCTGGTCAGGCATTAATAATCAAACAGGCAAATATGCTGGTAAGGCATCATAACCAAACAGGCAAATGCCATCACTATTTGCTGATATCATTACATCTCCCTTTCTTAAAACAAAAGTATTTTACTTTTATCTAACATGTTTTCTTTGTATTACTCTGCATTTTAACTGTAACACTTAATGAACTTACATTATCATTATCAAAGTTAGTTAACCTTGTTTTGTGTGTTCACATGAAATATGTAAATACACTAGAACTTGAAGAAAGAATAAGATAACATTACTTCCTTCTATAACAAGAGTCCTTAAACTTGCTCAATGAGTCTCTCAGGAGGCTTCACGTGTCTTGAGGATTTTCTGATTGATTGTCCTTGAATCTGAGTTGTTGCCTCAGATGATGATCACACAGCTGAGAAATCAGGTTGTTCAACAGTATCAGTCTTTTGACTTGCTGTGAGATCAGGTTGTTCAACAGTATCAGTCTTTTGACCTGCTGTGGCTGGTCCCATGAGAAGATCCTGATGATTTCTTCTCAGAACAGCACCCTCATCTGTCTGAATGGTGTATGATCTTGGTTGAACTTCACTCAGGACAGTTCCCTTCTGAGTCCATATGTTTGTTTTGTCTTTGAACCTTACTTGGTCACCAGTGTGGAGTTCAGGTAGGTTTTGTGTTCCTCTGTCATAGTAGTACTTTTGCTTTTCTTTCTGTTGTTCTTTGAACTTCCTCACTTTCTCCCCCTCTTTTGTTTTCAGGAGGTTCTCCGGGATGGGTAGGTTTGACCTTAGCATACATCCCATAAGGAGTTGGGCTGGTGACATACCACACTCGAGTGGCGTTGTGTGGTATACAAGCATGCTCTGGTAGAAGTCAGTTCCACTGTCCTTTGCCTTGTACATCAGTCTTTTCACTGTCTGGACCGATTTTTCCACTAGTCCATTGGACTGTGGAAAGCAAGGACTTGACGTTGTGTGGACAAAGTCCCACTCTTTGGCAAAGTGTCGGAAACTTGCATTGTAAAACTGGGGTCCGTTGTCTGTGAAGACCTCGCTTGCCACGCCATGTCTGGAGAATATGGCTTTCATACATGTTATCACCGCATCTGCAGTGGTGGTGTACAGTCTACAAACCTCTGGATACAGGGAGTAATAGTCTGTGACTACAAGATAGTCCTTCCCTTGACATACAAATAGGTCAGTGCCCACCTTCTGGTAAGGTCTGTCTGGCGCTGGGTGTGGCTTTAGTGGTTCTACCGGATTGCTTGCTCGATATTTCAGGCATATTGTGCAGTCTGACACCTCATTTGTCACATCTTGGTTGATTCGTGGCCAGTACATCACCTCTCATGCTCTTCTCTTACACTTTGATTCCCAGATGTCCTCCATGGATCCTTTTTAGCATCTCTTTTCTCAGACTCTTTGGGATAACTATTTTACTTCCTTTGTAGATGATGTCTTCGACCACTGATAGTTCCGCCCTGCAGTTCCAGTACTCTGCCATGTCAGGTGAGCAGTCTTGCTTCATGTTGGGCCATCCATTCAAGATGCTTTTCCTCAGTCGTCTCATTGTTTCATCTTTCTTTGTCTCAGTCTTTATGAGCTCCATTTTTGCATCTGCTATGGGCAGTGCACTTGTGATCATGTCCACGTAGGCGTTCACTTTTTCATCCATTTTGGCGTTTGCGGGCTCACTTGGGTCAACAGCTCTGGACAACGTGTCTGCTGTATACATCAGCTTACCCGGTGTGTACGCAACATTCAGTGTATAGCGTTGCAGCCTGATCATCATTCTTTGTATTCTAAGCGGACAGCTATTTAGTGGCTTTTGGAACAATGCAATCAAGGGCTTATGGTCAGTCTCTACACTGATTGCTTGTCCTGACACAAACTGGTGAAATCTTTCACAGGCGTATGTGATGCTGAGCAGCTCCTTTTCTATTTGAGCATATCGCGTCTCTGCGTCTGTCATTGAGCACGATGCATATGCAATAGGTTGCCAGTAGTCATATTTTTGCAGAAGAACGGCACCGAGCCCACTCTGTGATGCATCTGATGATATCTTGATGGGTCTCGCTGGGTCATAAAACCTCAGAACTGGTTCCTCTGTGAGCAGTTTCTTTAGATCACTCCATGACTTCTCATGCTCATGATTCCATTCCCATTCTATGTCCTTTTCAGTTAGTCTTCTCAGTGGCGCCATCTTTTCTGAGAGGTTGGATATGAATTTACCCATGTAGTTGATCATTCCATTAAACCTCTGCACGTCCTTTTTGCATTGTGGCTTTGGCATATTCTCAATGGCAGACACCTTTCTGGGATCTGGTCTGATGCCCTCACTGCTAAGGATATCTCCCACGAATATCAGTTCCGGCACCCCGAGCTGGCATTTCTCTCTATTCAGCTTCAGGTTTGTTTTCCTTGTTGCTTCCAGCACTTTTTTCAGTCTCTCGTCATGCTCAGTTCTCGTGGTTCCCCATACTATGATGTCATCCATTGATGTATCAACTCCCTCCAGGTGCTCATAGATCATATGGATAGTTTTGTGATACACTTCAGGAGCTGAGGCAATGCCAAATGGTAACCTTAGGAATCTGTATCTGCCAAATGGACTGTTGAACGTGCACAGTCTTGAACTTGCCTCGTCCAGTTTCATCTGCCAAAATCCTGATGATGCATCTAACTTGCTGAAATACTTTGCATTTGCAAACTGTGACATGATTTCCTCACGTGTAGGAAGCTTGAAGTGCTCTCTCTTTATTGCTCTGTTTAGATCTCTTGGATCCAGGCAAATTCTGAGCTTTCCATTCTTTTTGTCCACAACGATGAGGGAACTCACCCACTCAGTTGGCTCATCTATCTTCTGAATCACGTTCAGGCTTTCCATCTTGTCCAACTCTGCCTTCAGTTGCTTTTGAAGAGCAAACGGAACTTTTCTGCATGGAGGTATGACCGGTGTCATACTTTTATCTACTCTGATCGTGTGTTCTCCTGGAAGGCAGCCTAGACCCTGAAATAGGTCGTTGTACTCTTTCATGAGTTCATCATAGACTGTCTCTCCTTCGCTTTCCACAACGAGGACTCTCTTTACCAGGTTCAGTCTCTCACAGGCTTTTAAAGCTAGTATGGCTTGCACATCCTTTGGCACCATGATTAATGCTAGCGTGTGCTCTCTGTCTTTGTGTGTCACTTTGACAATGCATTTTCCTTTCACTGGTATATCAGTACCTGAGTATCCTGTCACTTTCACTTTTATTCCATGTATCTTTGGTCTGGGTCTAATTTTCTTAAAATCAGTCTCTGATATTACATTAACTTGTGCTCCAGTATCCAATTTAAATGGAATGTGTATGTCATTCACTTTTAGTGCCAACATCCAGTCTCTTTTTTCTTTTCAGACACGACATCCACATAGAACTCCTCTATCTCGCTTTCATCTACTGCATGGACCTTGCTTTGTTGCGCTTGGTTCTTACAGCAACGGGCATAATGGTTGTTTTTGTTGCAACTATTGCATGTTTTACCATATGCTGGACACTTTTTTGGTGGATGCTGTGTACCGCATCGACTACATGACTTTCGATTGCCCCTTTCATTTTTGTTCGCTGGCCACACCTCTTTTTTCACATTGGCGCTCTTTTTGTTAAACGGTTTGTGTCCGTTCTTTCTCACTGCATCCACGTTGCAGCTACTGTCACTGAACAGCTCCTTTGCCTGCAACTTCACAGTCTCTGTAGCCCTACACAGTGCTATGGCTTTTCCCAGGTCTAGATTTTGCTCTCTTAGCAGTCTTTCCCTTAGACCATTATCTGGAATACCACACACCAGTCTGTCTTTTATCAGCGAGTCTGTCAGTCCCCCAAATTCACACGTTTTGCTTCGGTTTCTCAGTTCAGTCACATACTGATCAATAGTCTCACCCGTTTTCTGTACACGTGAAAAATCTGTGCCTCTCAAACGTCACGTTACATTTAGGTATGCAGTAGGCCTCAAACTGTTCCATTATTTTATCCAACTTCATTTTGTCTCCATCAGCAGCGAATGTGAAGTTATTATACACCTCCAGCGCTTCATCACCCACGACATAAGAACACTGATGCTTTCATTTTATCACTTTTCTCGTCAGCTCCGATTGCCGCTATATACAACTCCAAACGTTGTTTGAACCTCCTCCAATTTTCAGCCACATTACCTGTCAACTGAAGCTTCGCCGGTGGGTGTAAACCTTCCATTTTTTACTTCGTTAGCTATTCTCCAATGGTAAGTAACGATGTTCTCTTTTGGCTTGCTAATATGTGGAGAGCTGATTTAACTTCAGATTTTTCCTCTTCATCTCTTTCAATCACTTCTGACACCATGTATTGATTTGTATGTGGGTTCAATGACGAGACATTTATGAAAGAGAATGTCTCTTAATCTAAAGTTTGTTCAACTCAGTTAACAGCATTACAGGAGACACCATCTTAGAGATCCATCTAAAACAAAACTAAACTCTGCCTCTCTCACATGCCCTCTGCTGGTCAGGCATTAATAATCAAACAGGCAAATATGCTGGTAAGGCATCATAATCAAACAGGCAAATACCATCACTATTTGCGGATATCATTACAATTATCACATTGCTGTTTGTGGGAGCTTGCTGTGTGCAATTGGCTGCTGCGTTTTCCACATTACGATTGTGACTCCACTTCAAAAAGTACTTGATTGGCTGTAAAGCGCTTTGAGACGTCCAGTGGTCGTGAAAGGCGCTATATAAATGCAAGCCTTTCTTTCTTTTACAGCCAATGAAGTACAAGTGACTACACTTCAAAAGTAACGTAGGAAATGCAGCAGCCAATTTGCACACAGCAAGATCCCACAAACAGCTATCAGATTAATATCACATCATCCATTTGTGGTGGTGTTGTTTGAGGGATAAATGTTGGTCAGGACACCAGGGGACAACTCCCCTGCTCTTCTTCAAAAAGTTCCATAGGATATTTTACGACCACCTGAGGGGGTAGATGGGGCTTCGGTTCAACATCTTATCCATAAGACGGGACTTCCTACAGTGCAGCACTCCCTCAGTACTACACTGGAGCGCCAGCCTAGATTTTGAGCTCCAAGTCCTAGAGTGGGCCTTGAACCCACAACTTTCTAACTCTGAAGCGAGTGCTACCATTGAGCCAAGGCTGACACACAATAGCATCAGGGTAGGGAAAAAAATCAGTCATCCTGTATCCATGGCTGTTCTGTGCACTTTGGAAAAGAAAGACATCCATTTGTGTCATGCAGAAATCTCTTCCCTTTCAAATGACGCATAGGCAAGATCCCACAAATATCAAGGTGATGAAAGGACCAGTTAATCTCTTTGAGCTGGTGTTGGTTGAGGGAAGAATGTTGGCCAGGACATCAGAAGAACTCCCTGCTCTTTTCAAATAGTGCCACAGGATCTTTAATATCCACCTCACCACCAGGACATCCAAACGATGGAACCAAGCAATGCAGCAGTCCCTCAGTACTGTACTGAGGGATTCATTGTAGTAAAGTGTCAGCCTAGATTGTGTGCTCATGTTCTGGAATGGGGTTTCAGCCCACATCCTTCTGACTTAAACTAAACAGTGCTACCACTGAAGATAGTGCATGGAATAAATTCTAGAGGAGAATGTGCTCAACATGACACGAGAGCCCAAGACTGTAACTCAAAAGGCTATACGTAGGATGCAGTTTAGAGTTAGTTGTTAGCCGTGGCTCAGTGGGAGCACTATTGCCTCGGAGGCAGGTTATGGGTACAAGTTCCACTCCAGAGATTTGAGTGCAAAATCTAAGCTGGCTCTCCAGTGTAGCATTGAGGGAGTGCGGTACTGTCAGGAGGTGCTGTCTTTTGGATGAAACGTTAAACCAAGGCCCCTATGCCCTCTCAGGTGGACGTGAAAGATCCTATGGCACTATTTGAAGAGGAGCAGGGGAGTTTGTGGGACTTTGCTGTGTGCAAATTGGCTGCCAAGTTTCCTACATTACAGCTAATGAAGTGCTTTTGAAGTGTAATGTAAAGCACTTTGGAACATCCTCAGGCTGTGAAAGGTATATAAGTGCAAGACTTTTTTTCTTTCTTTTTAGAGTTAGAAAAAGTAATGCAAAAGTGAGTGTTTTTTTTTAGAAATTGGGTGCATGTATTGATGCATCAAACCACAATGCAACTTCATTGGTTTAATTAATGCATAATTTTGCATTAAAATAAGCAGCCTTTTGCACCATTGACATCTAAGGGAATCAATATTGCACATACAAGACAAACATGCAGCCTTACGACAGACAGAATATTAAAATTACAAGGTGTTAATCTTCAGAGATATTGCAATAGATAGCCTACTGCGCAGGGAGGGAATCCTTTAAAGAAGCCAGTCCAAGGGTAGGAAATATCAGATACCAGCAGTCTATAATTGGAAGTTAAATTAGGGTGAATGATTGGACAGTAGGCCCCTCAAGCCTGCCCTGCCATTCAATTAGATCACAGCTGATTTTTTACCTCAGCTCCATATCCTTTGATATTGATCTCCGTCTTGAAAGCTCCAATTGACCCAGCATCCACAGCCTTTTGGGAGAAAGAGTTCCAGACTTCCACTACCGTGTGGTAAAGGTGCGTCCTGATTTCACTCCTGAACGGCCTAGCTCTAATTTTAAGATCAAGTCCCCTTGTTCTTGATTACCCCACCAGAGGAAATATCTCTGCATCTACCCTACCGAATCCCTTGAACATTTTAAGCACCGCGGTCAGATCACCCTTCAATCTACTATACTCAAGGGGACTCAATTTAGTCAGAGTCAAGCAAACTGTATAGTGGTTTGTTTTCTTCTGACGTTTTTCATAAAACTTCTTCAAAGCATTCCACCACTGTCTCCTCTGATGGCATCAAACCAAAAAATATTTCAGCTCTCCCTCCCCAATCCAAACCCGTTAGATGCCAAATTTGAATTTTATTCTATTGCCAGCAGAATGAATAAATACATCTTGGGGGGGGGGGGGGGGGGGGGGGAGTTGCGACAGCTACACAGACACCAAGTTAATGGATGATGTTGCTTATGTTCCCATTTTATCAACTTACAACCGCTAAGAAAAGACTCTCAAAATCCAGAATAACAGAGATCTTCTAAGCAAGAGACTCCATTTCCACACTGTTGAACTACATTATCTTAGTCTGTTAGTGGATAGCACTGGAATTAATGAACCTGGCAGAGATAGCTAAAGGCAGAGTGATCTGCCCTATGTAACGAAAAATTCTCTCCCCCTTAGCCCTACATCACCACCCACCTAAAATAAAAGGTGATGCCACCATTTCAAAATAAACTCAAGTCTGAACATCAGAGGGTTGGGTTGTGGTTCACACTGACCGCAATGAGCCAGCCTTCGTTTGCTCATATACACCTTCATCCTGAACACAGAAAGGCCTTTTTGTTCAGTGGAAGTGGTGATGAGTTTCCAAAAAAAGGGCAAAGCAGAACATTGCTCTTGTACTTTGCTTCTGAACTGTTTACACTGAGTGTCAGCACAAGCTCTGTGCCCATCGAGCTGCCCAATGTCCTGGGTTATTAATAATTGTGAGGTGTTCATTTAAAGCAAATCCAGCAGCTTTCACTATGAAGACCCTACTGCTCAATCATATCTTCCACGCACAGATTTAACACACGCTAAATCCACTCTGATTGCTATCACGCATCCCTTATAACTAGTTTGAGTAATCCTCTCCAGCAGCACAATTAATGAGCCCAAGAAAAAGTTGCAGATTGGATCAGACTTTATAGCCTTAATACAAAGAGATAACAGACCAAGCATTATACAATTGCATTAAGCTGTGGTGTGCGCGCTGTCTTGCTAAACTGAGCAAGGCAGTCAGCCGTGGTTCAGTGGGTAGTACTCTTGCCTCTCTGAGTCATAAGGTTGTGGGTTGAAGCCCCACTCCAGAGACTTGAGCACAAAAATCTAGGCTGACATTCCAGTGCAGTACTGAGGGAAGTCCTGCACTGTTGGAGGTGCCATCTTAAATGGGACGTTAAAACGAGGCCACGTCTGCCCTGGTGGACGTAAAAGATCCCACGGCATTATTGGAAGAGCAGGGAGATCACCCCTGGAGTCTTGGCCAATATTTATCCCTCAACCAACATCACAAACAAATTATCTGTTCATTATTACACTGCTGCTTGAGAGAGTTTGCTGTGTTCAAATTAGCTGCTGCGTTTCTTACATTACAACAGTGACCAAACTTCATTGGCTGTGAAGCACTGCAAAGGTCACGAATGGCATTATAAATGCAAGTCTTTCTTTCATTTGCATCACCATTATTGCTGAAATGGGAAAGAGGGGTGCCCATGGAAGCATGCCACAGGTGCACAGCTGCCAACATCTCCAGTCCACGTTGGTACGAGGCCCTGGCACCATTGAACCGGTCCCATAATCCACTGCCCGTCATCTCTTCTGTCCAGAAGTGATGACGTTCAATACATTATGGGGTGAGTAAAAGTCTCCAGATGGGACAACTTGTTCGTAGTTTGCATGGGGACCAGGAGCTCTGAAAGCGGACGGTTGGCAAAGAGGCCAGGAGAAAAAAAACATTAAGACACAATCTTTATTAAAGAAAGCAGAGAGAAAAAAAAATAGGGTGGACTGTCATCTCATTTTGCACATTCGCCCCGTGTTTGTGTGGGTTTTCTCCGGGTGCTCCGGTTTCCTCCCACACTCCAAAGATGTGCGGGTTAGGTTGATTGGCTATGATAAATTGACCCTTAGTGTTAGGGGGATTAAATACGTGGGGTTACAGGGATAGGGTGGGATATGTGTTGGTGTAGGGGTTACGGGGATCGGGTGAGATATGTATCGGTGCAGGCTCGATGGGCCGAAATGGCCTCTATCTGCACTGGGGTTTCTGTGATTCTGTGATTCATGTAGGCAATGCCACAGGAATTCCTATGTCTAAGAGATTAAAATGTTGAGCTCCTCAGGCACATGGGAACACCACCATCGCCAAGTCACACACCACCCTGACTTGGACATATGACACCATTCCTTTATCATTACTGGGTCAAAATTCTGGAACTCCCTTCCTAACAGCACTGTGGGAGCACCTTCATTTCACGGACTGCAGCGGTTCAAGTTGAAGGCCTACCACCACCTTCTCAAGGGAGACTAGGGAGTGGCAATAAATGCCAGCCTTGCCAGCGATGCCCACCTCCCATGAATAAAAAAGTTACTCTATAGACAGAGGAGAAGCTAATTGATTTCTATGCACAGATTGGAGCACATATATGTTCAACAGCTGAGGCGACAAGAATCAGCAGAGAATTTAAAAGATGTTATAATTCCACAGTCTGAACAATTTAGTTAATGACTGAAGCAGAACGCTTGAAAGCCTAGTTATCCATAACATGTTCTGTACCTGCTGCCACAGGTTCAAGCACTTTTATGGGACTACCAACACTTTAGCAGCTGAACTGCACCAGTACATTAAAAAACTTCCTATGCACGTTCAACTTTAATAAGTCTGTTGTTACTGGCTAGACTTTGCTGGAGATCAAAAGAGGAATTAAATCAAGGGAGTTGAGCCAAAAACGTCTGCAGTAAGCTTGACCTCAAGCTATGGTATTCAATTCACTCATTCGAACAGCAAAAAAAAGACAGTCTTATGTAAAGAATTTGGAGAAATTGTGAAACATTACTGCGGCTGAATAAAAAAAAATAAGCGTGCCTCTGTAATGAATATACACTCCCTTACTATGTCCAATTGTATTCTTAAACAGCTTTTGAAAAAAGGGCAGTCAATAGCGAACACATAAAAGAAATGTGCATTTTGAATGAAAACAGCTGTGTCGTTTTTCTAAACATGGTTGCTCACTACCACTTAACCCTTATCCCTCAAGGTCCTTGCCTTGAAATAGCAGTGCTTTTGTTTTAAGAAACACTTTACCTTGGTCTGTACTGAATCGCCTGCTTTCAGTCCGGCCAGTGGTAGGGGTGTGACAATTGGCCCCAGTGCTGAAGGGAGGGGAAGGGTTTGGAGGGGAAATCACAAGCGAGAAAAGAAAAAAAAAAAATCAGCCAGGGATTCCGCGACAGAACATTATCCAGGGATTCCCACTGGGATAATATGTGGATATCAGGTCAGGAGAGTTTAGGCTTGGTTGCGATGCTCCCATGATTCAACAGGGTGCTGACAGAGGGAGTCATTTTAACTGAACCCAACTGGAGGGGATCGATCAACTACCCAATTTACACCCCACCCGATTTACTCTCCACCGCAGAAAGTAATATAGAGCGAGATTTAAAATGGCTGGCCTATTGATCTAGCCAATTTCCCATCAGGATGGTGAGGTTAAAATTCCACTCCCGCCCCCCTCTAGGCTCTTACTTGAAGAATGGATGTTTGGGCAGTTGTTACCCATGACATCATACCACAGCTTGACTTAACATCTTTAGGACAGGGAGGGAGGGGGAAAAGCAACTATAAATCCAAATGGCCCAATTTGCACCAAAATTGTGTTTTCTCTCTCCCCCAGTTAATTAAAATTGGCCACGTGTATTTCAAAGTCATCTTTCACACAAAAAGAAAATTGAATTATTCAATAATTTGAACGAAGCAACTTTGGAGCGGAGAGGAATAGATTATATATTTTTTGTTAATTTAAAGCAAACATGATTCAGGATGGATGCAACTGAGAAGCACATTGTTTTGAGCTATTGTGAAAAACATATCAAAAGTTAATGGCTTGGATTTTGTGGTCAGGAGCTCACCATTCATTAAGCTTACAGCTGCCCACAGCCTTTTTGTGGGCTTTTGCCCGGCAACTTACGGTCATCAGGAGCCCGATACAGCGTGGTGCCCTCAACAGAGAATCTGGAACCTGCAAGAACAGGGCAAGCAACTGTGTATCGCTTTAACCAATCAGATTGAAGAATCCTTACTGAGGCATGCAGAGTTTGAACCAGGAAAGGCAAGTTGGAATATTTAATTCAATGTAAAATCATGTACAGAAAGTGAGATAAGAGAGAGGGAAAGAAAGATGGGATTGAGAGAAATAAAAGAAAGACAAAGAAAAAGTAAAAATACTTTAATTTTTATAAAATCTCCAACAATAACTAAAATCTGAAGGAATGAGACTCAACACTTACAAAAAATCAAATCAAATCAACTTTTATTGTCATTGTTAGTGCACAAGTGCAGTACAACGAAATGTAGGCTTGCGGCTCCCGAGAGTGTACATTTAGATTAAGACATTTAAAAGTTAATTTTCAGTAACAGAGAGGTTGTTTGGTAGTAATTAAGACTTATCACGCCGTTAAAAATTCACTTACACTTGAATGGACAAGCCCTAACTTTTTCTGATGCGTTTAGTGGGCAAGTCTCGCAACTTCACGCCCTTCATATGTTTGAATGCAGAATCTCTCGGTGAAATATCGATATAGCAATGCTTCTGGAGTAGCAGGGCAACCCGGACACCAACTTCCTGATTTCCAGGTTTACCTGCGCATGTGCAGATGCTGGAAGTTGCTGTCTGATTTACTCCTTAATAACGGTGAGCGCCGATAGCCTCATCGTTCGACCTACTGCAAAATCCGGGCCATTAAAACCTACCATATAGTAGTGTGGAAGATTCCAAAATGCTTGTCTATTCAAGGGAGGGGTTCAAATATACTCCAGTCACTGAGCACATAAACCAGGCTGACATTCCCAGTGCAGTACTGAGAGAGTGCTGCGCTGTCGGAGGTGCCATCGTTTGGATGAGACATTAAGCCTCTCAGGAGGATATAAAAGGATCCCATGGCACTATTTGAAGAGCAGTAGGGGAGTGTCTACTGGCCAACATTTATCCCTCAACGACCATCACCAAAAAGATGATCAGATTTATTTAATTGCTCTTTATGAGAGCTTGCTGTGCGCAAATTGGCTGCCACGTTTTTCTACATTAGAATAGTGACCAAACTTCAAAAAAAGTACTTAATTGGCTGTAATGCGCTTTGGGACTCCCTGAAAAGGTGTTATATAAAAGCAAGTCCTTTCTTTACAAAACAGTAGGAACCCTCTCAACTCTGGGGCATCTGCTATTTATAAATTTCTGTGCAATAATTTTCCATTCTAAAGGGTACTGGGAAAAGGTGTAGGGGGATACACAGTTAGAAATCTATAATATATAAAAAGTTTCATCATCTAATCTGCTTGTTTCAGCCCGCCATCAAAATGCTGGAGTGGAGAGAGATCAAATAACATCCATTGCATCACTGTTGCCATGTGAGCACTGACAACTGCCACATCAAAGCATGAGAACATTCCCTGCTGGAAATCAAATGCACCAGCCCCTTCCTCTGCGTGCAGCTGGATTTGGAACAAAGTACAAGTCACTGCTGCTCACAACCATGTTTACATGAACGCAAGTCAATTAAAGTCTGAATGGGACTGGGATCCCAAATGCCATCGGCTTCCACATTTCTACACTCAATCCAGCGGCACCGACCACGCAAAGGAACCTTCCCTTAGACATGGGCTCCGAGTCCGGGAGGGACAAACAACCTTCCCGTTGAAATCCAGGCCAAGTCAGTCAAACCTGGGCCAAATCCAAAACCTCAGCTGCAGAGAAATCCGCACAAAAATCTCCTGTGAAGTGTTGATAGAGGTGGTTTTGGTAAACGTTCAAAAAAGCAGTCAAAAAAAGTCATAAAAAAAAGTGCAGATGTCACTGCAAACTTCCAAATAATTACCCCAATTTTCCAAAATGTTGTTCTGCTTTTGCACTGCAAAAATAAACGGACTATTTTGGTAATGCTTGTGGGCTCTTTGTGACCCATGCCTCTTATACCGACTGCTCCCGAGTATTTAGACAGGTTCCACACGGTGCAACTTCAGAAACACATCAAAAATACTTAACATGCTTTTTAAAAAAATAATAATAATTTGGCCGAAGTCACACAAGTCAGATTGCGTTTACTCAAAGCCCCAAGTTTTTGTCCCACTCCCACATGAATGGTTTATTTTCAGTTCATCACTGAAAGAAGTAGAGACTGATGGTATAAAGTTACTGAGTTGACAGGGTAATGTTACAAGTACAGAGAAAAAAAACCCAATCATAATCCAAAATACAAATATTACTGGCAGGTCATCTTTAAAGAGCGATAAAGGAAAAAAAGAACTTGCATTTATATAGCACCTTTCACAACCTCAGGATGTCCAAGAGTGCTTTACAGCCAATTAAGTCCTTTTTGAAGTGTACTCACTGTTGTAATGTAGGAAAGGCGGTAGCCAATTTGTGCACTGAAAGATCCCACAAACAGCAATGAGATAAATGACTAAATAATTGTTTTAAGTGATGTTGATTGAGGTATTAATATTGGCCAGGATACCGGGGAGAACTCCCCTGCTCTTCTTTGAAATAATGCCATGGGATCTCTTGCTTCCACCCGAGAGAGCAGACGGAGCCTCGGTTTAATGTCTCATCGTAAGACAGCACTCCCTCAGGACTGCACTGGAAGTGTTGGCCTGAATTTTGTGCTCCGGTTTCTGGAGTAGGACATGAATCTACGACCTCCTGGCTTAGGAGACAAGAGTGCTAGAAATGGAGGCAAACTCACTAATGCGCTCCACAGTGACATCTTCTAAAGCAATCTAGAATGCTCTATTGCTCATTTCCTGAACATTAGCAGTGAACCTAAAAAAAGGCTTGTGAAAGAACGGACACATTCTTCGAATTTCTATCTCAACCAACCAGGTAGAATGTGAGGGAGAATCTAATCAGACTACAGACACTGTTTTTTTCCATTACCATCCTTGTCTTTACATGTCTCTTAGGAATTACATTTTAAATACTTTCAGCTACCCGTGGGAACGATAAAACACTCACAAGCAAACATCTTAAGGTTTAAATTGACTTGGATCTAGTCATTACAGAATCAAATTTAAATTCTGTCCTATAAACTTAAAACAAAAGTCCTTTAAAATTAGAATAGTATTTTTTTTATTTTATCAACTTTAAACTTTGCCTCCTTGGCCCCTCATAACAAAAGAGCTTTCATCAGCTATAGCATACTGAAATCAGATAGCATAGTTAGGACTAAAGACCTGATTAGACTGGGAATGCATTCAAGGGGAACAAATATTGAAGCTGGCATCATCATCTTTATAAATAGATGCACCTCATACATTTACTTAATACCATCGCTATTTTTGAGATGCTTTGAGGTTGAAGACTTTACTGGGAATGAAATTCAGAGAGGTGGGGGAAAGAATAATAGCAGGTGATCCATCACTTTGGTGAGATACTGTATTCTGAAATGCTCAGAATTATTCTGTGCCATTGTAAGTTTTCCTGTCAGTCTTGGTTCAGTGGCAACGCTCTAGCTTGAGTCAGAAGGACGTGGATTCAAGTCCCACTCCAGGGCTTGAGCACATAATCTTTAGTGCAGTAGTGAGGGAGTGTCGGATCTGCCAGCTTTCGGATGAGACGTTAAACCAAGGCCCAGCCTATCCTGTCAGGTAGATGTAAAAAGATCCCATTGCACGGTGTGAAGACCATGAGAGCCCTGCTCATTGTTGCTGGAGGGACTCTGCCGTGCTTTCCCACATAACAGTGGCTGCATTGTAAAAGTAATTTATTGGCTGTAAAGCGCTTTAGGACATCCAGAGGCCGTGAGATAAGCTATATAAATGCAGGTTTCTTTTTTTCTATTTCAGTTATTCTTCACTGGCATTTTCTTCAGTTTAAAAAAAGTTGAAGCAAACATAAAATAAATTAGTAACTTTACAATAAAAATAATTCCCTTATTGGCTTCAGAATATAGTAGAGTGAGATTCTAAATAGCCTCTGCATCATATCCCAACGAATTTTAAACTATATACTAATAATCTAGGAGTGGGTGGTGGGGAAATAAGGAGAAAGTTGTGTAGAGCTTATGAAGTGTACTACCACTGTATAAACCCAAGGAAAGTCAGCAACTTACCTTTAAGAGACACCATCTCTAAATTTTGGCAGCTGTCTGAAATGAGCTTCCGACCACATACCCGCGGCATAACTAAGACCGCCTATTTCCACCTCCGTAACATTACCCATCTATGGCCCTGCCAGAGTTCTTGCTGCCGAAACCCTCATCCATGCCTTTGTTACCTCTAGACTTGACTATTCCAATGCACTCCTGGCTGGCCTCTCACATTCTAACCTATGTAAACTTGAGGTCATCCAAAACTCGGCTGCCCGTGTCCTAACTCACACCAAGTCCCATTCACCCATCACCCCTGTGTTCGTTGACCTACATTGGCTTTCGGTTAAGCAACGCCTCAATTTTAAAATTATCATCCTTGTTTTCAAATCCCTCCATGGCCTCGCCCCTTCCTATCTCTGTAATCTCCTCCAGCCCCACAACCAGCCCCCCAACCCCAAGATATCTGCGCTCCTCTAATTCTGCCCTCTAGAGCATTCCTGATTATAAATCGCTCAACCATTGGTGGCTGTGCCTTCAGCTGTCTAGGCCCTAAGCTCCAGAATTCCCTCCCTAAACCTCTCCGCCTCGCTACCTCCTTTAAGACGCTCCTTAAAACCTACCTCTGCCAAGCTTTAGGTCATCTGCCCCAACTTCTTATGTGGCTCGGTGTCAATTTTTTGTCTTACAGCACTCCTGTGAAGTACCTTGGGACGTTTTACTACATTAAAGGTGCTATACAAATACAAGTTCTTAATGTTGCAGATGTCCTTCAAAAGCTGATGTGATGGAGTCAGGGTTCCTCCTATCTGAGGTACATGTTCTTCCCTGTCCAGTGATCAGCACAAAGATTTACTCGACACCTTGAGGATTAATCTAAGGCTCCATGCAGTTACCTCTAGGTTGTGGAAATCAGTAAGGAATGAGTTAACTATTGGCATATATCGGAGGCTTCATTGTTAAGAATAGGAACATGCTATTTAATGGTGCATTAAATTCAATGGGGGAAAAATTGGGTTGCGCCCTCTTTGGGGCGCTAACTTCACCGGGGCGTTCGTTTTAGTGCCCCATTGAATATTGCGGTGCTACGTGCAACAGCACCACCCTCGTTGGCACGCAGCACTGCGGTACTACAGGCCTTCCTCCCGATTAAAGGGGAGGGGCTTCGTGCAGCGCACACAGAGGCCCTGCTGGACCACCGGGGAGTGGGGTGCTGGCAAAAGAGCCTGGCACGCAAGAAGAGTGCTGGGCTGAAAGATCGCGGCCGGCACCACGCAGGAGGAAGAGAGAAGGGGGGCCGCAAAAAAAAAATGCCCGGCACCTGCCTTTTAATTATCACCACCCCGGCCGCAAACATGGCACCCTGCGTCCGGCGGTAGGTCAGGGGGCGTGAGCAAAGTTTGCGGCCAGGGCACTGCGCACGGCGATGATGTCATCACCGGAGGTGCAGCACCACAGGGCGCTACCAGCTATCGCTAACCTCCCGCTGAATTTTGTGGGATGTATTACCGGTGCCGTGCACGAGCACTAGGTGCTTTGCGCCCAGAGGCGCAAAGCAGCCGAATTTTTCCCCCCCTAGTCTCACACTAGAGTGGCTATAAATGCAGAGGACTAACCAATAAACAGACCAAGCTGCGTGCGCACGCCTTTGGTCAACACAGACCAGGAGTGAAATTTAGGAGTGGGGAAAGAGTAAAAGTAGGTGATGCATTTTATTGATCACCACATCCACCTATTGGTCAGTCCTGTTCATACAGCCACCCTCTGATCCCTTTTCCCATAGTCATCAGTACAAGAGCAAAGCAGAGGCTGTGTACGCTGCAACAAGTGGCACACCGCGTTCAAATCCTTTCCATCATCTGGCAGGCTCATGCCAGGAGTGCGATCGAATATTCAACACTTGCGTGGATAGGTGCAACCACACACCAAAGAAGCTCACACCATCCAGGATAGAGCAGTCCCCAACTAGACAGGCGTCCCCAACACTGGACTCAATATCCAATCCCTACCATCATGCACTGTGGCTGCAATATGTACACCTCAAAGATGCACTGCAGCAACTCGCCAATCTTACTTCAACCGCACCCCTCAGCCCCACAACCTCTGCCACGAAGAACAAGAGCAGGAAGACCATGGGATCACCATCACCTCCAAGTTTCCCTCATAGTCAAACACTATGTTGATCTGGACAGCTCATCCCATTCCCTGAATTTCCCTGTCCAACACTACTGTGGGAGCTCCATCAGCACAAAGATTACAGCAGTTCAAGACCCACCCCCACATTCTCAGGGCAACTAGGGGTGCAGCGTCACTCATACTCCAAGAACAAAGCAGAAAAAACTATGCTTCCATCCCCAATGAGGACGGCTCCAGTATACGTGAACAGTACAAAGACTTCCCTTCCTCTCGTCCAAACTCTTCTAAAGCTACTTCATAACTAATGCCACACATCTGTTGGAGAAAGCGGCAACGGTGCTATTTGAAGGCAGCTTGCAGAAAGTAGACTCTCACTTCCCTGAAGATCGGGAGTTTGTATTAACGAGATTGCTTTAGAAAGCATTTCAAGTGCAATTCGATTCTGGTCTCGTGTCACAAAGAATCACCACCATGATAAAATGGCCTTTTACTCAACATTGGGCTGGAAAACTCAGCTGTACGGCAACACAGGTGTCTAGGGCTCCCAACCCTTTAGTACTGCCCTGGAGTCTTCAGAAATTAAAGACTATTCTCCAGGACATTACTGTGAGCAACCATGGAGAAAAATCATAGGGGCATTAAAAAAGCGTTTAAAAAAAAAAAATGTCTTTGATCATGAGAGAGAGAGAGAGAGAGAGAGTGAGATTATATATAGATATCAGATAATGAAGAGCCTGTTTGCTTTCTAATTGGCATGGGAAGGTGGGGCACCGCGAGGATAGACATGTCAGGTGATCAATGGCAGGAGCGTGGGGGCAGGGCAGGTGGTGGCAGGAAGTCATGTGATGACACCTCAAGGAATATGGCCAACCAGAGTTGGCAACCCTACTGGGGTAGCTCCATGCCATAGGAAACACATTTGTTAAAATATGCAGTTACTTGCCAGTTCGTCTGTTATACAAACATCCCCGTGCTACTCCAACTGAGACCTTGTGTTCCCAACTGTCCTTGAATTACAGCGGTGCCGATTTAAAGTACGTTAACAGACTGCCCTGTACATCAGCTATAGTGCTACTGCTGGTTAGGTCACAACAGCTTCTGTGAATGCCAAGAGATCAAAGGACACCACACAGGTTCCAATAAGCAGTGACGCTATACCCGAGGCTCTACAGACAGGAAAGTAATCTTCACGCAATCTTTTTGATGTGCTGATGATTTTTAGGTTAACACAATGCAGGAGGACTGGTGCAGATTGCACACACACAAACACACAGCTCTTGAATAAAGGGAGGCACCTTGAATTGGTCACATTATGGGCCAGTCCTGTGCATTTACAGTGAATGTGCAGTATGGTGAAGGAACAGTAAACCCTTTGGTTACTGATTTCCACAGCACATCAGGAACCTCCTCCCCCCAACACATTTAACTGTACGCATCTTGCATGGTGGTAGCATTCTCACCAGAGTCAGAAAGTCGTGGGTTCAAGCCTCCGCCAGACACTCGAGTACAAAAATCTAGGCTGACACTCCAGTGCAGTACTGAGGGAGTGTCGGAGGTGCCGTCTTTTGGATGAGACATTAAACCGAGGCCCCATCTACCATCTCAGGTGGATGTAAAAGATCCTATGGTGGTACTATTCGAAGAAGAGCAAGGGAGTCCTCCCCGGTGTCCTGGCCGATAGTTATCCCTCAACCAACATCACTAAAGAAAAAACAGATCATCTGGTTACATATTACTGTTTGTGGGAGTTTGCGGCGCACAAATTGGCTGCCGCGTTTCCTACATTACAACAGTGACTACACTTCAATTCCAACCCTATACTTGATGGTACAGACTATAATTGGCTGTGTGCTTGATCCACAGCCTGTGGAGCCAGTTGTCCTCCATCACTGGCAAACAGGGCACCAGGATCTCCAGATGTGGTCATGTGCGTGTAAGCAGTATTGTTCTGGCGCCTGCTGATATCCCTAGCATTACTTGTTTCATCTTGCATCGGCGCAATCATGAAATAATGCAATTGGAACAATTCAAACTGATGACCATCATTCATTTTAAACAGTCCAGCTAACTGAATGGGTCTCTGTATTTTGCATTTATATTGGCTGGTGTCTCACAGATGAGGTCTGTGCACCACAAATTTAAAATTCTCAAGCTTGTGTTTAAATCATTCCATTGCCTCATCCTTCCCCATCTGCGTGACCTCCTCCAGCCCTACAACCCGCCAAGAACTCTGCGTCCCTCCAATTCTGGCCTCTTGTATGTTCCCAATTTCCTTCGCCCCACCACTGCCGGCTGTGCCTTCAGCTGTCTGGGCACGAAGCTATACAATTCCCTCTCTAAACCTTTAAGAACGTAAGAAATAGGAGCAAGAGTAGGCCATTCGACCCTGCTCTGCCATTTAATAAGATCATGGCTGATCTTCTACCTCAACTCCACCTTCTCGCACTATCCCCATATCCCTCGTTTCCAAAAATCTATCGATCTCCATTTTGAATATACTCAATGACTGAGCATCCACAGCTTTGAGGCAGAGAATTCCAAAGATTCACAATCCTTTGAGTGAAGAAATTTCTCCTCATCTCAGTCCTAAATGGCCGACTCTTTGGTCTGAGACTGTAACCCCTAGCTCGAGACACCCCAGCCAGGGGAAGTATCCTCCCAGTATCTACCCTGTCAAGAATTTTATAATGTTTCATTGGGATCACCTCTCATTCTTCTAAACTCTAGGGAATATAGGCCTAGCCTACTTGATCTTTCCTCATAGGAGAATCCCCTCCTCCCAGGAATTAGTCGAGTGAACCTTCGTTGCACTCCCTCTAAGGCAATTATATCCTTCCTTAGGTAAGGAGACCAAAACTGTACACAGTACTCCAAGTGTGGTCTCACCAAAGCCCTATATAATTGTAGTATGACTTCTTTACTCTTATACTCTAATCCCTTTGTAATAAAAGCTAAAATACCATTTGCTTTCCTAATTGCTTGCTGTACCTGCATGTTAACTTTGTGATTTGTGTACAAGGACACCCAGATCCCTCTGAATACCAACATTACCTAGTCTCACGCCATTTAAAAAATATTCTGCTTTTCTATTTTTCCAACCAAACTGGATAACTTCACATTTCTCCACATTATATTCCATCGCCATGTTCTTGCTCACTCACTTAACTTGTCTACATCCCTTTGCAGCCTCTTTACATCCTCCTCACAGCTTACTTTCCCACCTAACTTTGTATCATCAACAAACTTGGATACATTACACTCAGTCCCCTCATCCAAGCTATTAATATAGATTATAAATAGCTGAGGTCCAAGCACTGATCCTTGTGGTACCCCACTAGTTACCAACTACCGTTTCCTGTCCATTAACCAATCCTCAATCCATGCTAATATATTACACCCAATCCAATGAGCCCTAATTTTGTGCAATAACCTCTTGTGTGGCACCTTATCGAATGCTTTTTGAAAATCCAAGTGCTCTACATCAATTGGTCCCCCCTTATCCACCCTGCTAGTTACAACCTGGAAGAAACGAACAGATTTGTCAAACACGATTTCCCGGTCACAAATCCGTGCTGATTCTGTCCAATCACATTATGATTTTCTAAGTGCCCTGTTACCACATCCCTAATAATCGATTCTAGCATTTTCCCTATTACTGATGTCAGGCTAACTGGTCTATAGTTCCCGGTTTTCTCTCTCCCTCCTTTCTTGAATAGCAGGGTTACGTTTGCTACCTTCCAATCCACGGTGACCGTTCTAGAATGTAGGAAATTTTGGAAGATCAAAACCAATGCATCCACGGTCTCTGTAGCCACCTCTTTTAGAACCCTAGGATGTAGGCCATCAGGTCCAGGGGAGTTGTCAACTTTTAGTCCCATTAATTTCTCCAGTACTATTTCTTTATTAATACCAAGTTCCTCAATCTTGCGAGATCCTTGCTCACCCACTATTTCCAAAATGTTATTTGTGTCTTCTACTGTGAAGACAGATACCACGTATTTGTTTAATGTCTCTGCCACTTCCTTATTCCCCCATTATAATTTCTCCAGTCTTCCTTTAAGGGACCCACACTTACTTTTGCTAATCTCTTCCTTTTTACATACCTATAGAAGCTTTTACAATCTGTTTTTATATCTCTTGCTAGTTTACTCTCATTCTCTTCCTGTGTCAATTTCTTGGTCACCCTTTGCTGAATTCTATAATCTTCCCAATCTTCAAGCTTACTACTCTTTTTGGCAACATTATAAGCCTCTTCCTTTAATCTAGTACTATCTTTAACTTCTCTTTTTAGCCATGGTTGGACAATTAATCCCTTGGGGGGGGGGGGGGGTTATTCCTTAGGGGAATGTATATTTGTTGCGAATTATGAATTAATTCTTTAAATCTTTGCCATTGCTTCTCTACCATCATATCTTTTAATCTAGTTTCCCAACCTACCTTAGCCATCTCACCCCTCATAATCTACGTAGTTTGCTTTGTTCAGATTGAAGACCCTAGTTTCAGACTTAACTAAATCACTCTCAAACTCGATATAAAATTCTATCATATTATGATCACTCTTCCCCAGAAGCCCCTTCACTACAAGGTTATTAATTAACCATCTCATTGCACAATACTAGATCTAAAATAGCCTGTTCCCTAGCTGGTTCCTCAACATACTGATCTAGAAATCTATTGTGAATGCATTCCATGAACTCATCCTCCACAGTATTACTGTAAATTTGGTTTGTCCAGTCTATATGAAGATTAAAGTCCCCCATAATTACTGCATTACCTTTGTTACATGGACCTCTAATTTCATGATTTATACTCTGCTCAACAAAACAACTGCTGTTAGGGGCCTATAAACTACTTCCACCAGAGTTTTTGGCCTTGTTTTTGTGCCACCCAGACTGATTCTACATCTTGATTTCCCAAGCCAAGATCGTTTCTCTCTACTTTATCCCATCCTTTAACATCAGGGCCTCCCACACCACTACTTTAGCCATGCATTTAAACTTCTAATCTGTTTGTCCCTATGCCAATTTGCTCGTGGCTCAGGCAACAATCCAGAGATTATTACCTGTGAGGTTCTGCATTTTAATTTCGACCCTAGCTCCTAAAACTCTCAGCAGAACATCATTCATACTTCTACCTAGGTTGCTGGTTCCTACGTGGACCACGCCAACTGGATCCTCCCCCTCCCACTCCAAGTTCTTCTCTAGCCACAAGACGATGTCCTTAACCCTGGCACCAGGCAGGCAACACCTTTGGAACTTCCGGTTGCGGCTACAGAGAACAGTATCCCACTGACTATCTATACTGTCCCCTACCACTACCACATTCCTTTTCACTCCCCCGCCACTTGAATGGCCTCCTGTACCATGATCAGTTTGTTCAACCACCCTGCAGCTTTGCCCTCATCCACACAGGTAAAGATCTCCTCTCTCTCTCTATCTCTATCTCTATCTCCTGCTTTGAGACACTCCTTAAAACCCACCTCTTTGACCAAGCTTTTGGTCACCTGCCCTAATATCTCCTTAAGCGGCTCTGTCTGTTAATGCTCCTATGAACGGCCTTGGGACGTTTTACTACATTAAAAGGAGCTATATAAATGCAAGTCGTTGTTGTAGGAGCCCTGGATGTGACTTATTTAAAAAAACACAACACATTTCCCATTCTGCCGAGTTTTTGTAAATACTCGAATTACAGCGAGCTTCCCAGGGATGTTGCAAACAATATTTGGATGTTTTTGTTTCCACAGAGATATTCTATGTTCTGCTGCCAAAAAACAAAACAAGCCAAAAAAAAAAATCAGGAAAACCGCACAACGGTAATAACAATTTTTAAACTCTGGCAGTGAAATGCCATTGAAAATAAAACATAAAATAAAAAGGCCCCCACCCCTTTTAAGAGTTATTTACAGATGGCGCTTTTCTTTCTAGACTTTTAATGAGATCTGCAAGGGGTGAAACTGTAAATAAGCTCTTGCAGTAGTGCTGCAGACCTCTACACCAGAACTAGCCACTCCCCTTGCATTTATATAGTACCTTTAACATGGTAAAATGTCTGAAGGCACTTCACTGGAACATTATGAAACGAAATATGAAACAGAATTTGACACAGAGCTACATAAGGAGATATTAGGACAGATGATCAAAAGCTTGGTCAAAGAGGTCGATTTAAAAGGAGGAGAGAGGTGTAGTGAGGCAGAGAAGTTTGGGGAGGGAATTCCAGAGCTTACAGCCAGGCAGGTGAAGGCATGGCCACCAATGGTGGAGCACTGAAACATCAGTGACGTGTAGAGTTGGAGGAACGCAGAGACCTCAGAGGGTTGTAGGCAACATGGCCGCACAGCGCTCAGCAGGTCCCGCACAGCCGGTGAGCCGGCTTCTCCAACAGAAATTCTGAGCATGCGCGGAATTTTGAATGGCCTGCGCAGCCCGTTAAATGGGCCGTGCAGGCCAAAACAAAATTAGAGGGAATATTGATTGTAGGGCTGGAGGAGGGTACAGAGATGGGGAGGGATGAGGCCATGGAGGGATTTGAACACCAGGATGAGAATTTTAAAATTGAGGCATTGCTGGACCGAGAGGCAATATAGGTCAGCGAGCACAGGGGTGATGGATGAATTGGGCCTGGTGCACTGACTAAACCTATATAGGTCCAAGGAGAACTGCAGAAAAATAGCTAAAGTATCACTCTTCTACTTCTAAGCCACCGCAGGTTCAATGCTCAGCCTATGCTGAATTTGCTTAGCTCAGACGGGCAAACAGGTGGGGACAGCAGTTAGCCAGGCTCCCCCGGAATAGGAAGGGGGAAAAGGATCTCAACAGTTATGCAGTGACTCCTGCTGGAATATGTTGTATGCTGATGTCATGTGAAGATGGGATTGGGTTTAGTCGCAATGCCCTCCACAGTCGAACAGCTTGCTAACATTATCATAGAATGGCTGCCTTCCGTGCTGTAACCATTCAGCCCGTCCCAGCTCTCTGCAAGAGCACCTCAGCTAGCCCCACTCCCCCACCCTTTCCCCGTAGCCCTGCAAACTTTTCTCTCAGGTACTTATCCTTTTGAAAGCAGTGATTGAGTCTGCCTCCACCACCCTTTCAGGCAGTGCATTCCAGATACTAGCCACTCGCTGCGTAAAAAAGTTTTTTTATGTCGCCTTTGGTTCTTTTGCCAACCACCTTAAATCTGTGTCCTCTGGTTCTCGACCCTTCTGCCAATGGGAACAGTTTCTCTCTATCTACTCTGTCCAGACCTCTCAGGATTTTGAACACCTCTATCAAATCTTCTCTCAATCTTCTCTGCTCCAAGGAGAACAACCCCAGCTTCTGCAGTCTGTCCACATAACTGAAGTCCTTCATTCCTGGAATCATTCTCGTAAATCTTTTCTGCACCTTCAAAGGCCTTCACATCCTTCCTAAAGTACGGTGCCCAGAATTGTACACAATACTCCAGTTGAGGCCGAACCAGTGTTTTATACAGGTTCATCATAATTTCCCCACTATTGTACTCTATACCTCTAATTTATGAAGCCCAGGATACCGTAAGCTTTTTTAACCGCTTTCTCAACCTGCCCTAATACCTTCAATGATTTGTGCACATATACCCCTAGGTCTCTCTATTCATGCACCCCCTTTAGTTTATATTTCCTCTCCTCATTCTTTTTACCAAATGTATCACTTCGCATTTTTGTGTTAAATTTCATCTGCCACGTGTCCGCCCATTCCACCAGCCTGTCTATGTCCTCTTGAAGTCTATCTCTATCCTCCTCACTGTTCATTATACTTCCAAGTTTTGTCTCATCTGCAAATTTTGAAATTACCCTGTACACCCACATCCAAGTCAATAATATCTCACAAGAAAAGCAGTGGTCCTAGAACTGACCCCTAGGGAACACCACTGTATACCTTCCTCCAGTCCGAAAAACAACCATTCACCACTACTCTCTATTTCCTGTCACTTAGCCAATTTCGTGTCCATGCTGCCACTGTCCCTTTTATTCCATGGGCTTCAACTTTGCTGGCAAGCCTATTATGTGGCACTTTGTCGAATGCCTTTTGGAAATCCATGTACACCATGTCAACCGCATTGCCCTCATCTACCCTTTATTATCTCATCAAAAATCTCAATCAAGTTGGTTAAACATGATTTGCCTTTAACAAATCCGTGCTGGCTTTCCTTAATTAATCCACACTTGTCCAAGTGACTGTTAAGTTTGTCCCTGATTATTGTTTCTAAAAGCTTCCCCACTACCGAGGTCAAACTGACTGGTCTGTAGTTGCTGGGTTTATCTTTACACCCTTTTTTGAACAAGGGTGTAACATTTGCAATTCTCCAGTCCTCTGGCACCACCCCCATTTCTAAGGAGGATTGGAAGATTATGGCCAGTACCTCCACGATTTCTTCCTTCACTTTCCTCAGCGTCCTAGGATGCATCCCATCCGGTCCTGGTGACTTATCTACTTTAAGTACAGCCAGCCTTTCTAGTACCTCGTCTATCAATTTTTATCCCATCCAGTATCTCCTACCTCCTCCTTCACTATGTCTATGGCAGCATCTTCTTCCTTGGTAAAGACAGATGCAAAGTACTCATTTAGCACCTCAGCCATACCCTCTGCCTCCATGCATAGTCTCCTTTTTGGCACTTAAATCAGCCCAACCCCTCCTTTTACTATTTATATGCCAATGGAAGTCTTTTGGATTACCTTTTAAGTTAGCTGCCAATCTATTCTCATACCCTCTATTTTCTTTTTCACTTCTCCTCTGAACTTTCTATATTTAGCCTGATTCACTCTCTAGTTTAACCAATGGACAAATGGATGTGGCACCGGAGGGCTGCCATTAGCTAGAAAGCATTGCCTAGCAAGAGTGAGGAAAAGGGACCGGGGGTGTGGGGAACATAGGAACAGGAATAGCCCATTCAGCCCCTGAAGCCGGTCCTGCCATTGAATGAGAGCATGGCTTATCTGTACCCTAACTCCATTACCCTTAATACCCTTGGCTAGCAAAAATCTATCGATCTCAGATTTAAAATGCTTTTTGTGGGAGAGAATGCCATACTTCATCTAATGGATTGCTTTTTGCAAACAAAAAAACATTATTCTACACAGCCTCAGTCATTTGGTGCTTCTGCCTGGCCTCCCCTCTTCCACCCACCCAGCTCCCCCCATTCCACTGGCAGCCCCCCCCCCCCCCCCGCCCCCGACCCTCTGGTGGGATTTGTAAAAAGCACAAACCCGTAGCAGATGTTTACTGCTGTAATGATGAAAGACACTGCTGTTCTGGACGGCAGCCATACGTTTTTCATTCAGAGATGAAAGGTTCCACATGCCTCTCAGCCACAGCACAGTCTCAAAAGCCAGCAAAATTCCCCCCCGCCCCCCCGCCCCCCCCACCACCCCTACCCCCCGACCAACAGAAACACTTCACAAGAAAGCCTTGTATGCTTGGCAACTCTCGACATCCTGTGTAGATAATTCCTCCACCAGAACGTATTGTTCAGGAACTTACCTTTGTGCTTTTACTTGGCTGCACATTCCAGGCAGCCGATTTTAAAATGATTTTATACACCTAGGAATCGAGAAACTACAACCGGCTGGTGTTGTGGTCATCAGCTTCTGCTCCTTAAGTTACCAGCTTCAGCCACACGCTTTTCACTCACTAGTTTACAGCCTGCAGTCTGGCTTTTTGACTGAAGCTATTCAACTGGAAGTCGAATTTTTGCTGGATTTATGCAGGACATTTTAAAATAACTCAAATCGCTGCCAATTTGATGATTCAGATTGCAGTAAATCGACCGCATCACCTCACAAATCCTCCCCATAACTCTTCACTCCTTTGAGGAGATAATTAGAGGAGGAAGGCCATTCAGCCCATCTCAATTCATCCATGCAGACAGACCCTGAAAATCCCCTTATTTCAACATTCAATAGTTTCTTAAATGATTCCATCTTTAGTACTCTACCCAAGACTCCACACAGAGCAATGAAGATGTGGTGTAAAGAAGAATTTCCCAATAGCTGTCCCAAATTTATCTTTCACCAGTATGAAGCTACGTCTCCTTGTACCACACTCAATTTAGTTTAAAGTAAGTTTACAGATTTACCTTCGCCACTCCCTTTACTATCTTACATATATTTGTAATAGCGTCAGTCTCTGCCCCTACTGCAGCTGAAATCCTCATCCATGCTTTTGTCACCACCAAACTTGATTATTCCAATGCTCGCCTCCCACCTTCCACACACTGCAAACTTGAGCTCGTCCAAAACTCTGCTGCCTGTAGTCCGGTTCGCCCATCACCCCTGTGCTCGCTGACCTACATTGGCTTCCGGTCTAGCAACACCTCAAATTAAAAATTCTCTTCATCGTGTTCAAATCCCTCCCCATCTCCACCAGCTCTGCAACCCTCCCAGATCTCTGCGTTCTTCCAATTCTGGTCTCTTGTGTATCCCCGATGTCCTTCACCCCACCATTGGTGGCTATGCTTTTAGCATGTCTAGGCCCTAAGCTCTGAAATTTTCTCTCTCTCTAAACCTCTCCACCTCCTCCAAGATGCTCCTTAAAACTTACCTCTTTGACCAAGCCTTTCGTCATCTGTCCGAATATCTTATGTGGTGCAGTGTCAAATTTTGCCTGATTACACTCCTGTGAAGCACCTTGGGACGTTTTACTATGTTAAAGGCGTTGTATAAATGCAAGTTGTTGTTGTTGCAAGATCACCTTTCAGACTCCTCCTTTCCAAGTTGAAAAGCCCAAGATTCGCCAGGATTTCCTTACAACTCAAACTTTTGGCACCAGTCATCATCTCTATGGGTTTTCTCTATACCATCTCCAATGCTTAACTACCTTCCTTGTGTCTCGGTGACAGATTGAACACAGATGTGATCTGACTAGAGCCCTGTACAGTTCGATACAGTACAACTTCCTCAGACTTGTATGCTACTGCTTTAGCCCTGTAGCTCAACGTTCTATTGGTTTGGTTTCTGCTCAGTGTTGAGTGGACATGCCAAATCTCTCTTTGGTTATTTCAAAACCATTCATGGAGTAGGCATATCGTGTGTTTTTCCTTCATACATGCCGCCCTTTGCCTTCTCTATATTAAATGCCATCTGCCAATGTTATCATAGAAAGTTACAGCACGGCCCATCGTGTCCATGCCGGCCAACAAAGAGCTATCCAGCCTAATCCCACTTCCCAGCTCTTGGTCCGTAGCCCTGCAGGTTAGAGCATCCCAAGTGCACATCCAAGTACTTTTTAAATGTGGTTAGGGTTCCTGCCTCTACCACCCTTCCAGGCAGTGAGTTCCAGACCCCCACAACCCTCTGGGTGAAGAAATTTCCCCCGAAATCCACTCTAAACCTTCCCCCAATTACTTTAAATCTGTGCCCCCTGGTTTTTGACCCCTCTAAAAGGGAAATGGGTCCTCTGTATCTACTTTATCTATGCCCCTCATAATTTTATACACCTCAATAAGGTCACCCCTCAGCCTCCTCTGTTCCAAGGAAAACAGACCCAGCCTATCCAGTCTTTCCTCATAGCTAAGATTCTCTACTCCCGGCAACATCCTTGTAAATCTCCTCTGTACCCTCTCTAGTGCAATCACATCTTTCCTGTAATGTGGTAACCAGAACTGCACACAGTACTCTAGCTGAGGCCTAACTAGTGTTTTATACAGTTGAAGCATAACCCCCCTGCTCTTGTATTCTATGCCACGGCTAATAAAGGCAAGCATTCTGTATGCCTTCTTAACCACCTTATCTACTTGGCCTGCTACCTTCAGGGATCTGTGGACATGCACTCCAAGGTCCCTTTGTTCCTCTACACTACTCAGTGTCCTACCATTTAATGTGTATTCCCTTTCCTTGTTAGCCCTCCCCAAATGCATTACCTCACACTTCTCCGGATTGAATTCCATTTGCCACTGTTCTGCCCACCTGACCAATTTATTGATATATTCCTGCAGTCTACAGCTTCCTTCTTCAGTATCAACCACACAGCCGATTTTAGTATCTTCTGCAAATATATATTTTGTCCAACTCATTGTAATTTCTGATCTGCTTCCTACAATTCCACTGCTCCCCAGAGTTTGGTATCATCTGCAAATTTGCCCATTTTGCATTGAGTTTCTGAATTCATGTCATTTATGTAAATTAGAACCAGTAATGGTCCCATCATTGACCCCTGGAGCACCCCAGTCAATATTTCCTCCTCTCCCCATTGTAACATAATTCCTCAAACAAGTTTTCTACCCTTCAGCCGATTCCTTATTCATTCCCTGAATCCCTATAACTTTGATCTTAATTAATAGACTAATGTAGAACTTTGACAAAAGCCTTTGGAAATCGAGGTACACTGCATCATGGGGCTTCCCAAAGTTCACTTGGGTTGTCACTTCCTCAGAAGGCGACGAGTGAGTTGGTCAGGAAGAGTCTTGCCCTTCTGGATCCATGGTTACTGCTGTTTACTGGGTCATTACTGTACAGATAATCCTAGTTTACATGGAATGGAAGAGCAATAAGTCGCTAGTTGCTGGTTTCTCTTTTGCCCCTCCTTTTTAAGTACGTACATCATGTTAGCACCGGTTTGTAATCTACAGGTACATCCAGTGGCCATCGACTCTCTCAGTGATGGTCAGTGCATCACAAATCAGAGATTGAGTAGACTAGGCCTATATTCCCTAGAGTTTAGATGAATGAGAGGTGATCTCATTGAAATGTATAAAATTCTTAAGGGGCTTGACAGGGTAGATGCAGGGAGGACATTTCCCCTGGCTGGGGAGTCTAGAACTAGGGGTCACAGTCTTAGAATAAAGGGTCAACCTTTTAAGGCTGATGAGGAGACATTTCTTCACTCAAAGGGTTGTGAATCTTTGGAATTCTCTACCACAGAGGGCTGTGGATGCTCAGTCGTTGAATATATTCAAGACAGATCGATAGATTTTGGGATACCAAGGGATATGGGGATAGTGCGGGAAGGTGGAGTCGAGGTAGATCAGCCATGGCACAGCAGGCTCGAAGGGCCGAATGGCCTACTCCTGCTCCTATTTCTAATGTTCTGATCTTTTTTCCTAATCTCTCTGGGATAAATACCATCTATTCCAGAGGCCTTAGTTGTTTTGAACTATTTTAGCCTGCCTAGGAATTCCATTAAATATACTTAGGTTATTTTTTTTTTTATTGGGACTGTCTTCAGGTATTCGCTGTGACTTAGTGGTAGCACTCTCAACTTAGTGTCAGAAAGCTGTGGTTTCGTCCCACTCTAGGCTGACACTTCAGTGCAGTACTGTCGGGAGATGCCGCCTGACCTCTCAGGAGGACATAGACAGACTGGTAAAATGGGCAGACGCATGGCAGATGAAATTTAACACAAAGCAGTGTGAAGTGATACATTTTGGTAAGAATGAGGAGAGGTAATGTAAACGAAATGGTACAATTTTAAAGTGGATGCAGGAACAGAGAGACCTGGGGTGTACGTACACAAATCTTCGAAGGTGGCAGGACAAGTTGAGAAGGCTGTTAAGAGCATATGAGATCCTTGGTTTTATTAATAGGAGGAAGAGTGTACAAAAGCAAGGAAGTTATGCACAATCTTTATAAAACAATGGTTAGGTCTCAGCTGGAGTATGGTGTTCAATTCTGGGCACCACACTTTAGGAAGGATGTTAGGGCCTTAGAGAGGCTGCAGAAGAGATTTACTAGAATGGTACCAGGGATGAGGGACTTCAGTTATGTGGAGAGACTGGGATTATTCTCCTTAGAGCAGAGAAGGTTAAGACGAGATTTGACAGTAGTGTTCAAAATCATGAACAGTTTTGATAAAGTAAAGAGAAACGGTTTCCAGTGGCAGAAGGGCCAGTAACCAGAGGACACAGATTTAAGGTGATTGACAAAAAGAACCAGAGACGACAGGAAGAAACTTCCTTCTTTTTTTTAAATATACACAGCGAGTTGTGACCTGGAATGCATTGCCTGAAAGAGTGGTGGAAGCAGATTCATAGAATTTGAAATTTATGGCACAGAAAGAGGCCAGCTTGTCCGACACCCGAGAAAGAGCTTTCCAGCCTAATCCCACTTTCCACCTCTTGGTCTGTAGCCTTGTAGGCAACGTTCAAAAGAGAATTGGTTATTTGAAGGGAACAAAAATACATGGCTATGGGAAAAGAGCTGGGGAGTGGGATTAATTGGATAGCTCTACCAAAGAGCCGGCACGGGCATGATAGGCCGAATGGTCTCCTTCTACGCTAGACCATTCTAGGATTCTATGAAAAGATCCCATGGCACTAAGAGCAGGGAGCTCTCCCAGTGTGCCGGCCAGTATTTATCCCTCAACCAACACCTAAAAACAAATGGTGTGGGATCTTGGCTGTGCACAATTTGGCTGCCGCATTTCCTACATTACAACCGTGATTACACTTCAAAAGTACTTCATTGGCTGTAAAGCACTTTGGAACATCCTGAAAGGCACTATATAAATGCAAGCCTTACTTTCTTTTAGTAATTCAGAATATTTAGTATTTTGCGCTCATTTGGGCCTTTCAGGCCTCCACACCTTCAGACTTCCCTCTTGCTGTAGTGGTACTGAAATTACGCTTCACTTATATTCAGCCATAGCTGCTTCCCTTCTGATCACCCTTTTAGTCAGATTCTATATTTTATGTTTGTCTCAATGAACCCCTTTTTTCCCTACAGAATTTGTAGAGACCATTTTCCTCATTATATCCCTTTTAATTTGTTAATCAATCCATTTAGGGACATACTAGTTGATTTTAGGAATCCACCCGCTTCGACCCTACACCCCGATTCCCACCCGGATTTAAAAAAAAAATAGACCTCTGGATTCAACAGCATGCATCAATTCCCATTCAAATTAACTGGAAATTTCAATATAATCCAAATCTCCAGCTGCATTGTAAATGGGGCGGAACAGAAACAATTTATTTAATGCTCTCTTAGCAGACTGCCAACTTACTGATTGGTCCAAATGATTCCAGACACTATATATATATATATAAAAAAGAGATCACACAAATCCTACAACTGATGTCATCTATTGGGGGAAAGTGTGTGTGTGGTTCTTGGGATGTGTCAAGTTTTTTTTTTCCATCTTTAAAGTACTCGCCAATAATAATTTAAATTGCAGAACGTGTGCCAAGCAAAACATCACAAGATGTCTATATCCATAATAGATTACAGTATCCCTCTTGTCCCCTCAAGTCCTATATGGGAAAATGATTTTATAAAAAAGGTGGATTTCATTCAGTTTAACAAAAACCAAGATGATTTTTCTTTTCTGCACATTATTCCCTTAAATTAAAAGCCTTTTTTTGAAAAAGAAATATAAAAGGGGCCTTAGTGCCTCTTTGAGGAGTGTTTTCACTCAACCCCTGGAATAACTTACAATACCTCCCCCCATGTTGTGTTGGAGCTCGGTGAGTCCATAATGGAGGAGGCACACGACAACGCACATTATCTCCAATCAATATTTTACCACAATAATACGAAAGTGAAAGTTAAACTAATTTAACAAGTTAGTAGCAGCAAATAAGAAAGGACAAGGGACCAGGATGGTTGCACGAGACATCTATTTTAAACACAACACAGAAGGTCATGTAGCAGATAATGACCAGATAATTTTTTTTTTTTTTTTTTTTAAAAAGTGATGTTGGTTGAGGGATAAATATTGACCAGGACACTTGGGAGAACTCGCCAGCTCTTCTTCGAAATCGTTCCATGGAATCTTTACGTCCACCTGAGGGGACAGGTGGGGCCTCGGTTTAACATCTCATTCAAAAGACGGCACCTTCAAACAGTGCAGCACTCTCTTGGTACTGCACTGGACTGTCAGCCTGGATTATGTGCTCAAATCTCTGGAGTGGGACTTGAACCCACAACCTTCTGACTCAGAGGCAAGAAGGCTACTACTAAGCCAAGGCAGACAGCCTTGAAAATGAAAGATCTGGCCTGGTTGCCAGTCCACAACATATGCCTACTCTGTAGGCAAGAGATTGGTATAGGGGTTGCCTATAAACAGGAGCAACAGGCATTTAACAGCATCCTTTGAATCAGTCACAAGTAGCCTGCAACAATTGCCCACCAACGTGTAGCAGTGCTGCAAGACTGGTTTATGGAAATAGAGTGAGTGGCACCTTCACGGCCATCTGCAAGGAAGCCCCAAAGCAGTGAGGGAGCAAGCACCATACTACATACTCACACAGCACTGACTGCTGCCACCTGGTCTGGAAAGGGCAGTGACAATGGGCTTTGCCCACATTGGAAATATCATATGGACTGCTTTCATGCAGACCCTTGGTACACCAGATGAGATGCCCAGTAACTGGCACGGAATACCAGAACAGTCCAATGAAGCAGCTTCTTCAAGGTATCAGCACATCCTCCCACACTAGCCAGGCCCCTCAAAAGGATGAAGTGCCACCAGAAAGCGAGCAGCCACTGCACGGCCAGCAGTGGCTCCAGCTGTTGGACGGGATTACATTTCAGAATTTTTGATCATTTGCTTTCCCGTTGCAGAATAGATTTGGGGATTGAGTTATGTTTAAGTATTGTGTTTTAACAGTGAATTCACACAGGTTTTATATAAAAAGCAATAGGCTACAGGCACTGATGGGGTTTATTAAAGCCAGACGGGCCAGTTTGTGGAATATCGCAACTGAAGGAATGAGGGTCAAATGAGTCATCCCAGGTCCATTAATCAGGTTGGACCCTAGTAATCTTGAGAACAGATGTTCTCTTTAAAAACTACACCCCAAAGGGAGAGGAAAAAGTTTGCCAATTTTACTGACAAGCTCACCAGAAAGTCAGCATCACAGCCCTACCCCTGATTGGTGACACTTGAAAAAAGGGGTAGATTTGGGAGAGAAGTTCAATGATGTTTTTAAACAAGCAACTGTGAACTACAGTCCTATGGCCTGAACCTGAAAACTAAAAATGTGGGTGATCGGGTTTTAGACTTCAGAATGTGTCTAGAAAGAATGGGTAAGCCAAAAAAGAGTAAGTCAGTCCATAAAAGGGTTTATAATTTCCCCCAAGGAGAGAATGAGGTTGAGTCAAGTGAAATTGGTTTTGACCGTTACTCTGTATATTCACTTGCTACATGTGAAATGAAACAATTCATATCTAACCTCGATTGTAGAAGCATGCATCAGAGGCGTGAGAGACACAACATCCAGTTCAGATTACAAAATGGGGGATGGGTTTGCCTATTGTGACACCATCAGGTTAGAGTTTTATTTAAATAGATATTGGGCAAAACAGGCACACTCCTGAACACAAGATGCTCAGACCACTTATGGGGGTGACCAACACCACTGAAGATCTAGGCTGGCACCACCTCACCCCTATAGTCTGGAAGTGTCAACTTTTGGATGAGGCGTTAAAATGAAGTCCCGTCTGCCTGTTCAAATGAACGCAAAAGATCGTGTGGCATTATTCAAAGCAGAGCAGGAGAGATCAAGTGGGGTCGAGGCCATAATTTATCCCTCAACCTTACACCACTAAAATTGATTATCTGGTCATTTACCCAATTGCTGTTTGTGGGGTCTTGCTGTGCATAAACTGGCTGCTATGTTTCCCTACAGGGCACAACAGTGACTGCACTTCAAAAACACTGCGTTGGCTATGAAGTGTTTTGGGACGTCCCAAGGACATGAAAGGTGATATAGAAATGCAGGTTAGTTCTTCTTTTGATAGTGGCCTGGATACTTGGGAAGCCTGCCAGGTGGGATAAATTGTGCCCCCTCTTTGGTTGGTGTCACCTTTCCACTGGGAAACTGTTGAAGGCATTCCCCCGGCAAACATGTCAGTCAGTTGCTTTATTTAGAATACGAGTTGTAGACTGACTTATCTGGCACGTCTCCAGTGTGGCCGGGATGGATCTTGTTCCATAGAAGCTTAATGATGTTGTGACCTTCACAGCTACAGGAAGATCTGTCCCAATTCTTGAAGTCATCTACAAAGGTCAGCCTGCAGATGGCATTGCTTAGTTCCCTTTGCAATGAAGTGAACACAGGGAGGAAAGGTCTCCTCTGACAGACCCAGGCCAGAGTGGCACAGTCTATAAGCATGGGTCACTAGGTATTGACAGCAGACACTGCTTGAGGGGTCGTTGGACCAGAATATTTTGGCCGCTCATTAATTGGCTCTCCTTCTCCAATTCATGGAGAACTACAGGATCAAAGGTGCATGCTGGGAATTGAGCCTCGCTCAAAGTTGTGAAATCCAATTTAAGTAATTTAACAAGGTCAGCGGGAGTTCATCCTGCCTGTATTGCTGCCTTTCCAGCAAGGCCAGCCAGCTTTGCAAATTCAGACCTATGGAGCGTTTATTGGAAACACTGAAGAGCTTGTCCAACTTATTTGGAAAGGAATTCTGAGAGATTACCCACTAGAGCGGCAAATTTATGGGATTAGCTTTGGATGGGCTGAAAGGCCTCCTTTTGCATTGTAAACTATGATTCTATAGAACAGGAAAGTACAGGGTTGTGTACCAAGTGTTGTAATGTGAATGCCTTTTCTTCTTGGTCATTTTGCTTCACGTTGCCAAATCGTCAGAATCCAAAAAGTGATATTGATTGACATCCCAAAAGCACCCACCCCCCACCACCACAATGAACCAACTTGCATGTGCTCAGCATTTCCCCCACAGCCCATTGAAGAAAACAACAAGCAGGGATTGAAATCTGACCACTTTCTGATGCATGTGAATCAAACTCCACTTCTAATGTATCAATGCCAACTCAACCAAGAATGAATGTAGATTTGAAGAGATCAAAATACCAAAGCACCCTTCACACTAGGAGATCATGTTTCCTGTAGACTGGACTGATCAGAAGTGGTAAAAGGTTTTATCCCTGCACCTCCTCGCAGATTTGCCCCAACCACATTTTTCAGAGACCAAGATGGTCTCCACTTGCTTTCAAGCCTCTTCCCAAGCACTACTTGCAAGTCTTTTGCTAGAAAGTGCATAGAAGAGTGCTTACCAATATTTCCTCCTTTTAAGGGCAAGGGGAGGGGGCATCATGAAATCCCTGGCCTTGAGTGCAGCCAAAATCAGGAACTCACTTTTTGGGGAAGGAACTGGCAATCTATTTATAGTGTTTTCTTCCCACGTCTGTATCAGCTGTACTCGGTCAGAAAAGTATAATGAAGACAGGAATTTTTTTTTTACTTTTTTTTTTTATTATTTTATTTTTTTTATAAATCGTGTGGGTCGAGCGCACACCTGTAAAAGAATCCGCCCAATTTTCCAGTACTCATTGCGCGCAATTATTTCCAGCACCTGGAAAATCTCGCTCGGATTTTTTTTTAATTAATTAATTTTTTTATTAAATAAAAGCACACCCTTCAGTCAAACTCAAAACTGAAGTTTAGTCTATCAAAACAGATTTCCCGCATTGAAATCTCTGGAGATAATAGCTGCCAATTAGTCTCCTGCCTTTCCCTTCTCTCTCTCCCACTGCACCCCAGCCCCCAAATTATCCTCTCTCTCACTGCACCCAACCCCCCACCCCCCCAAAATTACCTGGAAAATATTTAGCATCAGTTTAAACACATGCAAAATGGTCGTTACAAATTGGGTCATGTATTTAAACTATGCAAAGTAGGAATAGGCTAGATGTTGGGCAGTTCTTTTCCCAGGAAATAGCGAGCCTCTGGAGGACGATGCAGACTGGTGTGGTGGGTGCAGACGCTGCACGTCTTCAAAAGGCAACTAGACCGGTTCTTGGCTGGAGCAGAGATCACATCTTTTCGAAGTTAAGCAATTTAACAGTTAACAGACGCATGGACAATACAGTCTCCTGGACTGGTTCTGGTTGCGCGAGGGGGGTCGGAAAGGGATTTCAGTTTTTATTTCCTTTTTGGCCACTACCAAGAGATTACATGGCTGCTGGGGTGGGCTGGAAAGGAAAGAAGAGAAAGGGTAGGAAGTTTTGTGTCATGATGCTTCAGCTATCATGGTGTGGGGAGGCTTGATGGACCAGCTGGTCTTTTCCTGACCATCATTTTTGTATGTATGCATCACCATGTAAAATTACGGTTTAAGGAAGAGCCCAGCCTCGGCTTGGACTTTCGGTTTGGTTTAGACAGGCGAACGAGAGTGTGAACTACAGCCACTTAAAATCACTCGCTCTTAAAATACAATGTAAGTGGGGCAGGAAAGTGAAGAGGCAAAAACAAGACACAGATCAAGCTGCCAGGTTACAACTTTAAGACAACAGAAGGGAAAAAACACAAACCAAAAATTGAACAGAGGGGCTCTTAAAACCCAATAAGATTGTACGGAAATGCAAGGTTGTCTCTGTGCATGGTCACAGGGCACAACTGTTAACGGTAGGAGTTGCATTTTGATATCTCCGCCAAGGCTTTTGATGAGAGATTTTCTTTGAGAGCGCTTCATAGAATGACAACACAGAAGGAGGCCATTCGGCCCATCGTCCCTGTGCCGGCTCTTTGAAAGAGCTATCCAATTAGTTCCATTCTCCTGCTCTTTCCCCATAGCCCTGCACATGTATATATCCAATTCCCTTTTGAAAGTTACTATTGAATCTGCTTCCACCACCCTTTCAAGCAGTGCATTCCAGATCATAATATTCGCTGCATGAAAAAAAATTCTCCTCATCTCCCCTCTGGTTCTTTTGCCATCACTGGATAAAAATTTAATTTTAATTCTGTTAAATATGATCGGGTCAAATGAGCGTGGATTTCTGACACCAGTTTATACTTGGCTAGTTTTAAATTTTGGGAGGCCCTCCTGTTCCAATTTATGAATTTTGAACACCATCTCAACACAACTCCAAAATCTATAGCATGCCAAAAAAAAAAACCCCAACATAGGAAATCTCTGGGACACAGATAGAGATGAAAGGATAAGCAGCAGATTTGAATTTGGCAAGTGTAAGGTTTATGTCAGCTAGGATATTTTCGAAGATCCGGCTAAAAAAAGAACAAAAAGCCTTGTGTACAGACGTGGACCCCTGCCAATTGGTGTCCTACCTCAGCTCTTCGATTACCAACACACCTGGGCACACATTCACAATGCAATGCAGAAAGAGCCACACCATGAAAAGGGCAGAGATGTTTAAAAATGGTGCATGCTTTACCGCAGTAAGCCTTGGGCTCAGAGGTATTCTGCCTGGCTCCAATTCAGAAGGTGAAGGGTTCGAGTCCCGTTCCAGACAATCCTGGTGAGTGGAGACCAGAAATATGGTCTCTGACATCCAGCAGGGAACCTGCGCCCACAGGGAGTGACTACTGGCTCAGGGGTAGACTTCCTGCCTAGGAGTCAGAAGGGTTTGGTTCAAGCCCCACTCCAGACGAATGGAGACCAGAGCGCAGGCTCTGAATTACTGGGTTGACATCCAGCGAGAGCACTTGCAACCAATGATCATATGGTTTGGGTGGGGGGGGGGGGGGGTGGGGAGGCTCTCTTGGAGCCCCACTAAAAAAAAAATCCCTCATAATATTTGTATACACATACACACAAACATTGGGAATCATACACGAGAGTCTCATCTACTGCACCTCTCAAATGGTCACACTTCAGCTGCTTTACAACTGCGAAGTCCAACTGTAAAGTTTCCAGAAAGCTGATGGTATTGCAAGTGGACAATCTCGAGCCCTAATCCATATGCTCACAGGAAAGTTCCATAGTTTTCCAGGTATACAGTGTCTGGATCAGAACCTAGAATCACCAGTTTCTGCATATTCTCGTCCAGCAGCAACAACTGACGAGAGTGGAGATGTCAACATTTCGGTCACACACCCACCACCCACAGATTTGAGCGGTGAGTTTATAAATGCCTAACTTGCCTGGAGTTTTTATTGCAGTTGAGCTCCCCACTATTCTCCATCTGTTAACTATAGAAACTCTTGGGGAGCATGCCAGAAATGTTCTGATAAATGCTCCCAGCATGTGAGGCTCCTTGCCTGGGGCTTGCATTGAAAAAATTAGCCCTTTGGAGTCTTCAGTTGCTGCGGCAAAGTCACTAATGAAAGTTTAATCGGCCCGACCCAGGTTTACATTGGACGGTCATTTCTCATTAAACTGAACCAAGTCCAGTTAACTCAGCCCTAAACCTAGTTACTTACCCAAACGATACTTACAGATAGAACACGGATATAAGGGTCAGCTGTGGCTCAGTGGTAGCTCTCTCGCAGCCGAACCAGAAAGTTGTGGATTCAAGTCCCACTCCAGAGACAAACACAAAATCCAGGCCTATACTTCAGTACAGTAGTGTCGGTGGTGCTGGCTTTCAAATGGGGCGCGGATGTAAAAGATCCCACGACACTATTTCGAAGAAGAGCAGGGGAGTTCTCCCCAGTGCCCTGGCCAATGCTTATCCCTCAACCAACATCACTAAAACAGGTTAAATGGTCATTTATCTCATTGCTGTTCGTGGAATCTTGCTCTGCACAAATTGGCTGCTGCGTTTCCTACAGTACAACACTTCAAAAGTACTTAATTGGCTGTAAAACACTTTGGGACATCCTGAGATCATGAAAGGTGCTATATAAATGCAAGTCTGTGAAAATAAAAATGCTCTCATCGGGGGAAAAAAACAAAGTACCCCACACGCATGGTAAAACATTGCGGCTATGTTCCGTTAACTGACATTTATTAATTCAATTCAATTCGCCATATGTACTAGTACAATGGAATGCTTACTCCCCGTAGGGACACGTCAGCTATTTCTACAGTGCCATGTTCAGAAAGTCAATTCTTTGGCATCCAGTGGCAGTGGGAGCACAATGTCCCTCAGCCGCTCCGTCCTCCTCGTCACCGCGGCCTCCTCCTCACTGTTGCCGGCTCGGCTCCACGTGTGGTGGCCTGCTTCTCCCGCTCACCCTCTGGCCACCATTCCCGGCTCCCCTCCTCCCAGTCGGACTGCGAGTCGTCGTGGCTGCTGCTCGATGCGCTGCGCTGCCTCCGCCCGACTCGCCGAACACATCCTCCGGTCGCCGCGGCCTCCACCTCACCGTCGCCGGCTCCACGGTCCGATGGCCCAGGCCTGCTTCTCCCGCTTCTGGTCCGGCCTCTGGCCCCTATGCTCGGCTCCCCTCCACCCAGTCGGGGAGGTGGGGAACTGTCATGTTAGCAAAGAGCTCTTGGTTCAAACTATAAAACCTTAAAAAGGGGTCTTCTCGGATCTGTTTAATCGTTAATAGCTCGCGTAAAGCTGAAGCACAACGTGGCTGACTTCTCAAACTCGTATCATAATCGGTGCTCAAACCCAAAGTGACACCAGTTTAACTTCAATTACACTGCACCTGCCGTTGATGCAAAATACTTCCAGCTTCACAACTGCTCTGGAAAGCGAGCACCACCGTCTCAACGTGTGAATACTGCTGATTGTATTATTTAAAGTTGTGTACGCACCTGATTCAATTCAATTCATTTCAAGTTGGCTTGGTTTCAAAACAAATGCAAGTTGTAAATGCATTCCGAATACTAAAATATTCAAACACCTCAATACTCTGCAGAAGAGCAAACATTGGGCAGCATCTGCCAATAAATACAGCACAAGACGAGCCAATTTTTATCTCAAATATATTCCCTTTATGCTAGGCCAAACCATTAGCTGCAAAGTATCGTGGGACGTGCTACATTTTACTGGTTAAACGGCTCAGTGGAATACTGCAGTTTATCTGTTCAATATTCTGCTAAAGGTTATTTTCCCCATTCAGAACTTCTTGTTGTCTACTTGAAGATTAGACACACAAGGCATCAAGGGGTATGGGGGGAGAGAGCGGGAAGATGGTATCGAGATAGAGGATCAGCCATGATCATATTGAATGGCGGAGCAGGCTCGAATGGCCTATTCCTGCTTCTATTTTTCTGTGGTGGGGTTTAAAAAAAAAACTTAATCCTCGGGATATGTATGTCGCTGGCATGGCCGGCATTTATTGCCCATCCCTGGCTACCCAGGTTTGATACAACAGAGTGGATTGCTCGACCACTTCAGAAGGCAGTTAAGAGTCAACCAACATTGGTGTGGGACTGGAGTCACATATAGGCCAGATCAGGTACAGATGGCAAGTTTCCATCCCTAAAAAAAGGGACATTAGTGAACAAGTTGAGTTATTACAAAAATGAGCGCTTCATGGTCACCATTACCGATACCAGATTTAAAAAAATAAAATAAACTGAATTCAAATTCTCGAACTGCCATAGTTTGAATAGTGGGATTTAAACTCACACTCTCGAAGGTTATTAATCAGGCCTCTGGATTACGAGCCCAATAACAAACCACTACACAACTGTACCCTCGTAGGCATTGACCATGGAAAGACTGGTTAGCTGCATGCCTTTATACTGCACACTTTGGACAGCATTGTGGGAAGGGCACTGTCGTTTGTACTCCAACGTCAAGTTAGCTTTTCAAATTATCTTCTTGAACACAAGATCAGTAAACATTTACTGCATTTCTGCACTGCAATAATGACTGGGTTAGGAACTCTCCAAATACAAAAATCCCTTTCATAATAAAAAAAAGTATGAAAGCCTAACACAGAGGAGACTAATCATACAAATGAAACACACAAGGCTCTCCTCTACCAACTCGAAGCCTTTAATTTAAACTCCTCAAACTTTCTGGATGAGAAGGTGGAGCAGATGGTTCGGGGCCGGACACGGTCATTCAAGTGATGGAGTAACCCGGAATAATGCTCCTCAAGGCTCTTTGATGTTTATGTGGAGCAGCTGTGGAATCCAATTACCCAACAGCTTGAGAAAAACGCCCTCATCCCCTTCTCAAATATATCCTAATAAAATCACCGTACTACTGCCCCATCATACGACTCAACAATATTAACACATTAACTATGGTTGGCGGGGGGGGGGGGGGGAGAAAGAGAAAGAGCACCACATTTCCTTTTCACATTTCTTTAAAAACCTTTCAAAACAATAAAAAAGTTTAAGAGGCAGGTCAAAGTGGAAGAGATGGGAAAGAGAGGAAAGGAAAAAAGTTTTATTACAAGGTTTTCAAGTTGATTAATGCAAGTGCCTTTACATCCGGAGGGTTACTAGAAGCCATTTAATGATGGTATTTATGAAGTAACTGTTTCATGAGCATAGGAGGATAGTAGCATTTAAGGGGCCCATCATACAAGACAAAGAGGGGACTCAGGACAAGTCTTTTTCAATGTTAGGAAGATTAGAATGACAACTTCCGACAGTAATTATTTATAGTGGACAAGTTACATGGAATGATGCCAAGGATTCAGTAGCTGTGTGATTCAGAGAAATGTACAAAGAAATGTAACTGATTGCAGTTCACAAAACAGAACACCTCTTCAGGCCTACAGAGGACCAAAGGCATGAACTGGCTCCCCACGTTTACATTGCTACTAGTCTCTAATGGACGGAACTAAACAAGCCCCAAAGGCAAATACTCAATGGACTTGATGCCTCCGATTCGAAGTAGAATTGACAAAACATATATAAAGAACAAGCTCGGATTGGAATACCAGAGCAATGGATGTTGAACTCCAGTGAGTTAGTACAGGGCTATCTGTAGTATACAGAATAAACTACAGTCTCTATGGATATCGATTACAATACGGCATAACTCGCGACAGAATAACAACTTGATTGTCAACATTGAGAGAGTTAGGTGGTCATGGGTTCAAGTCCCATTCCAGAGACTTGAGCACAAGATCCAGGTTGCAGTGCTGAGGCAGTGCTGCACTGACACAAGTGCCGTCTTTCAGATGAGAAATTAAACTGAGGCCCCATCTGCTATCCCAGGTAGATGTACAAGATCCCATAGCACTATTTCGAAGAAGAGCAGGGGAGTTATCCCCGGTGAACTGGCCAATATTTATCCCTCAACCAACATCACTAAGACAGGTTACGTCATTTATCTCATTGCTGTTTGTGGGACCTGGCAAAATGGCTGCCACATTTCCTGCATTACAACAGTGACTACACTTCAAGAGTACTTAATTGGTTCTAAAGCACCTTGGGATGTCCCAAGGTTGTAATAGGCACTATGTAAAAATGCAACGTGGACCGGTCTACAGAGCAGTAGTGATACCCGCCCTCCTGTATGCTTCAGTGACATGGACCATGTACAGCAGGCACCTCAAAGCACTGGAGAGGTACCACCAACGCTGCCTCCGCAAGATCCTGCAAATCCATTGGTAGGATAGGCGCACCAATGTCAGTGTTCTCGCACATGCCAACATCCCCAGCATCGAAGCTTTGACCACGCTCGATCAGCTCCGATGGACGGGCCGCATCGTCTGCATGCCCAATACAAGACTCCCAAAACAAGCACTCTACTTGGAGCTCCAACACGGCAAGAGTGCCCCAGGTGGGCAGAGGAAACACTTCAAGGACACCCTCAAAGCCTCCTTGAAAAAGTGCAACATCCCCACTGACACCTGGGAATCCCTGGCCCAAGACCGCACAAAGTGGAGGAGAAGCATCCAGGAAGGCGCCGAACACCTCGACTCTCTTCACCAGGAGCAAGCGGAAGCCAAGCGCAAACAGCGGAAGGAGCGCACGTCAACCCAAGCACCCCACCCACCCGCCTCTTCAACCACCGTCTGCACCACCTGTGACAGAGACTGTAGGTTCCGCATTGGACTCAGTCACCTGACAACTTATTTTTAATGTGGAAGCAAGTCATCCTCGGTTCCGAGGGACTGCCTAAGAAGAGGAGAAGATGATAAATACAAAGTCTTTCTTTTTTTAAAAAAAATAGTTGGGACACAGGACTCCCTGTACAAGAAATCCCAGCCTTGGCAACATGAATCATCACTTCCAACCAATAGCAACTCAGCATGCAAATTAATCTGACTCTCAACCAATTACATGCCGGCACATTATCTCAAGAAGAGCATCAGGATGGCCTCAAATTGTCAAATGGGACCGGATACAAAACACAGGTCCATGAACTCTTGCTCCAAGTCCCTGCTCACAATACAGTAAACCACACAGCCAAATATAAATTTATTAATTTGCTAAAGAGCTGGTCAGAAAAATGGTAGTCACACAGGTGCACAAGACATTTAGAAAGAAAAAAAAACTTTCATACATGCAAGCTGGCTTAAAATATAACCGTTCTTCAGAACATACACCTAACCCTATCAGCCTTATCCACTCTCGTACCACCAACAAAATATAGCCCTCTAACAGATACATAAACTAAGATAAAATCACAGGGGAAAAAAGTTTAAAAACTCAGCAACACGAAAGTCATTCAGTTAAAGTTCTGCTCAAAAAAGGTTGTACTCAGGAGTTACAAGGCCACAAATTAAATGCAAGCACCCCCCCAGTTACATTTGGGATTGAAACTGAACATGTTCTCCCAGCATTAGTTTACTGATGCCCGAACTCCAATGTGCATCTTTAGTGTTCACCCGTTTACAGACAAGAGCAGATCTGCATAAACAGTCTTGCAAGCAGATACTCGTACAGAGGTGGGAGTTTTCACCAAAACAAACTTCACACCATTTGAACTTGGATTTCACTGGAAATTAAGCAACAAATACAACTTTGCAGCTCAAATGGAAGAGGGTATTAAACTTTTCAACAGATCACCAAATCACTCACTTCACACATATGAACTTGCAGGGAACTCCCCACTTCCTGTTGGCTAAACTCAGTTTACTCCCCTGCAGATCACAGTTTATCAAGTTTTACAAAAGAAATGGTGGCATGAAAAGTTCCATTTAGCGATTATACCAGTCTCCATGGCAAAGGAATAGCTGTTCCAAATTAGCTCCGAGTATGACCGATAGCCACATCAAAATAAAAATGAACGTCCAAATGAATGATTACCCTTGAGGGAGCCTTGTAAAAGGCAGATAAAGTGACCAGGTTGCTCAGTGTTGGGGTGTGGAGAGTAGAGATACTGCCTGTAGCGCTATTTCTTGTTAATTAGATTAATCACAAAAATTGACGATGACATCAGCCATGCTATGATAAGAGCCAACCCAATCCAGCGATTCCTCCACACCAATAATCTTGGTAATGAAGAAGGCTACAGACCTCAAATGAGACCTCTCTTTCCAGAATTTTCATTCCCCAACACAATATTGGGCTCTGATTCACATGGAAGTCAAGTGGTTACAGCCAGGCAGAGGCGAGCGGAGGTTCTATATAAAAAGGGTTTCCCCTAGCAAGACTTCCCCCAAATCAAAACATGCATTGAGTTACAATAAATGAACCTCCCCTTTTATATTTACAACACAGATTTGGATCCAAGACCATTTAGCAGCTTGAAAAGGCAAACCCTTCTTGAAGCAGGTTTCCTAGCTGGCAGTGAAAGAAAGACGTGCATTTATAGAACACCTTTCACGATCTCACGACGTCCCAAAGTGCTTTACAGCCAATGAAGTACTATTGAAGTATAGTCACTGTTGTAATGTAGGAAATGCGGCAGCCAATTAGCACACAGCAAACTCCCACAAACAGCAAAGTGATAATGACCAGATAATCTGTTTCAGTGGCGTTGGTTGTGGGAATAGTGCCACGAGATCTTGTGTGTCCACCCGAGAGGGCAGACAGCACCTCAGTAGAACAGCTCATCCAAAAGTCAGCACCTCCAACAGTGCAGCACTCCCCCAGTACTGCTCTGGGAGTGTCAGCTTAGATTTTGTGCTCAAATCTCTGGAGTGGGGCTTGAACCCACAACATTCTGATGCGGGGGCGAGAGTGCTGCAACTGAGCAATGGCAGGCAGCGAGGTAGGAACACTAGGCCTATAGTAACACTGGAGCATGACGTCGATCAGAGTAATTTTGCCCAAAAAAGGATTTTTGCCAGTGTTTCTTTTTAAAACTTATAAAACATTTTCTAGGATCAGCATGCAAGGGTTAAATTTGGGTTACTATCAGGTTTCTCAAAAGGAGAATGCTGCAATATTCCAGTTATAGACACGTCAGCATCAACATTGCTTACTTATACAAATTACTGTAGCTATCAATGATGGGGAAACCCGCAAGTGCCAATGAATGGGAATGATAACTTACATTGACATGCATCTTAGGGTTGTTTCAATATTGATGAATGCCTATTCTGGTTTAGTTGCACCAGGAGAGGTATGTTGTCTGCCTATTGGTGTGCATCTAGAGTCATCTTTTGTTTCTTAACTTATCCCATTACCATCTCCTTTTGCCTTGCACCATCGTCCCTTTTGTCTCTTAATCTCCTGCCTTCCATCCTATCACAGACCTTCCCTTTTGTTCTTTCCTCTCCTCCTCCCTGCTCCTGCTTAAAAATCTCTCTTCTCTAACCTTTTCCAGTTCTGATGAAGGGTCCCCGACTCAAAACGTTGACTGTTTCTCTCTCCTCGGTGCTGCCTGACCTGCTGAGTGTTTCCAGCATTTTCTATAGAAAGCAGAGAGTTGTGGTGAATGGGTGTTCTTCAGATTAGAGGGAGGTATACAGTGAAGTTCCCCAAGGTTCAGTACTCTGACCACTGCTGTTTTTGTTAGATGTTAATGACTTGGGGGCACAGGGCACAATTTCAAAATTTGCAGATGACAACAAATCAATTTTCTATGGAGCCAGTTTCAAACCACCGTCAGAGCATGAGAATTTTTAAAACTTCAACTTGAAATTGTGGTTCAGTAAATTCTCATCATTTAGACCATGATTTTTAATTAGAAACAGCTTCAAACTTGGAAGAAATCCAAATTCAAAGTCAAAATTCAACCTGTATGAGAGTTAACCTACTTTTAGAGAGAGCCAAAGTCAGGAGGTACCGATAAGATCGCTCCTTTGTACAAACTAACTGGCCTATGCAAATACCATGTGGGCTCTCTTTCCGTAGGGCTTAAGAAGGTTTTACTGATGTGCTGCATTTGCCTACAGATAAACATTTTTATATTTTAAAAAAATGAACGAGAGAGACTAGGCCCAGGATAGCAATTGTTTTATTGGTGTTTCCTTCTCCTTTCTTCCGTTATTTTTCTGGTTTGCCTATAACTATCTAATTTCATTCCCATTTTCCTTTCTCTCTCTTATTTTTGTTTACTCCCAAGGTGCCACCTTGCCTTACAGAAATTAATATAACTGATATTAGTCAATCAACTATAAAACTCGGTGTCCTGGCCAAAATTTATCCGTCAACCATCACTAAAGAACACAGATTATCTGATCGTTAGCAAGTTCCCACAAACAGCAATGTGATATGTGCAAATTGGCTGCAACATTACAACAACAACTACACTTCAAACACACTTTATTGGCTGTAAAGCAAGCTCCCACAAACAGCAATGTGACAATGGCCAGGTCATGTAGTTTTTAGGTGTTGGTTGAGGAATAAATATTGGCCAAGACACCAGGGAAGAACTCCCCAGCTCCTCTTTGAATAGTGCCATGGCATCGTTTACATCCACTTGAAGGGGCAGGCAGCCAGGACCCTCGGGTTTAATGTCTCATCTGAAAGACAGCACTTCCATCAGTGCAGTGTAGCACTCCCATCAGTACTGTCACCTGGAATTTGTGCACCAGGCTCTGGACCTGAACCCACAACATTCTGACTCAGAGGCGAGAGTGCTACCAGCTGAACCACTGGCTGACAAAGTCAGCACTGGCTTCTGGTCACAAGGTGGGGAACAAAATTTAAACTGCAACACACAGCAATTACCTTTTTTTGTAGATCACATCCTGAGGGAAACCATCTTGCTTTTCACATGCTTACATACAGGCACAAAGGTTTTCTTTATTTTATTGATTTGACTCTCCTATAATCTTGCTCTTCATATTCAAGCCTTCAGCTGGAGATAAGATGTGGGGAGAAAGGGGGTAAGGAAAAAAAGTTGCAGACGGACCTAAAAATGGCAGGGGCCGAGCATGCTCCTTGCTGCTGATAGATGGCGCACTCTAAGATCCAAATGCCAATTGCTCCAGTAAAGCTAGAGCATCACAATGAGCTACAGCCTTGTGAACAGACACTCACTTATGGATCTTAATATGTTTACATGTGCTTGAAGTACAGTCCAACTTACTTTTTCTATGTAGTAAGATCAAAAAAAATTGCACAGATAGATCCTGTACTGACTCAGCTGGTTATGGCAGGGAGTAGCTTAGCCACACAGACCAGTGCGGTCCCACATTCGATCCCAAGTCTATGCTGAGTCACTGGGATGGTAGGAGGGGCATTACAACTTGCAGTAGCACCCCTGGATTAGGGAAAAGGGTTAAAAAAAAAAACACAGGACAAGAATTTTGGTCCTAATGACCGTCCCATGACTTGCAAGAAGTGCATAGATGCAGGTACCAGATGAGGGTTGTAATGCTCCCACAGTCAAGTAGTCTACCAACACGAAGAATGGTCACTTGGTCAGCGTACCAGAGACTGATAGGTGCTCTTATAACTAAACCCAGCAAGCACTTCTCACCTTCAGGGTATTGGGAACAAATGGGAGGAGAAAAAAATTGCCTCAAAAAGTAAAATGAGAGACACTGAAGTAAAAAAAAACAAATCTATATCCAGGAATTTCAAATACTGAGCCAGCTCTGTCATTTATATTGATGAAAGAAAAAAAAGAGTTGGGTTTATTTACTTTAAAGTGGCAGTGTCACAGGCTTACTTAGATCTCAGGACAGTGAATGCAGCCTGCACCAAAAGATCTATTTTAGACAATGGGGGGGGGGGGGGGGGGGGGGGGGGGGAGCTTGGAATTTTAACCAAACCGGCCCAGTGAGAATAGGGTGGGTTCAGGTCAGACTCCTATTTATGCCCCACCCCATTCTGTTGTCTTCAGTGCAGTGTAAAATTGGGCGGGGTGTAAAATTGACAACACGCCTGGCGAGAATGGGTGGGAGAAGTTAAATTTACTCCCATTGTATCTACTGCAGCACAAAACTTTAATCAAACATGGTTTTCCCAAATATAAAAATGAGTAAGAAATGATATTCTGATGCCTCGTAAATTACATCATTGCGAACCCCTCCCTCTACGTATAGGTCATCAAGGTGACACTATCCCTTGGAACAGATTTTAAACTGCCATTAGCATTGGATGATGTTGCTTCCAAGTGAATTAATGAAGCTGTGGAGAGACTAGAGAAACTACGATTGTTCTTAGAGCAGAGAAGGTTAAGGGGAGATTTAGTTGTGGTGTACAAAATTATGAAGGGTTTTGATAGAGTAATAAGGAGAAACTGTTCTCCAGTGGTCGATAACCAGAGGACACAGATTTAAGATATTAAAAAATTATGCAACGTGTTATAATCTGGAATGCGCTGCCTGTAAGGGTGGTGGAAGCAGATTCAATAGTAACTGTCATAAGGGAATTGGATATACACACACCTGAAAAGGAAAAAAAAATGTAGGGCTATGGGAAAAGAGCAGGGGAGTGGAACGAATTGGACAGTTCTTTCAAAGAGCCGGCACAGGCACGATGGGCCGAATGGCCTCCTTTTGTGATTCTATGTGCCATTGCGGGGGGTGAAATCAAACTTTTGGTGGAGACCCACAGGTCAGCCGCTACACACCCAGCCTGATTGACGTGAATGGAAAGGACAATGTATATATGGTGTATAAAGGGCATCCCATCCACCACCCATTTCACTGGAGTTAAATATCATCCTTATTGTATTAAAGAAAACATTCGGCCACCAAGGGAGAAACAATCAACAAACCACATTACACCACCCCCCCACCCCACCCCTGCGAAGCATATTATTGAAGTTTATTGCTGAAGACACCGTGCCTTTAAAGGAGTCTACTCCTGCTTTTAGACAATCCATTTGGTCCCACTTTGGACCAGCTAATGAAAAGTGAACTCTATTTCAGAAATGAAAATGGCGTGAAAGAACTTTGTATCCACACACTGACCCTCAAAACTCCTCTGTATTTATAAGATAACAGTACTTCACAAAAGAACTCCACAGAACGCTTATATCCGGTTAATTCCAATCATGCACTACTTGTGGAAGAGGATGCTAATCGGAGTCAACTGGCACCATGCAACCAAAATCTGCATCCTTCAAGAGCAGCAGCATAAACACTGCCAAACTGGACCGACCTCCAGAGCGCTTGCTAACAGGCAGTCTCAACTGGGTCCAGCTGACAGGGGAACGATAAATCGCCAACCACGTTTATCAAAGCAAAATGTCTGCAAGGGGAAGGGAAATTGTGTAACAGCAGCTTATTGAGCAACACCATTCTCTTGCTTGGGAGACAAACCATGGTGAAGGTCATGTAGCAAAGTAGGTCCTAGTAAAAGATAGGCTGGAGCTCCTCAATGGCCCAGCAAGCTTACTCAAGTGGATAGCTGTACTATTAAAAACCAGGAGGATCGCAGGATCAATTTCCAGTCCAAGCCAAGTTAACTATCAGATGGGAATAAAGGGAAAGAGAGGCACCAAAGCTAACCCCAGTATCACTGCATTAGGGAAAGGGGAAAAAAATCAGTAAGGTTTCACCAATGATCACTATCCATTGAGCCTTGCTGCAAGTGCATGCACGTCAGGAGAGTAGGATGGAGCTTGGCTGCGATTCCATGGTCAAATAAGCATACACCGTCAAAACTCACATGAACGATGGCCACTTGAGCAAGATACCAGAGGTGGACTCAGGACTGACTCTCCTCCACTGCTTTAGTGAGGCCCAGATTTAAAATATCAGCTTTCTACAGACCCTGACAGCAAAAAAAAGGATAGCTAAAAACCAAGTATAGTTCAACAATCAGAACCGAACCCATAACAGGACACGTGCAACAAACCCAATCAGTCCACAAGCTCAACATTTCTTCTCTGGCTCGGCTCAGTTTCCAGCCAGATATCCTCCATGGGGTAAGGAAGATTTTCATGCACAGAATATGGGTGGTTAAACACCGAGAGCTACTCCTGCAAGGTACCCACTTGCTAGATGCCTCATGAGCCTGGAGCATTTCTCATAGTTGACACTGCCCCTTCTACACCCTTCACACATCAGCCAGGTCCTGGCTCATAAGGGCACATTATGTGTGCAAACAGTCCTGCCAATCAGCTGACACATGGAATGCTTGCAATGGGCACTCATTTTGGAGCACAAAGACTCCGCATATTGGTATCCATCATTTGAAAAACAATTGATTCAGCAGCAGTAACATGCCATTATGATCTACTGTATTGCAATGCAGTTTGATAATGCCAACCTATGATCTGGGGCCAGTGCAGGAATGTGAAATCAGATGCATAGTTAATTTGAGCACAACAATGTCTTGGATTACCTCAGTATTCTCTTTGATAGAAAGAAACATTGCTCCAACACAATTATTAACGAGCAGATTTCAGTGTATTGTTATGGTGGATTGGGGAAATGCAGTGGATGTGGTTTACATGGACTTTCAGAAAGCCTTTGACAAGGTACCACACGGGAGATTATTGAGAAGATGAAGGGTTATGGAATTAGGAGAAGGGTAGAAAACTGGATTAAAACTGGTTGGAAGGGTAGAAACCGAGTAGGAGTTAAAGACAGTTTCTCAGTGGTTGGAAGTGGGTAGTGGGGTCCCACAGGGTTCTGTTCAAAGTCAGGTTCTGTTTACATCTATGATTTAGATATAGTGCTAGAGGGAGTGGTGTCTGAAATTCCAGATGGCACTAAAGTAGGAGGCATAGAAAGTAATTCTGAGAACCAAAGGAAGCTGCAAGGGGATATTGATAAGATGGTGGAATGGGGAAAGAAATGGCAGATGGAATTCAGTATCAGCAAGTGTGAGGTGGTACATATTGTTTAACAAAAAGTAGTCATTATATTTGGAGTTGGGGAAGGCTGGGCAATGTGGAAGAGCAGAGGGATTTGGGGATTAGGTTTTCAACACATAAAATCAGCACCTCAAGTGATAAAGGCCATAAAAAAAGCAACTTAAATACAGGATTTTAACGCAAGAGGTACAGAATATAAAAGTTGGGGTGTCATGATGAATCTATATATAGCACAGATTCCCTGCGATGCGGCCTGGTATGAGGATACAGAAATATGAAAAATAGATAAAATTGCTAAACAGAGTGATTTGATAGAGATGTTTAAAATTATGAAGTGGTGGGTTAGAGTAGATTGAAGCAGTGCTTTCAGTGGTTGAGGAGTCTACAAAAGGGACATAGATAAAAGATTAAATGTGACAGATTTAGGACAGAGAGCAGGAGAAACTTTTTAAAAAAAAAGGAGGGTTGTGAGGCTGTGGAATGCACCACCAGATTTAATGATTGAATCAGAGACCATGTCAACATTTAAGAATACGTTCGATAGGAAAGGGGTATCAGGACTACTGCTCACGTGAAGGATTAACATCAACATGGACTGGTTGGGTTGAATGGGTTGTTTCTGTGTTGCAATTTTATCAATAGACTGGGGGGGGGTGGGAAAGAGGAGTTGATGAGCTAATATATTTGCACACTCACTCCCTCAAGATGCTCTGGCAAAGCTTATAATTACACTGCTAGTTATTTTTGCACAGTTCTGTGGACAAAGTGTGACAATTTTACACACCCATAACTAGGATTACAGCAAAGCATGGTTAAGAAAAAACCTGCAGTGCATCCATGTGAATAATTTACATGCCCTCTTTTACATTTTACTGATCACATTAAAAAAAACACAAGTCTGGCCATTTTCATCCTATAATAATGTGTATTTGCACTGGGTTTAAAACAAGCCAAGCCATCCTTGACTAACCCAGTTTCTTACACCCCCCCCATCACGACATTTTTTTTGTACAATACACCAACTTCAACACGAAGGAAGCCAGGCGTCTTTCGTCAATCAAAATCAAGTCAAACACAATTCTCTTTGCCAAATCATGAACACATGGATTAGTGTTCTCAGACTAGTCCCTTTAAGAGGTCTGTTAGCATCATTATCAGAAGTTTTCTGATAGGCTTAGTTCTTGCTGGAACAACCCAGTCACAATATGCAGCTACTGAACTATGTTTACACTGCTGAAATCTTTTTCAATGATTCTGCCTCCCCTTCCACCCAGCCCTTTGTTTTTGAGGATATTTAGCCACTTTTTATCCGCTCAGATCACTGGCCATCTGCTCACAGGTCATTGCAAGGTATGCAAAACCCAAGGGGGTGGGGAGAGAAGGAGACAGGCAGAGAAAAGAGAGAGAGGCTGGGCGAAGAAAAGATGAGGCTGTGGGCAAACACACTTCCTTTTTGTGGGCAAGCTGGTCTTCCCTCGGCACCTCCCATGTAGTGATGATGATGAAACTAAGATTAGAAACAGCAGAAGGAGGAAAACCAAACACATTAGCCCTACAAACATTGCTATTTTTCCTCAGTTCTGAATGAGAAAAGGGAAAAATAAGTCACTTCGTTATGTTTGTACATATACAAAAACAGAATAGTCCAATGCACTAATTAACATTCATAACCCAGTCCTTCATGAATGTGCAATACTGCTTTGATATGGAAATACTATGAGGAGAAGTTGGGACCCACTCCAAGTTGAATTTGTACCTGCTGATTAAATTGTATCCAAACAATTTAATTGATCCCGGGGTGAGCTTGCAGTTGCTATTTCATTAGCTCCCTTGAATTTCTAAGTCATTAAGATTTAACTTGTAATGGACGGAGCAGATAGCTCCCATTGGAAGAATTGTCCCATTGGAGATAGTTAATGTTCTCAGAGTGTGCAACTGAAACCTGCCTAAAAGACCGATGGTTTTTTTACACTATCAATTTGATCCAGATAGAAGCACATCCCCAAGTCGTCACCTCCCTTCGCCGTCCGTCCAATTTGATCTCAAGATTGATCAAAGGGAGAGAAAGCGAGTAAGCGCTCCGAATCAAAGCTCAACATCTCCCCAACACAAGCAGCGAGTGAGGGCAAGCCCAGAATCAGATAGAAAGGCTGCAGCGCAGAGACAGATTTAAAGACACGTTCTCTCTTATATTGAGATATAAGGCAAGAAACCCCCAATTAAAACATACCATTGGGAGATGGGGCTGGTCAATGAAAACCCCTGCATTAAGCTAAAAGGTGAGTTGGAGTGGTGAAAAGCTCTTGCTGGGGGAGGCTGGGCCCCGTGTGTTGCATTCTCCCTGGGATGTTGAATGTGTCTAAGTGTGGATGTATCTCAGAGCTCCCTTGTTTGGGTCATGTCAATTACCGTAGAGAAAGGTCGGTATCCACGCAGTTTCGCCTGCTCCAAGACACCGTTTGAAGTTCTCTGCCGCTCAAACTCCTCCAAACCCCGGCGGTTCAGGTAGGCATTCACCACGAAACTGTCTCCTGCAAGCATACACGTCCAAGAGAGGGAGGGGGGAAACAAGAAAAATAACGGGGTTAGAACTGAAGAAATAATATTTAATAACAAAGGGGCAAGAAAGAGTGGGAAGGTTTAGTTAAAATACAATTATAAAAGGAGGGGGATCGAATTATCAAAATCATAGAATTAATACCAAAACAGACTTCAATTTTCTATGTAGATTTAATTATCATTGTCGATCAGCAAGATCATTTAGAGAAAGTATCTCACCTTCAGGATTTTCTCTCCGCTTGCATGCTGTCAGTTTCAATCGACCCATATTTTAAAAAAAATTTAAAAAGTTAGCAAATCTCATTTCAATTGAACTACCCCCCCCAAAAAACACCCTGTGAAAACATGAACAGACTCCACGTGTGTGCAGCCGTGGGGTGAGTTTTAATTTCCCTACCATGTTTTGACTGAAGTTTGCCCATTTTCATCAACTGCTTCGCTTCCACGCCGAGAAAAGCATTTGGAGTTTTATTGTAATGCTTCCCTTGCCAGAGAGAGTGAGGAGAGAGAAAACAACAAATAATAACAATCCCACAAATACAAAGAAAGCTCTCCCCAACTAAAGAGATATCTTCTTTAAAGCGTTTTCAGGAGAGCTGTCACAGAGCGACTGGGGCAGAGAAACGAGGCAGACTCCAATATATTGCTCTCCCCTCTCACTAACACCACATTAAAAAAAACCTGCAGCTTCCACTCGGCGGCACTTAAAAGTGGGAGGAGAGCAATCCCTTTGAATCCAGAGCTCCAGCCACTTTAACTCTTGTAGACGCGATCAGTCGAGTGCTGATTTCTACCCAACTGCATAGGCACCACATGTTCAAACATATCTTTCAAAGGGGCCATCCTTTGTGACCTTTTTTAAACAATTTTTTTAATAGCATCATAGAACATTCGGCCCATCGTACCTATACCAGTTCTTTGAAAAAGAAAGACTTGCATTAATGTAGCGCCTTTCACAACCACCGGATGTCTCAAAGCACTTTACAGCCAATGAAGGACTTTTGAAGTGGAGTCACTGTTGTAATGTGGGAAACGCGGCAGCTCAATTTGCACACAGCAAGGTCCCACAAACAGCAATGTGATAATGACCAGATAATCTGTTTTTTGTGGGCTAAATATTGGTTAAGACACCGGGGATAACTCCCCTGCTCTTCTTCGAAATAGTGCCATGGGATCTTTTACAGCCACCTGAGAGAACAGACGGGGCCTTGGTTTAACGTCTCATCAGAAAGACGGCACCTCCGACAGTGCAGCACTCCCTCAGCACTGCACTGAGGGTCAGCCTAGCTTTGTGTGCTCAAGTCCCTGGAGTGGGACGTTGAACCCACAACCTTCTGACTCAGAGGCAAGTGTGCTACCAACTGGGCCACAGCTGACACTATCCCAAAGTTATCCAATTAGTCCCATTCCCCTGTCCTTTCTCAATAGCCCTGGCCATTTTCCCCCTTTTGAAGGTTAATGTTGAATCTGCTTCTACCACCCTTTCAGGCAGTGCATTCCAGATCACAACAACTTGGTTACTGATCCTCCTGCCACTGGAACCAGTTTCTCCCTACTTATTTTATCAAAATCCTTCAGAATTTTGAACATTTTGGCATAGTGGTTAGCACTGTTGCCTCACAGCGCCAGGGAACCGGGTTCGAATCCGGCCTCAGGTGACTGTCTGTGTGGAGTTTGCACATTCTCCCCGTGTTTGCGTGGGTTTCCTCCGGGTGCTCCGGTTTCCTCCCACAGTCCAAAGATGTGCGGGTTAGGTTGATTGGCTATGATAAATTGACCCTTAGTGTTAGGGGGATTAAATATGTGGGGTTACGGGGATAGGGTGGTATATGTGTTGGTGTAGGGGTTACGGGGATCGGGTGGGATATGTGTCGGTGCAGACTCGATGGGCCGAAATGGCCTCTATCTGCACTGTGGGGTTTCTGTGATTCTGTGATTCTGTGAAATCTTCCCATAAGTTTCTCTGCTCGAAGGAGGACAATCCCAGCTTCTCCCATTTCTTCACATAAACATCCCCAAGTAGAGAAAATCTAATTACATTCTCTAATTAGCAAACTTTATGGGGGTCCTGGACTGCTTGCCTCCCCCCTCGCTCCCCTTCTCTAAACTTGTAATAAAACAGAAAGTGCTGGAAATAGGCAGCTTCTGGGAAGAGGAATGCAGCTTCGCATTTTGGGGAGACCCTTTAATTCTAAGTTTGGGCGTTAGTGTAAAATGGCAGATATCAATTCAGCCGCACGTTATGCATCTCTCTTGATTTTCATTTCCATTGAAATCAATAGAGGGGAAAATTGGGCGACGTGTATAATGGGGCCAATCCGATGTCGCCTGTTTTCCACAACTGCTGAAAGTTAAAATCAGCCTTTTTTTATTCATTCATGGGATGTGGGCTTCGCTGGCAAGGCCCATCCCTAATTGCCCTTGAGAAGGTACTCCCACAGTGCTGTTAGGGAGGGAATTCCAGGATTTTGACCCAGCGACGATGAAGGAACGGCGATAAACTTCCAAGTCAGGATGGTGTGTGAATTGGAGGGGATCTTGCAGGTGGTGGTGTTCCCATGTGCCTGCTGCCCCTGTCCTTCTAGATGGTAGAGGTCGCGGGTTTGGGAGGTGCTGTCGAAGAAACCTTGGCGAGTTGCTGCAGTGCAACTTGTAGAGGGTACACACTGCAGCGACGGTACATCGGTGGTGGAGGGAGTGAATGTTTAAGGTGGTGGTGGGGTGCCAATCAAACGGGCTGCTTTGTCCTGGATGGTGTCGAGCTTCTTGAGTGTTGTTGGAGCTGCACTCATCCAGGCAAGTGGAAAGTATTCCATCACACTCCTGACTTGTGCCTTGTAGATGGTAGAAAGGTGTTGGAAACACAAAGCGTAGTGAGAATATGGAACTTGCTACCACAGGGAGTAGTTGAGGCGACTAGCATAGATGCATTCAAGGGGAAGCGAGATAAACACATGCAGGAGAAAGTAATAGAAGGATATGTTGATGGGGTTAGATGAAGAAACATGGGAGGAGGCTCGTTTGGCACACAAACACTGATCTGGACCTATTGGGCCGCATGGCCTGTTTTTGTGCTGTAAACACTATGGGCTCAATTTTGCCAGGCCTGAGGAGGCGGGATTGGAGGCATGTTAGGTGGTAAAATAGCAAAAAATGGCATGCAGGCCTCATCCCGCCTCCGAGCAATTTTCCCACATGCGAGTTTTCTGACCCCGTTTCCATCCCACCTCCAAGAGGCGGGATAGGCCCTTAAGGCCATTTTGAGAGGCCTTTCTGATTTTCCCACTTTTCCCACGTGCTGCACGCCTCCTCTGGAACACGCCAGTGAATCCTGGCGGCATCACAAGTGGATTGCTTACTAACAGCTGCAGCTCCACCATTAAAAAGGAGTTTTCACCAATCATCATTTGCAGGTGGCAGAACTTTGTTGTCTCGGGTCTGGGGGAACTTTTAGCAGGCCTACTCATTGTTGTGGAAGTTTGGAGCCTGACACCCATCTCCAGTGTGACCTCCTGGGAAACCCCTCTCCCCACCTTGACTGAGCGCTTCCTCAACTGAGGTATATACCAGAAGAATGGGAACCATTTATTTCCTTTCCTCCTGGACATCAGATTCGGACAAAGACCAGCCACGGCAGCAGCAGAACCCTGAACAACACCAGCAGCAACTGCAGGAGCTCCAAGCTGCTGCTCACCCACCTGAAGCTGCACAGGCCGGAAGGTGCCAGCGCATGGAAGCACGTCGGCGCAGGAGATACCCCCAAAACAAGGTCTAAAGACAGAGGATCAGCTACCTCAACATGACTGAGCAGCAGTGCCAAAGGAGGCTCCGACTTTCGCGAGAGGTAGTGGGTGACATCTGCGCAATGCTGCAGCAAGACCTGGAGCCCAGAGGAGCAGGTGGACACCTCTTACCAGTGGCCATCAAAGTCACCACCGCACTCAACTTTTTTGCCTCAGGCCATTTCCAGGGATCAGCAGCAGACATCAGCGGCGTCTCCCAGGCGGCCGCACACACTTGCATCATGCAGGTAACCGATGCCCTCTTTGCCATCGCGCACAATTACATCAATTTCTCCAAGGATCAAGCCAGTTTAACTGCACGAGCGGTTGGGTTCGACAATCTGGCAGGCTTTCCAAGGGTGCAGGGCGTCGTTGACTGCACACATGTGGCCCTTAAGACACCCCATCACAATCCAGGTATTTTTGTCAACCGCAAGGACTTCCACTCCCTCAACGTACAGCTGGTGTGTGACCACAAGAAGGAAATTTTGCATGTTTGTGCCAAGTACCCTGGCAGTTGCCCTGACTCCTTCATCCTGCGCCAGTCTAGTGTGCCTCCGCTCTTCAGTCCGCCAGACCAACTTTTCGGATGGCTACTTGGAGACGAGGGCTATCCCCTAAAGATGTGGTCAATGACGCCGTTGAGGAGACCATCCATCGAAGCTGAGGAGTGTTACAACTCCAGCCACATTTCCACTAGATCCTTAATTGAGCAAACCATTGGCTTGCTGAAGATGCGCTTCAGACTCCTTGATAGATCAGGTGGAGCCCTGCAGTACTCAGTAGCCAGGGTCTCCAGAATGGTCGTGGTTTGCTGTGCACTTCACAACATGGCACAGCATCGTGGCTTGCAGATGCCTGAGGAACAAGTGCCTCATCACATAGCCTCCTCTGATGAGGATGCAGAGGAGGGGGAGGAGGAGAGCGACAACGAACAGCTTGCAGAGGCGCATCAACCAGCGGCAGCAGTTTGCGAGCACGTTGCTGCCCGGGATGCAAGGCACACACTCATCATGGCCAGATTTGCTTAGCCTGCACAAGCAAACACTTTTGCCTTGCACCTTCTTATCAGACCCTCGACAATGGCCAAGATTCTACAGATTCCTAGCACTCTGACCACCATACTGGCAATTGCAAGTCATCCTAAGCCCTCAATGTGGAAGTCCCATTAGCGAAATGACACACGCCACAACTGCAAGTTTGCCATCAGAATTTTTAATGACAATAACCAACTGATGGCTTTTCAAAATTAAACATAACATTACACCCAAGTGACTACCCTTGTGACTACTTGTGCAGTATCTTCCTCTTACGCGTGCTCCTATGTGGTGCTTCCCCTGTGGCTTCAGCAGATGTGGAGGCCCCTTGCTCACTTTCTTGCTGCTCCTGTCTCGACACCTTTGGTGGGCGTCCTCTGGGGTTGCGAACCTGTGAGGGATTGGCAACAGTCTGCTGCTCCTGTGGCTGTGCAGGGGTTGAAACTCCGATCTCAGTTGGGTGGGGACTCTGGTGAGGCTCTGACCAAGGGCTTTGCAGTGGCATGGTCATGTGAGCACTTGGAGAGGAGCCCCCACTTACTTGTTGTCTGCCACCAACATCCCTCTCATGGGTCAGCCCCACTTCAGAGCTAGCAAGTGGCTTGACAGCACCTTGCTGCACTTCAGGGGGGCCATGAGGACCCATTTCTGTACTGGAAGTCCTACTCCCAAGGACTTGCATGAAGGTCTGGTTTGTTTGCTCAATAGCTGACCATCGCTCCTCAAGAGATGTCAGTCTATTCTGAACAATTACCATGTTTTCCATACCCTGGCGACTAAGCTCCTCCATGGATGTAGCCATCCTCTCCTCTACCATAGCCATCCTCTCCTCTACAGTAGCCAGCCTTACCATGGAGCTAGCCATCCTTTCCACGGAGGTTGCCATCCTTTCCGTGGTGATGCGTTCATGCGCCAACACCTCTGTAATGATCAGTAACATGTAATTCTAGAATGGTACACTAGGTGGAGCTGTATGTTTAGTAGTGGGCTACCCACAAGGCAGTAGTTAAGATGGATGCCTGTATACTAGTCCACATGGCTGAATAAATGACTAGCACAAGCTAGCTGTTCATAATGAAAACGTCTATTTATTTATGAACATAACATGGTACCAGGATTGGTAATATCTGCTGAATATTGTGAAACACGACATGGAGAATTTGAAGCCACCGGAGGGTTTGAAACTCACGGGGAATGTCAACTGCAATTGGCGGACTTTCAAACAACAATTCGAACTCTATATTGCTGCCATCGGGTTCGGTACGATGCCAGATGCAAGGAAAATAGCGTTACTGCTCACGGTTGCAGGCCCGCAGGCAATAGAGGTATTTAATATGTTTGTATTTGATCAAGAGGAGGACAGAAAAAAAATGGATGATGTGCTAAAGAAGTTTGATACACATTGTTCTCCAAAAAAGAACGAGATCTATGAGAGGTACGTGTTCCGTTCACAGACACAGCAGCAAAATGAGACTTTTGATAGCTTTGTGACTGATCTGAAACTGAAAGCACAGACATGTAATTTCTCTGAACTGAAATCATCCATGATTCGTGACCAGATTGTGTTTGGTATTCATGATAAAAAAGTCAGGGAACGTTTGTTGAGAGAAACTGAACTAACATTGGAGGATGCTGTGAAAATATGCCATGCCAGTGAGCTAGCTGAACAGCACGCAAAGACTTTCAGTGAAATTAATAATAATGCAACTGTAATGAGTGACTGTGCTGCTGTCGATGCTTTGTCCAACAAGGGGACGAAACGTGGGCAGAACAGAAATGCAAAGCAATCGGAGGATGGAATTTTTCATTGTAAACGCTGTGGTTACCAGCACCAGTCAAGACAATGCCCTGCGTTTGGGAAAATGTGCACAAAATGTAATGGAAAGAATCACTTTGCCAAACAATGCTTTTCAAAAGTAAAAACAAAGAAAGGGCAACAAGTCAATGTGATTGAGGACACTGATTTAAGTGAGACTTTTTTGTAGGAATGGTGTCATGTGACAATATCAAAAAGGATACAGAAAATGTGTAGCCCTCAGGAATGGACAATGCTGAACATAAAGTTAATGCTGTAAAAGAGGACAAATGGATGATGCCACTGCAGGTAAATGGAGCATTAGTTACATTGAAACTAGACACTGGGGCAAAAGCAAACTTAATCAGTATGAGTGACATTAAAAATATGAAAGAAAAGCCCAAAATACAGAAAAAGTCAGTACTACTGAAGAACTATAATAGACAGAAAATAGATAGCTTAGGTGTATGCAGACTTAAAGTGACAGTCAAAGACAAAATTCATCATCTCATGTTTTCTGTTGTGGCTGAAGGACTTGATTCACTACTAGGTGACAAAGCTTGTGAGGCCAAGAGAGTCTACCGTATAAACTGTGCCATAAGCAGACCAGATGACTCCGTGGATTCTGTACTGAGTAATTTCCAGGATGTGTTCAAAGGATTTGGAGTTCTACCATTCACTTACAAGATCCAGCTAAAGGAGGATGCTCAGCCAGTGGTACATGCTCCACGGAGAGTTCCAGCACCCCTGCGTGACCGGCTCAAGAAAGAACTGGACAGAATGACCACACTAGGAGTCATCAGGAAAGTCGAAGAGCCAACAGACTGGGTTAAAAAGAAAAAGAACAATGATCTAAGAGTATCCAAAGGATTTAAATGCAAACATAAAATGTGAACACTGCCAGATTCCCAAGCGAGAAGAAATCACCAGTGAAATGTCAGGTGCCAGATACTTCACAAAGCTCGATGCCTCACAAAGATTTTGGCAACTAAAACTGGATGAGGAGAGCACCAAATACTGTACCTTCAACACACCATTTGGCAGGTATTGTTTCCTCAGAATGCCTTTCGGGATAATATCTGCATCTGAAATCTTTCATAGAGTGATGGAACACATAATTGAAGGTCTGGAAGGAGTTCGGTTCTATGTTGATGACATCATCATCTGGGGCTCCACACTGAAAGAACACAATGAGAGACTGACTAAAGTGCTACAGAGCATACACCGGAATGGACTGAAGCTCAACAAAGCCAAGTGTCAGTTTGGCGTCCAGGAAGTCACTTTCCTAGGAGATAATCTATCTGGTAAAGGAATAGAGCCAGATATGGAAAAAGTAAATGCCATACTCAAAATGCCCTGACCCACTGACAAAAAAGGAGTGCTACGCATCATGGGGATGATAAACTTCATTGGAAAGTTCATTCCTAACTTGTCAGCCAAGACAGCCTGTCTGCGAGACCTGCTACATAAAACAAATTAGTTCGCATGGACAGAAAGACATGAACAAGAGTGGATGAACCTCAAAACAGTGCTGACAACCACACCTGTACTCACCTTCTTTGACCCAACAAAGAGAATCAAAGTGTCAATGGATGCATCAAAAGATGGCCTAGGCGCGGTCTTGCTACAAGCAGAGGGTGAAGATTGGAAGCCTGTTGCCTATGCCTCCAGGTCTATGACTGATACTGAGTGTCAATATGCCCAGATTGAAAAGGAATGCCTAGGCTTGGTAGTTGGACTAGAAAAGTTCCATGGCTACATATATGGACTTCCCACCTTCACAGTTCAGACAGATCACTGCCCACTGGTTGCCATCATTAAAAAAAATCTGAATGAGATGTCTCCAAGGATTCAACGACTCATGATGAAGCTGCAAAGATATGACTTTGAACTGATCTACACACCAGGCAAATACATAGTGTTAGCAGATGCACTATCCCGAGCACCCACAATGAGTCATGTGAGCTCTACTGAGGAAGACGTGGATGTTCATGTGAGTATGGTCACTGCTGCGCTGCCCGTGTCAGACACAAAATCAAAGCAAATAGCAGAAGAAACAGTAAAAGATACAGTGTTACAAACAGTAATAGAGAACATTCATCATGGTTCCCAAAAGGTTCCTGTCCAAAGTACTATCACATCAGGTCAGAGTTAATTGTCGCAAGTGGACTATTACTAAACAGAACAGAATAGCCATTCCACAGGCTCTACGTCAAGACATGCTCAAAAGGATTCATGAGGGACACCTCGGAATTGAAAAATGCAAAAGGAGAGCAAGAGACACTGTTTATTGGCCTGGCATAAATAAGGACATTGAGAACATGATAGGCATATGTGAGACATGTCAGAAACACCAAAACAAACAAGCAAAGGAACCAATGATAGTAGCTGACTTACCAACAGCACCATGGCAAAAGGTAGGTATGGACCTCTTTCATTTGAATGGTAAAGACTATCTAATAATGATTGACTACTAGTCTAACTATCCTGAGATGGCGCTGCTCTCAAGCACATCAGCAAGCAGTGTCATAATGCATGTTAAATCCATCTTCACCAGACATGGAATTCCCAGGATTGCCGTTAGCGACAATGGTCCATGCTTCAACTGTAAGGAGTGGCAACAGTTTGCAGCACATTATGACTTTTAACACATCACATCCAGTCCTCTGTATGCTCAGTCGAATGGTAAGGCAGAGAAAGGTGTTCAAGTTCTCAAACAGCTACTGAAGAAAGCAACAGTCTGATCCTTATCTCGCCCTGCTGAGCTACCGAGCCTCCCCTTTAGACTGTGGTTCTTCACCTGCTGAACTCCTAATGGGTCGCAAGTTGCGCACCACGCTACCCTGCTGTGCAAAAGAAAAGCAGAGTAAGGAACTGAGACAGAGACGTCAACTGTTAAAGCTGAAACAGAAATCACACTATGACAAGTCATCCAAAACTCTGAAACCATTGACAAGGGATGATGTTGTCAGGATTGAGGATCCAGATGCATGGAACAGGAAAGCTACAGTTCTTGAGGAAGTAGGACCAAGGTCATACACTGTTAGAACTGAGGAAGGACAGATTCTCAGGAGGAACCGCCGTTCCCTCCTGAAAACACAAGAAACTATCCAAGAGCAAATCGATGACAATGCCGCAACTGAATCTTGTGACTCACCACCAGAACAATCTAACACAATCACACATACAGGCTCTCATGAAAACACATCAGACTTACCTGTGCTGAGAAGATCCACACGTGAAGTAAAAAAGCCTGATAGACTTAATCTTTGAGTACAAAGAAAACTATAATAAAAGAATGAAAAGCTTAGAGTTCATAAAATAAAGCTTTGAAAATGTGTTGACTGTTGTGAAGATGTTTATGTCATTATGATTGATTGATATTGATTTTGTTTAACCTCTAAGGAAGGGGGATGTAATGATCAGTAACATGTCATTCTAGAATTGTACACTAGGTGGAGCTGTATGTTTAGTAGTGGGCTACCCACAAGGCAGTAGTCAAGATGGATGCCTGTATACTAGTCCACATGGCTGAATAAATGACTAGCACAAGCTAGCTGTTCATAATGAAAACGTCTATTTATTTATGAACATAACAACCTCCACAAAGGCTCTGCTCATGTTAGCGATGAACTCCTCCATTCACTCCACACTTGCAGCGACCTTGGAGACAAAACCTGCCAGAGACTCCTGCACCTGTTCCTGGAGTTCCAGCACCGCTCTCCTTCTAGATGGACTTGGAGGCACAGGGTCGACATGCAGCGGAGCCGAGCTGGGAGCGTCCTGCGCCCTCTGACAAGGACTCTCCACTGCTGTCCCTATCTCCACCATCTGCTGATGCTCACTTGTGAGCTGTGATACACCAGTTGACAACTCTACTCTATGTCCCGAAGGTCCCACCGAGGTGTGAGTGTCTGCGCTGGTAATGTGTGCGCTTAATTCTGCGACGCAGCGCCCTCAGAGGTTGCAGCTTCCTCTGAGGAGTCTGGAAGCTCCGGCTCTTCCTCCTGGACAGTGGGGACGGGGGCTGTCGATGGTCCTGTGGGGGAGTAAAGGAAAGAGTTAGAGATGTGAGGTCAAGGTTACATGCACATTGAATAGTGCAGATGATCATAAGTCAATCTGTTAGAGCATCAGATTCATTATCAGTGACTCATGCAATGTCAATGAGAGAGATGTCAAACTATACTGTCACCAGCTTGCTGTGATGCGCCTGCCTGTCTGTCTCCCACTTGGGAATCCTCCTCGATCCCAGCAATTTCCAGGGCCCCCTCCTCTGAGGTGGGCTACTGAGGGTGGCCCGCCTCCTGTCATTGCTCTTTCCCTCTTATTGTGGGCTCTCTTTTCCTGCAATGAGGGATACAAGTGGAGTTTGAGTAAGAATGAAGGAGTAAGTGTAGAGATTCCACAGCATAGATGCTTAGAAGGAGACAAAGGGCCCTCCCTATGTGTTGTAAGTTGTCATTGCATCACAGTGATAGAGAGTGTGAGGGCTGCATGGTCTAATAGTTAAGTGAATGTGACCATAGAGAGAGAGGGAATGGGTAAGGGTGCAGGGATGTAAGTGTCAAGTGAGATGTGGAGGAAGAGGTTGGCAAAGGAGAGTGCTGGTGAGGAGAGGTGATGGGGATCAGATTGAGGGTGATGGGAAAGTCATACTCACTTTTCCTGTGTGGAGAAGGTCATGAAACCTCTTCCTGCACTGCAGCCAGGTTCTGCGGCACATAGACATAGAGTTGACCTCCTGGGCCACTTGCATCCACACAGTTTTAGTCTGCTGGGGAGGCTTCTTCCTCCCTGAGGAAGGGAAGAGCACCTCCTTATTTGCTCTTGCTCCCTCCACCAGAGCTTGCAGGGCGGCGTCATCGAACCGTGGAGCACACTTTGGCCTACTGCTGGACATAGTTGCTGAATGAAGTGATCACAGCAATGGGCATAAAGTTTGCAGTCTCCAGAAAGAGCAAGGCTGCTTGCAGGCCTTCAATCCAGCAGCATTGATGACGTCATTGGAGGCAACTTTCAGGATGGAAAGACTAATTGGGCCAGGGGTTCCCACACGCTGGAAATCAATTGCCCAATTAGGGGAAAATCGTACTTTTTTCCCACATCACACTGGAGTCAGGTTCAGGACTCGAAAAACACCTGACACGCCCCCAGCCCGCCCCAATGGCAAAATCGAGCCCTTTGTAATTCTATGTAAATGCAGTGTCTCTGCACAACTCTTTGACCTGTCATTTTCATGTTTACCAGATGCTGATGGACCAGTTGTGTACTCCCAGCATTTTCTTCTTTCATTACAGATTTCCAGCGTTCTCAGTTTTTAAAATATATCTTTAAAGGCATTCTCCCAGTATCAGTCCAACCCGAGAACAGTGGCCTGTGCACATTCCATGATGTCATTTCTGTATTTAATTAACCAAATAATAATGAACTAGAAAATGGAGAACATTCAGCAAAGTTGTCATGTTTCCATATATTTTTCGGACTCAATTTATTTCTTGACACAGAGGAAGGGTGTTCAAAACTACCCAGGAGAACTGGTAAAAGAGCAACCAGGAAATGGAGGCCAATGAATTGACAGCACATCAGTAAAGTGTGATTTATTCATTAATTGTCATTTTCACCCAACACAAACTGAAAGTTTTGATCTTCAATAATCTTTCTTAAATCCACTCTGTGCCCTGTCTGTATCTCATCAGTTAGAATCTCATTGTCTTTAACTCTCTCTTATAAAAAGTAAGAAAGAATGAACTTGCATTTCATGACCTCAGAACATTCTAAAATGCTTCACAGCTAATGAAATGTAGTCACTGTTGTAATGTAGGAAACACAGCAGCCAATTTGCACACAGCAAGCTCCCACAAACAGCAATGTAATAATGACCAGATAATCTGTTTTAGTGATGTTGGTTGAGGGATTACTTTTGGTTCGGACACTGGGGAGAACTCCCCTGCTCTTTGAATAGTGCCATAGGATCTTTTACATCCACCTGAGAGCAGATGGGGCCTCCCTTTAACATCTCATCTGAAAGACGGCACCACCGACATTCCCTCAATACTGCATTGGGAGTGTCAGCTGAGATTTTTGTGCTCAAGTCTCTGGAGTGGGGTTTGAACCCATGACCTACTGATTCAATAGCAAGTGTGCTACCAACTGAGCCAAGGCTGACAACTAAACCAGTTATGTGTTGTGCTACGAGGAAATAGAAAGCAGAGGTCATAAGAAACCAATTGTAGTTTAAAAGAGGCTGTGCAGAGAAAAACATTTTCTCAGAACAGCAGAATGAGCACAAGTGTTAAGGAAGTAAGAAACCGCTAGCAATGTGGGCCGAAGTTCATCAAGAAGAACTATCCTCGCACAGTGCATGAGGATATTCCATCTAACAACAGCAACAAAAGCAACAACTTGCATTTATATAGCGCCTTTAACATAGTAAAACGTCGCAAGGTGCTTCACCGGACCATGATCAAACAAAATTTGACACATAAGGGGATATTAGGGCAGATGACCAAAAGCTTGGTCAAAGAGGTAGGTAGAGGGAGTCTAGAACCAGGGGTCACAGTCTCAGAATAAGGGGTCGGCCATTTAGGACTGAGGTGAGGAGAAATTTCTTCACTCAGAGGGTGGTGAATCTTTGGAATTCTCTACCCCAGAGGGCTGTGGAGGCTCAGTCGTTGAGTATATTCAAGACAGAGATCGATAGATTTTTGAATATTAAGGAAATCAAGGATATGGGGATAGTGCAGGAAAGTGGAGATGAGGTAGAAGATCAGCCATGATCTTATTGAATGGCGGAGCAGGCTCGAAGGGCCAAATGGCCTACTCCTGCTCCTATTTCTTATGTTCTTAAGGAGCGTCTTAAAGGAGGAAAGAGAGGTAGAGAGACGGAGAGATTTAGGGAGGGAATTCAAGAGCTTAGGGCCACAGCCGGCTGCCAATGGTGGAGTGATTAAATTTGGGAATGCGCAAGAAGCCAGAATTGGAGGAGCGCAGATATCTCAGAGGGTTGTAGGGCTGGAGGAGATTTCAGAGATAGGGAGGGGCGAGGCCATGGAGGGGTTTGAAAACAAGGATGAAAATTTTAAAACGGAGGCTTTGCTTAACCAGAAGCCAACGTAGGTCAGTGAGCACAGGGGTGATGGGCGACCAGGACTTTGGTGTGAGTTAGGATACAGGCAGCAGAGTTTTGGATAAGCTTAAGATTATGGAGGGTGGAAGATGGGAGGCCGGCCAGGAGTACGTTGGAATAGTCAAGTCTGGAGCTAACAAAGGTGTGGATGAGGCTTTCAGCAGTAGATCACAGAATCACAGAATCACAGAATCAACAGTGCAGATAGAGGCCATTTCGGCCCATCAAGCCTGCACCGACACATATCCCACCCTATCCCCACGTATTTAATCCCCTAACACTAAGGGTCAATTTATCATAGCCAAATCAACCTAACCTGCACATTTTTGGACTGTGGGAGGAAACCGGAGCACCCGGAGGAAACCCACGCAGACACAGGGAGAATGTGCAAACTCCACACAGACAGTCGCCCGAGGCCAGATTTGAACCCGGGTCCCTGGCGCTGTGAGGCAACAGTGCTAACCAATGTTGTGGAGGTGGAAACAGGCAGTCTTAATGATGGCGCAGATAGGTGGTCGGAAGCTCATTACTAGGTCAAATACGACACCAAAGGTTGCGAACAGTCTGTTTCAGCCTCGGACAGTTGCCAGGGAGAGGTATGGAGTTGGTGGCTAGGGAATGGAGTTTGTGGCAGGGACCGAATGGCTTTGGTCTTCCCAATATTTAGTTGCAGGAAATTTCTGCTCATCCAGTATTGGATGTTGGACAAGCAGTCTGCCAATTTAGAGACAGTGGAGGGGTCGAGAGATGTGGTGGTGAGGTAGAGCTGGGTGTTGTCAACGTATATGTGGAACCTGACGTCGTGTTTTCGGATGATGTCACCGAGGGGAAACATGTAGATGAGAAATAGAAGGGGAACAAGGATAGATCCTTGGGGGACACCAGAGGTAATGGTGCGAGAGTGGGAAGGAAGGAAAACCATTGCAGTTGATTTACTGGCTATGACTGGATAGATAAGAATGCAAACAGGCAAGTGCAGTCTCACCCTGCTGGATGACAGAGGAGAGGCATTGGTTATCTGAAAATAACGCTGGATTGTAGGAAGCAATGCATATATAGGAAGCACTACTCAACTTTCTGAGTGACACTGAATCGACTGTTACACTGCCCTGATTAAATACATATGACAAAATTCCAGCATCAAAACAGCTTAATTTATAAAAAGAGCAGATTGATTTTACAATGGCAGGTGTGCCATCTCTGTGGAGACTAGACTACTTCCTTCTGCAGGAACAAAGAGAGGCGGAGGACAGAGTTTGAATATTATACAGTAAACTTGACAATGCTTATACTAGACTTTCTACAGTTGAGGTGCCACATTTAGATTGCACTATCAATGGCAGTGGAAATGAGCATGGCACTGAATATCTTTACCACTAGCTCCTTTCAGAGACCAGCAGAAGACATCAATGAGATAGGTTAGTATGTAATTCACTGTTGCACCATAGAGGTAACAGATGTCCGCTTTCACCCTGCATGATGTTCAACACTGGCATGCAACACCCGCTAAAGAGCTGGCCCATTTGTTGAGTTGTGCGGCAAAGATGCCATTGATCTCGCTCCTGTCACATTCATGCAGCTGTAGGTAATGTTCTCCATTTAGCAATAAAAAAAGTTACTCGTGCATTAAAACCCAGATGGCATGTGGCCACGGGCAAACATTCTGCAAGTTAATGCGCATTCAGCAAGGAGTGCTTGCTAAGTACTTATGAGCAGGGATCTACAGTGGTGTGAGGTAGAAGTGTAATCAAACACATCTTTGGCCTCTTAAAGAAATGTTTCTAATGTGTGGCACACTCTGGGGTGCCTTACAGCATCACCTGGAGTGAGAAGGCAGACATTGCACATCTCTTGGTGCCTATTTGACCCTGGGCTGAGTTCAAGACACATATCTGATCTATCACTGACTGCATATTTCCACCTTCGCAACTTCGCCCAGCTCTGGCCTGCTTCCTCTCCACTGTTGCTGAAACCCTTATTCATGCTAGGTGCCAGCCGTGGCTCGGTGGGTAGCACTCTCACTTCTGAGTCAGAAGGTTGTGGCTTCAAGTCCCACACCAGAGACTTGAGCGCATAATCTAGGCCGACACTCCAGTACAATACTGAGGGAGCGCTGCACTGTCGGAGGTGCCGCCTTTCGGATGAGACGTTAAACTGAGGCCCCATCTGCCCTCTCAGATGTAACAGATCCCATGGTACTATTCGAAGAGGAGCAGGAAAGTTCTCCCTGGTGACCTGGCCAATATTTATCCCTCAACCAGCATCACTTAAAAAAAAAATACAGATTATCTGGTCATTATCACATTGCTGCTTCTGGGAACTTGCTGTCCGCAAATTGGCTGGCGAGTTTCCTACATTACAACAGTAAATACACTTCAAAAGGACTTCAGTGGTTGAAAAGTGCTTTGGGATGTCTTGTGATCGTAAAAGGCGCTATATAAATGCAAGTCTTTCTTTTTTATTTGGTTACATCAAGACTTGACTTCTCCAACACCCTCCTCACCAGCCCCCTGAGTTTTACTCTGCAGTAGCTCCAACCAGTCCAAAACTCTGGTGCCAGGGTCCTATCCCACACTAAGTCCTGTTCACCCATTAGCCCTGTCTTTGCTGCCCTTCACCAGCTCCCTAGTTGCCAGTTGATGGCCTCATGACAAAAGGCAGTTAGATCAAAATAATTCTCATTTCTTACATACGATTTGAGTTATATTTTTAAAAAAACATGTGAAGGATAATTTTGTAATTTGCAACTGAACAGAACTTAGCCGCTGTCACAGCAGGAAATTTGACCAAAACCCAGACAGCAGTGTAATGTACAATTTTTCAAAAACTTGATTGACTTGCCCAGAATATTTGCAGGCTGAAAGGTTCCAGCAATGCTCACGCTCTCTCGTTCTGCAAGGCTCAAAACTTTAGTTTGATCATACCTTATAGTGTTTAGGGCAGTCGGAATGCTGAAACCTGATCGGAAATTAAAGTCATATAAATCACACGTGCACTGTGTAGGATTTTACCCTCATGATCCGCTTAATGGAGCGCATGGGAAAGCAGAGCTCAGAGGCATAATGAACTAGAACATTTTGTAACCAAAATTAATAAGTAACCATTTTTTAACCAGAACAGCTATTGATATTTCCTACAATGACAATAAAAGAACGTAACATAACATGATGTAAACCACAAGGCCTAGACAATCTGAGTGGTCTTTTTTAATCCCAAAGAAGGGTATTTACCTAGGTGGAGTGGGCCTTTCTGTTTCCAGTGCTTGAGAAGTTCCAATAAGGAGATAGACCTTTATCTCTAGGGTACATCCTCAGTATAACTTGCTTAATGCTGTCAAGAACTGGGGGTTGATTTTTCTTTCAGGTGCAGATGGTACGGTGAGCGGGGGAGTCTGCTCCACCACCCCCGATGTTGTCGATACCGGAGGCACGATTGATTCAGGTCATTTTGGTGAGCTGAGAGGAGCTCGCTGATCAGGGGTTGCGAGAAATACAGTGAATCCTCCACGGAGCCAAGTCCGCAGTATTCAATTAGGCAGGGAGGGTGGAGAAAGGTGATGGGGCGTGGGTGGGGAGAGACGGGAGGTGCAGAGGATCTGGCAGCGGGCAGGACGACAATAGTGAGGCCAGGGGGAGGATTCGTGCTTCTCCTGGCCTCACAGAAATAGTGAAAAGAACTTACTTGGAGTGTTTTCCAAGTGGCTTTCAGTAGCTCTTTAAGGACCTCTAGTTTTATAGAAGGAAAGAACTTGTATTTATATAGCGTCTTTCATGACCTCAGGACACCCCAACGTACTTTACAGCCAATCAAGTATTTATGAAGCATAGTCACTGTTATAATGTAGAAAACCCAGCAGCCAATTTGTGCAAAGCAAGATCCCAGAAACAGCGATGCGATAAAAGACCAGATAATCTATTTTTAGTGATATTGGTTGAGGGATAAATTTTGGCCAGGACACCAGGGAGAGCTCCCCGCTCTTCTCCCAAATAGTGCCATGACATCTTTTACATCCACCCAAGAGGTTTATCGGCTCATCTGACAGATGGCCAGTTAGGCCTCTCTATGTTGAGTTCCACCACAGCTCACCCGCTGCCCCGTTGGAACACTAAAATTGCGTCGGGGGCCTAAGTACATCATTGGACCCCGATTTGCATAGATTAATGAGGCTTCAGTGGAAGCACTATCTGTCTAAATCAAGGCCTGCTCAAAAATTGCTTCAGGTGGGCTGCAGCCCTCAAATCAGCAGTGAGTTTGTTTTCCATTTTCGTCTCTCTACTGCCCCTTTCCTACTGAAACAATGGTGCGGGAGGGGGTGGGAGAGTGGGGTAAAGTCAGCTGAAAATCATCCACTTTGTGTCTGATTGCTTTCTGATTGGAAGGGGAACTTTAAATTTTTTTCTGTTTTCCCCTTAACTTTTGTAGTAGATTCCTTAGTTGAAAATTATCCACTCGCACAGGACCCTGGTGCATCAATTTTTTCCCTCTGCATTGTCATAAAATAAACAAAGCATTAAAAAAAATAAAGTTATTTGATGTTTAAAGCTTCAGCAACTTTTTCAGAATGCAACACAAGTTAATGGGCAAGCGACTGAAGGGGGTCATTTTGACTTTGGGCGAAGGTGTAAAACAGGCAAATTTGGACCAGCCGCCCGTTCTACATCTTTCCCCATTTTTCTTGCCGTTGAACTGCAGGCGGGTGGGTTTCAAATGAGTAGGAAGTGCCTAGTCATAAGGCTCCAGGCATCATGAGTGTGGCGTAGGCTTGATGGACCAGCTGGTCTTTCCTTGCCCGTCATTTTCATAAGCTGGGAGCTGTATGAGAAAAGCTTGGTGACACTTGCCCCACCCTCCGGGCCAGTGTTCTGACCTCCTGACCCCAACTTTGTGGTTTCTTACACAACGTGACTGATAGTCCGGATTTCAATGAAACGGAGGAATTGGTTCTCTGCATGTCTGTTTGCCAAGGTCTGCCTTTGCCAAGGGTGCATTTTATTCTTTTTAATGATAATCTGTGGTTAAAATTCAACCAATAATTGTAGCCAAGTAACATTTTAATTCAGGGGAGTTACAATACAAGCCAAATGTATTAAGAAGCAAGTGACTTTCAAATGACATTTTCAACACTAATGAAGATTATCTGGACCGACAAGGAAAATAATTACACCAAGTCAAGTAAATGTTGCTACAACAGGAATAAGAAAGGTATTAGGACCTTGGAAAATTCAAGGATGGGGAGAGGCCATTGAGCCCATCAGTGCTGATCACCCTTCCATTGTGCCAACTACTTACATTTCAAGTAACCCCAGTGTTTTTACAACAACATTTATATTGATGTTTAAAGCTTCAGCACGGTGGCATAGTGGTTAGCACTGTTGCCTCACAGCGCCAGGGACCCGGGTTCGAATCCGGCCTCGGGTGACTGTCTGTGTGGAGTTTGCACATTCTCCCCGTGTTTGCGTGGGTTTCCTCCGGGTGCTCCGGTTTCCTCCCACAGTCCAAAGATGTGCGGGTTAGGTTGATTGGCTATGATAAATTGACCCTTAGTGTTAGGAGGATTAAATACGTGGGGTTACGGGGATAGGGTGAGATATGTGTTGGTGTAGGGGTTACGGGGATCGGGTGCGATGTGTGTCGGTGCAGGCTCGATGGGCCGAAATGGCCTCTATCTGCATTGTGGGGTTTCTGTGATTCTGTGATGTGATATAGCATCTTTAACATAGTAAAATATCCCAAGGCCCTTCATAGGAGCATTACCAAACAAAATTGGACAGTGAGCCACATAAAGAAATATTAGGACAGATGAGATAGAGTATCTTAAAGGAGGAGAGGGAGGCAGAGAGGTTTAGGGAGGGAATTCCAGAGCTTAGGGTCTAGAGGGCTGAAGGCACGGCTGCCTATGATGGGGCGATGAAAATTGGGGATGTGCAAGAGACCAGAATTGGTGGAGCACAGAGATCTTGGAGGGTTGTGGGGCTGGAGGAGGTGACAGAGATAGGGCGGAGTGAGGCCACGGAGGGACTTGAAAATAAAGATGAGCCTTTTAAAATCGAGGCGTTGGTAAGCATACACCAGTCTTTGAGTGAAGACGTTTTTCCTGGTATCTATTCTAAAATTGTAATTAAACCGACAACAACTACCACACCAAGACCCATGCATGCCTAAGTACATGCTGCCTTCAACACCCCTCCCCCCACTCCAGGAATTTTAGAACAGGTGGAGACTGAGCAGTAAGTGACTGCTATACCACTCTCCCCACACTGCTGGCCACTATCGTGCAGCACGTTCTAGGCTGTGATCGAGACAGATACTATGGTGCAAGTCAAAATCCAGTAACTTTCCTGTAGGATTAGTCATGGTCGAGTATGAGCCAGGAAAATCACCTTTCCCAACTGCTCATAACATTTTTCACGTAATAAGAGTCTGAAGCAAAACTCAATGAGCCCTTGTGGAGCTCCCGTTTAGTATCCACTTGGTCTGCTGGTAGTGAATGTTGACGTAGAATTGCTCTCCTTAGATCTCACAATTGCACTGTACATGTGCCAGCTTTCACTTGCTTTGAAGAAAAGTGACTCAGATTGTCGTCGGACCAGCATTATTAGTCACTCAGAGATTTAACTGGGATCGAACAATGTGGTAGCTGTCAGCACTCCCATTCCATCTGGAGTGCCAGGTTGTCACTGAAGGAGAACCGAAACCGGCCCCAGCAAATGTTTCTCAGACAACACTTCAGCTGGACTGTTGAACATTGGTTGGGAATCTGCTATTAACAAAAATGTCCTTTAAGATAATGCCGCATTGTTTTTTTAGGAGATGCAGAAATGAGAAAGGGCATTGTTAAGTATGTGTATTGTATTGAACAATTAACACAAAGACTTAAACGTATAACTCAAACAGGTCTTTACTGGTTGGAGGTAGGGACTATACATAGGTCTTTACTTCATGCCCACAGGCGGGAACTGAGGGGAGATCAGTACCCACAGTACTATTTATACCCCTATGGCCAGGAGTGGTACTGCATATCACTACGCCCAACAAGTAGTGCAGTCCTGTCCATAGGTTCAAAGTAGCACACATATTACATACACAACATTCCTCCCTTCCTAGCTTTACAGTCATCTCCCCATTTAACATAACGTAATAACATATATACATATATAACTTCAGGTTTACATAACAGAATAACATAGATACATAGATAACTTCATGTCAAAACAGATCACAGATTCAGTCTCTGCGGAAAACAGTTCACAGATTCAATCTCTGTGGTGTAGTCGGTTCACGTTGCTGGAGTGACTCATTCAATAGTCCTTCCATGGATTTAACAGTTTGAACTTCCGAACTGAATTGGCTCCGTTCGGAGGGACCACGTGTGTGATCTGGTAGAGGTAATAATGGTTCAGATGGGTCATCTTCTGTTTCGACTTTTCCTTTTCTGCTTCTTGGAGACTCTCTGGGCTCCACTGTCAGCTGCCAGCTGCATGCGCAGTTCCTCCTTCTCTCCCTCCTTTTTCCGTAGTAGAGCCACCTTCTCCCGATGTTCCGTAGACTTTCGGTGCTCCTCCATGATTTCTGTATGGTGGGAGTCGAAGTTACAAGTTGGGCAGGACAGGACATAGTAATATTCGGTGTCGTCCTGATCTAGGCCAGCGAGAGGGTCTTCTATTTCCTCCATACCCAGCTGGGCGTTAGCCAGCTTTTGTTCCAAGTCCAGACATCTTTCCTGAAGAGACTTCTTCATGCGTACCTCTTCATCCAGCTTTTTCTGGGCTTTCAGCAAGTCGTTTACTAATGACCTCATTTGAGATTTTACTACTTCAACTTCTTTTGGAGATTGATTGATCGGACTATTCAATCCCTCTACCGGAGCAGCTGTTTCAGCGGTCTGTTGTGCTACGTTGACGTGAGTCAGCGTACTTTTGGCATCCAAGGGCTGCTCTGTTGCAGTCATCTCAGTCTGTGTTGCCACCTCAGCTCTTCCAATAACCTTTGAGAGCTCCGAACCCCTTTCGTTTGAATATTGAAGTTCGTGTTCAAGTTTTTCCCATTTCAGAGTCCTGTCCTTCAGCATATGTAGGAGTTGGCTGACCGTTAACTCCTCTGACATCAGACGTTTTGTGTGCTCCTGCTCCATTTTCTCCATCAGCTGCTTCTGTTGTCTTTCCAGATTCTCCAACTCTATATCAAAGAACTCTTTCGTTGCATTCAACTCTTGCTCACAACGGCGAAGCATTTGTTCTAATTGCTGTTGTAGTTTGAAATGGAGTTGAGTTCGAGCCCGGTGTCCCTCAGAAATGGGCACATCAGTAGACTTGCCAGACTCAGAATCCACAGTTAAACTATGTTGTTGTTGCTCAGTGGAATTCTGTGCTGAAACTTTGTCTTTTGCACCTGAGTTGGGCTTACCATCATCCGTTCCAGAGTCTGGGCCGACTATCTTCACCGAGTTCTCACTCGTTATTGTTTGTAGGAAATGCCAGTCCATATTCATTTTCCTAATCCACTCCCGTCCTAGTAGTGGAGAACCTCCTTCAGATATCACATATAAGTCCATTATTTGACTGTCTTCGCCCTTGTGGACCACTGCAACCTCTATTTTCCCGATGGGGTACACTCTTTGCCCCGTGTATGTTTTCAATATAATCCCCGTATCCTGTAGGGGAATATGTTGGAATAACTTTCCGTAATCTTTCTTATTTATGACCGTCAATGCCGATCCAGTGTCCAATTCCAGTTTTACTTGGACTCCTTCTATCTGAAGAATGACCCAAATTGTCTGGAGGTCTGCACCCTTACCAGCATTGAGTACTCTTAAGCTAGCCAGTTCATTACAGCTTAAGCTAGCCAGTTCATTACTGCTAGCATCTGAATCGGACTCCTGTTCGGTCACCTTGTGTACCTTTGCGTATTTTCCTTGCGGTGACTTCTTGTTGCTGGTCTTCTTCCCTGACCTGCATACTCTAGCTATATGTCCAAGCCTACCACAAGTTCTACATTCTTGGTTTTTAAACCAACACTGGTTCTGATCATGCGTTGTCTTTCCACAACGATAACATTTGCCAGAACTCACACCCAATTTGTGTGCACTGAGCTCCGGTGACCGTAGCTGCATTACTGCCGTGCCTCTCGCTGCGGCTTCGTGTGCTGCTGCCATAGTGACCGCCTTCTCAAGCGTCAGCTCATTCTCCTCTAGCAGTCGCTTTTGTGTATCCTGTTTAAATAAACCACACACAAATTTGTCTCGAAGTGCCTCTGTCAGTCCCGTTCCAAACTGGCAATATTTCGCTAATTTACGCAATTCCAGCAAATAATCAGCATTGCTTTCATGCTGTAGCTGCCTTCTGTCGTAAAATTTAAATCGTTCCGCTAGCATCAGCGGCGTGGGGTTTAGATGATCTTTCAGGACAGTAACAATCTCATCGAACGTCTTATCCGCCGGTTCATCTGGTGATAACAGGTGTTTCAATTGCCCGTATGTCTTCGCACCCATTAAATTTAATAATGTTAGAGCTTTATCTTGGTCACGAATTTTATTGGCCTTACAATAATTTTTTACTCTTTCAACATATATGGCCCAATCTTCGAGGTCACTATCAAAGGTGCTAATATTCCTGTGTTTAGGCATTGTAGATTTGCAATTTCTCAGATTTTCTTTTCTTTACTTGTTATCAAAGATGGCGGCTTCCCGCTCTTGCCGTCGTCCTCCGCCCACAAAATGGCGGTTTTCCCGCGCTTGGCGGTCTTCACCCGTCCCCCGACGCCGTCTCCCTTCAGCCCCCGAGTGCGGCCCTTATCTTCGCCGCGATCGCCCGAGTGCGGCCCTTATCAGCGGATGCGATCGCTGGATCGCGAAGCGGCTCTCGGCTCTTATCAGGAGATGCGATCGCTCTGTTGAAACGCCTCCCGCTCGAAGCGGCTCTCGCGCCCTATTCCTCCAGCTCCCCCAGCCCCGTTCGTGCGGCCAACGCGGTCGACTGCCTGTCGCGTCGCTGCCCGGCTCAGACAACGGCTTACCCACCACCAAGCTGGAGAAGAAGCTGACGGTCGCCGATGGAGGCTCCGAGATCAGGATGTCTTCCAGTGGGGTGGAGAGGGTGGAAACCTCTCTGCAACGTCCTGGCTGTGGACGAAGCTGCCGTGGAGTGACTGCCGCAGGGTCCGAATCAGACTCGTCGCCAGTGTTAAGTATGTGTATTGTATTGAACAATTAACACAAAGACTTAAACGTATAACTCAAACAGGTCTTTACTGGTTGGAGGTAGGGACTATACATAGGTCTTTACTTCATGCCCACAGGCGGGAACTGAGGGGAGATCAGTACCCACAGTACTATTTATACCCCTATGGCCAGGAGTGGTACTGCGTATCACTACGCCCAACAAGTAGTGCAGTCCTGTCCATAGGTTCAAAGTAGCACACATATTACATACACAACAGACATCTTGTTGCTCCCACTCCCAGGATTACACAAGGGCCTTTAAGTGCGATATCTAGAGCCTGGCATCTCACAAAGAGTACTGTTTACAATCATGGTTTCTGGTTTGAGTTCATGTGCAGCAGCTAATGAATATGTGTAGTTTGATTACAGGATATGTTAGACGGTATCAGTGCCTCCCAGAAACACAGTACATCATTAATAATAATCAAATGCTTTCGTAGCACAAAGTTTAAAGTTTTATCGAAGTACATGATTTGAGATTTTGTTTCTCCAACTTTCTCCTCTTTCCGCCCCCAGTTGGTTGAAGGCACTTTCTCTTGCTGGGATAGGGTTTCACAGATGCTAGCTCAATGCTATTGACTGTGCGAGCTTTAAGTGTCAAGAAGGTAATTCCGTCAATGGCTGGGTGGGGGTATCATGGTTGGGGGGTGGGTGGGGGCCTGAACATTTTCTTACCTGCCGTGCACTTTTCCACAGGGGTCAATAGATATTGATCAGAAGCTGGATCCCAAGCTTATTTTTTCCTTCATGTAGCACCGGGTGCACTGAAGCCAATTGCAATGCCCAACAGCAAGGAAGTTATGCTAAACCCTTATAAATGACTGGTTAGGCCCCAGCTGGAGTATTGTGTCCAATTCTGGGCATCACACTTTAGGAAGGATATTAAGGCTGGGAGAGGGTGCAGAGGAGATTTACTAGAATGGTGCCAGGGATGAGGGACTTCAGTTCTGTGGAGAAATGAGAGAAGCTGGGATTGTTCTCTTTTGAGCAGAGAAGGTTAAGGGGAGATTTAATAGAGGTGTTCTAAATCAAGAAGGGTTTTGATAGTGTAGATAGGGAGAAGCTGTTTCCACTGGCAGGAGGGTCAGCAACCAGATGACACAGATTTAAGATAATTGGCAAAATAACCAGATGGGATATGAGGAGACAATTTTTCACACAGTAAATTGTTATGATCTGGAATGCACAGCCTGAAAGGGTGGTGGAAGCAGATTCAATACTAACTTTCAAAAGGGAATCGAATATATACTTGAAAAGGAAAAAATGGAAGGGCTATAGGGAAAGAGCAGGGGAATGGGACTAATTGGATCGCTCTCCTCACGAGCCAGCACAGGCATAATGGGCCAAATAGTCTCCTTCTTTGCTGCATGATTCTATGAACTGCCATCGCAGCTGAAACCAGCTAGCTTAATGCAGACCAGGGATCAGAGCTGGAGCCTTGTGGTCTGTGTGGCTTAGTGCTACTCAGGGTGCTATCTTTACGCACTAGGCTATTGGGGAGCTCTCTAACAGTGCTAACCCAAGAATTACTCAACTAATAAGCAAAGCTATATGAAGAACCAAAAGTCACATTATGGTATAGTTACTGTTAATAAGACTTTTCTAAAGTTGTTTGCAAATTGACCTTGATTCTGTAGGCCCAAAAAGCAGTGAGTAATGCCCCCTTAATTCAAAGCAGTGGCTTCCAAAGCAATACCTATCACTGTAAGTAACAGGCAGGCTGAGATTTTTGGGCAAGAATTGAGCTAAAAGATACCCTGGTCGGGGGGTGGGCGGGAGAGGTGGTAGGCACTGGAAAAGGTGCAAAAAAGATTTACAAGGATGATACCAGAACTGAGAGCTTATAGCTATCAGGAATGACCCCTGCTTATGTCTCCCAGTTCGAGATGATAGTTATACAAAGCCGTAGTGCAAATGATGATGTGAATGTGTTATGACTTTTAATTAATAACACAAAACATCACAAGTACACAATGAAAATACTGAAAGTGCCAAAACTTTTGTTATAAACTTTTAAATCGCTGTATGAATTTGTTTTACCATGAGCCCTCACTTCCCATGGTGGCTAAGCATTACCTAATGCAGCCTATATAGAGCTAACAGCACAGAAACAGGCCATTTGGCCCAACTGGTCTATGCTGGTGTTTATGCTCCGCACGAGCCTCTTCCCAGCAATGTTCCCCCTAATTTTGTTTTTAGGTGCACGGTCCGTTTAATGGACTGTGCGACTCATTCAAAATTTCAAGCGTGCACGAAATGTCCCGTTGAAAAGCCAGTGATCGGCCTGCTTGGGACCTCCAGACAGCTGAACGGCCGCTTAACGGGAACACTGCTTCCCACCCTATTTCATCTAACCCTATCTTCATAGCCTTCTATTCTTTTCTTCCTCATGTATTTATCTAACTTTCCCTTAAAGGCATCTATGCTATTCGCCTCAACTACCCCATGTGGTGGCAAGTCGCATTCTAACCACTCTCTGGATAAAGAAGCTTCTCCTGAATTCCTTATTGAATTTATTGGTGACTATCTTATATTTATGGCCCCTAGTTCTGGTCTACCCCACAAGTGGAAACATCTTCTCTATGTCTACCCTATTGAACTCCTTCATAATTTTGAAGACCTCTATTAGGTCACCCCTAGAGAAAAGAACCCCAGCCTGTTCAGTCTTTCCTGATAGTTGTACCATCCCAGTTCTGCTATCATCCCTGTACATCTTTTTTGCACCTTCTCCAGTGCTTCTATATCCTTTTTTTAATAATATGAAGGCCAGAACTGTACACAGGATGCAGCTTCGATCTTATTGTTGCTATAATTATTTGCAACGGCTTAAGATGCTGGTGTCATATTGATCACTGAGTCAGTTTAATTGCAGAATAAAGGTGCCTATTCTTTTCTCTGTAGAATACTGTCTTTATTCATAGTACCACTCTGTCTGCTGCTCGATCATGACCTAAGAACTAGACTTCGTTTCACACACTTTTTAGCGATGTTTTCTCCTCCTTAGCTTTTTCACTACTTTTCAAGGAAGTTAAATTCACGAACCAGAATTAGTCAATGGATTATGCGGACTGACTGTGTGCATTCCACATCGGATTTTATTCCAAACTGACACACGTTCCTAGTTCTAACAGAGTGCCAAGAAAATGACACCTAACATTACATGACTTCATGTCGTTTTTTGACTGATTCATTCGCTTGCAACTAGAAGTACAGCAGGCAGGGGGAAAACAACATCAACCAGAGATTAAGATCGCACTGACTTTCAGTAAGTTGTTGTTTTTTCACTGAAAGACAATAGAAGGCCTCAGGTAGTTTTATCTTTGCCACTAACACGCGGGTTTCTCGGTTATGACTAAACTCTCCCTTAATGATAGGGGGCCTATTGAAAGGGTGAAAATTCTCTGTCCAGTTTCATGCTGTTTTACGCTGGCAAGACACCTAAGACACAGTCTGGAATCCTGCTGTGTTCGTTTCCTGAGGAGTTAGACTGGGATAAGTAAAACTAGAGAAACAGCCTGCTCTTTGTTGTTACAGCACATATGTGTTAGGGTTTTGTTTCATCCATTTTAACAACCATGTTTTTTTCAATTTGGCTTAAATCCTTAAGTGTTTGGAGAGTTGAAACATTTGGCAGACATAATGGCCCTTAAGAATGTGATTCTTTAGCACTAGATGAATATCGTAACACAGTACACTCCAGTTAATAGGCACCCCGTTTAATGGGTACATTCATTTAAAGGGGACAATTGTTCAGACCCTCAATTTGTTTCACATTGTTTGTCAGCCTGGGCTCAGTGGCAGCATTCTCGCCTCTGCGTAAGAAGGTCATGGGTTCAAGACCCACTCCAGAGACTTGAGCACATAATCTAAGCTGACATTCCAGTGCGGTACATAAGGAGTCCAGCGTTGTCGAAGGTGCCGTCTTTTGAATGAAATGTTAAACCGAGGCCCTCGTAAAAGATACCATGGCACTATTCAAAGAAAAGCAGGGGGGTTCTCCCCAGTGTCCTGCCCAATATTTATCCCTCAACCAACACCACTGAAACAGATTATCTGATCATTATCTCATTACAATTTGTGGGACCTTACTGTGTGCAAATTAGCAGCCACGTTTCCTACATTACAACAGTGAGTACACTTCAAAAGTACTTCATTGGTTGTAAAGTGCTTTGGAACTTCCTGAAGTCGTGAAAGGCGCTATATAAATGCAAGTCTTTCTTCTTTAAATGGGCACAGTTTGGATATATGAGAACTTTCGATCAGTATGAAATCATTCCCGCTAAGAGATTTCTACTATAATGTTTAACTTTTTTTTAAAAATCTGTGAAGTCTGGCTCTTGTCATGAAAATGGGAACATAATGTGTACTTCAATGCATTGTAACTCCGTAGTTTTATCCTGTTAGCACTGTGCAGAGTAATGAAAGTGAGGTTAATAGTCTAATCACGAGACACATCTCCAATGGTGTTTCATTGAGACAGTGTTATAAGTTTCACTGATATGGTCGATGGCACCAGGGTGACTGCTTTTACGAGGATTATGAATGGGCTTGAGTCATGGTCAAAGTCAGTATGTTTTCATAGAACTGGAATGAGTTGTGAGTATAATTAGAACCAGTTACTGTGTAACCCTTTGGGTACTGAACTTCCTTCCCTTCATGGCAAAGAAATATATAGAAAGGATACACAATGGGGACCAATGGGATACAAACTTCATTCCACAAGTAAGGGAGACACAATTACACATAAATTGGTGATGAATTGTTTCCTCCAAGGTGGAATAACTCTGCTCCCCATTATGTGCTGCATTTGCACCACAGATGAAGGCACCTAAAGCAAAAGAACGTTAGGAAGGAACATAGGCACATAGCAACAGGAGCAGGCCATTCAGCCCCTCGAACCTATTCCGCCATTCAATTAGATCACGGCTGATCTGTATCTTAACTCCATTTATCCACCTTGGTTCCGTAGCCCTTAATAACCTTGCCTAACAAAAATCGATCAATCTCAGTTTTGAAATTTTCAATTGACCTGGCCGCAACAACTTTTTGGGGGAGAGATTTCCAGATTTCCACTACCCTTTGTGTGAAGAAGTGCTTCCTGACATCACCCCTGAACAGCCTAGCTCTAATTTTAAGGTTACGCCCTATTGTTCTGGATGCACCCATCAGAGGAAATGGTTTCTCGCTATCTACCCTATCAACTCCTTTAATCATCTTAAACAACTCAATTAGATCACCTCTTAATCGGCTGTACTCCATTAAAACACAAAGGTGCAGTAAAATGCATGACAAAATTGGCCTGCCGAATCTTTACTCAGCATTGTCAATAGTTATATTGTAATATAAATCTGCTGACTTTGCCCCGTCCCTTCCTGGCAGTATTTTTAAATGCCAGAATACACTGATCTAGCGGTTGTGCGCAGTTTTTCTGCATTATGGTGAGTTTTGCCGGGGACTTTATATTTGGCTGCAGCCCCTGAGCACAGATCCAATAGGCTCCGAGTGTTGCTCCGCCCTCGCATCACATGACTCCGATTTCCATGTTTTGTCACTGTTTTCCAGAAATCAGCAACACTTTTGTATCCTATGGATTTCTGTCTTATGGATTTCTGTACCCTATGGATTTATGTCCTATGGATTTATGTGTCTTGTGAATTTCTGTTTCCAATAGATTTCTGTGTCCTCCTTCTCTCCTTCTTAGGCAGTCCCTTGGAACTGAGGATGACTTGCTTCCACATTAAAAATGAGTTTGCAGGTGACTGATGAGTCCAATGCGAGACCTACAGTCTCTATCACAGGTGGGGCAGATGGTGGTTGAAGGGGCGGGTGGGTGGGGTGCTTGGGTTGATGTGCGCTGCCTGCGCTTGGCTTCCGCTTGCTCCCGGCGAAGAGACTCGGTGTTCGGCGCCTTCCTGGATGCTTCTCCTCCACTTTGTGCAGTCTTGGGCCAGGGATTCCCAGGTGTCAGTGGGGATGTTACACTTTTTCAAGGAGGCTTTGAGGGTATCCTTGAAGCGTTTCCTCTGCCCACCTGGGGCTCTCTTGCCGTGTCGGAGTTCCGAGTACAGCGCTTGTTTTGGGAGTCTCGTATCGGGCATGCGGATAATGTGACCCGTCCACCGGAGCTGATTGAGCGTGGTCAAAGCTTTGATGCTGGGGATGTTGGCCTGAGCAAGAACACTGACGTTGCTGCGCCTATCCTGCCAATGGATTTGCAGGATCTTGCGGAGACAGCGTTGGTAGTACCTCTCCAGTGCTTTGAGGTGCCTGCTGTACATGGTCCATGTCTCTGAGGCATACAGCAGGGCGGGTATCACTGCTGCTCTGTAGACCATGAGCTTAGTGCCGGCTTTGAGGACCTGGTCTTCAAACACTCTCTTCCTCAGGCGACCGAAGGCTGCACTGGCACACTGAAGGCAGAGTTGGACTTTGTCGTCGACGTCTGCCCTTGTTGACAGTAGGCTCTCGAGGTATGGAAAGTGGTCCACGTTGTCCAAGGCCTTGTCATGGATTTTGATAATCGGGGGGCAGTACTGTATGGCAGGGGCAGGTTGGTAGAGGACCTTTGTCTTACGGATGTTTAGTGTAAGGCCCATGCTCTCGTACACTTCGGTGAAGGTGTTGACGATGGTTTGGAGTTCGACCTCCGAGTGAACGCAGACGCAAGCATCGCCTGCATACTGTAATTCGATGACAGAGGATGGGACGACCTTGGATCTGAACTGGAGGCGACGGAGGTTGAACAGTTTCCCGTTTGTTCTGTAAATTAGCTCCACTCCAGCGGGGAGCTAACTGAGGGTGAGATGGAGCATTGCAGCAAGGAAGATCGAGAAGCGCGTTGGTGCGATGACACAGCCTTGCTTGACCCCGGTTCATATGTGAATTTGGTCTGTGGTGGAACCGTTGGTCAGGATCACGGCTTGCATGTCGTTGTGAAGCAGGCGGAGGATGGTGACAAACTTTTGAGGGCAGCCGAATTTGAGGAGGACACTCCATAATCCCTCACGATTGACAGTGTCGAAGGCCTTTGTGAGATCAAAGAAGGCCATGTACAGTGGTTGGTGCTGTTCCCTGCATTTCTCTTGTAATTGACGTGCGGTGAAGAGCATGTCCATTGGGCCCCTTAGTGGGTGGAATCCGCATTGCGACTCTGGGAGGAACTCTTCGGCCACTGGGAAAAGGCGATTGAGGAGGATTCTTGCGTTGACTTTCCCTGTGGCAGACAGCAGGGAAACTCCACTGTAATTACCGCAATCGGACTTGTCACCTTTCTTGAAGATGGTCACAATTACAGCATCTCTGAGATTCCCTGGCATGCTCTCCTCCTTCCAGATAAGGGAAATGAGTTCATGAATTCGCGCCAGTAGTGCTTCTCCGCCATGCTTTAGTGCCTCGGCAGGGATTCCATCTGCTCCTGAGGCCTTGTTGTTCTTCAGTTGTCGGATGGCCTTTTCAACCTCATGCCGGGTTGGGGTTGTGCTGAGATGGTGGTGGTAGCATGCTGTGGGATGGAGTTGAGGACACTCATGTCGAAGACAGAGTTGTGGTTAAGGAGATCTTCGAAGTGCTCCTTCCAGCGGGCACTGACTGTCTCTCTGTCCTTGATGAGTACCTCTCCGTTCTTGGCCCGTAGTGGGGTAGGGCCTTGGGTGCTTGGGCCGTAGGCGGTCTTGACTGCGCTAAAGAATCCACGCATGTCGTGGTTGTCGGCTAGCTGCTGGATCTCCTGTGCTTTCTCCACCCACCATCTGTTCTTTAGGTCGCAAGTTTTTTGTTGGACCTCGGCCTTCAGGCTTCTGTAGAGCTGCTTTCTTGCTCTCGAGTCCTGTTGCTGTTTCCAGATCAGGAATGCCTTGCGCTTGCGGCTATTAGCTCCTGGATTTCCTGGTTGTTCTCGTCTAACCAGTCTTGGTGTTTCCTGGTCGAGTAACCGAGTGTCTCTTCACAGGTGCTCATTATGGAGGCCTTGAGTGCAGACCAGGCACTGTGGACACTCTGTGTCTCTGCATCACTGGGAGTCGTCAGGTTGGTTGTGAGGCACAGGCTGAATAGGGCTTTCTTAGCGGGGTCTTTGAGTGCTCCAGCGTTAATTTTCCTGCGGTATTGTTTCTGTTGCCGCCGCTGTTTTGGGGCTACATTGATGGAGATCACAGATCGGATTAGGTGGTGGTCTGTCCAGCAGTCATCAGCTGCTGTCATGCCGCGGGTGATGCGGATATCTTTGCGGTCCCTTGCTCGGACGATGACATAGCCCAGCAGGTGCCAGTGCTTGGAGCGAGGGTGCTGCCATGAAGCCTTGTACTTGTCTCTCTGACCGAACAAGGTGTTGGTTATAACAAGGCCATGTTCTAAGCATTTCGATAGGAGGAGGGTACCGTTGGAGTGTCCTATGTGTTTCTGTGTCATGTGGATTTCTGTGTCCTATGGATTTCTGTATCATACGGATTTCTGTTTCCTGTGGAATTCTGTGTCCTTTCTTTTGTTGACGTAAGGCTGGATTTGTTTTGCTTGTGTTGAAAGGTTTTAGAATAGGAAGGTAATTTGAGAAAAAATTTTGAAAATGTGAATGATTTTTGGAAAATGCCAGTGGATGAGGGCCAGATTCTCAGCTCTTTATTCCTCTTTGTCTCTCTTCTCTGATCAAGTCTGACTGTCTGTGTGGAGTTTGCACATTCTCCCTGTGTTTGCGTGGGTTTTCTCCGGGTGCTCCGGTTTCCTCCCACAGTCCAAAGATGTGCGGGTTAGGTTGATTGGCTATGATAAATTGACCCTTAGTGTTAGGGGGATTAAATACGTGGGGTTGTGGGATATGTGTTGGTGTAGGGGTTACGGGGATCGGGTGGGATATGTGTCGGTGCAGGCTCGATGGGCTGAAATGGCCTCTATCTGCACTGTGGGGTTTCTGTGATTTCTGTGAAGTTGAAGCCAATTGTAATGGCCAACCACCTCTTTGAGACCCAGTGCGGCTTTAGTTATCCAAACAATTCTAAATTATTCGTTGACTTGCAATTTTGCAGTTTTGGTTATTATTAAGTTTGGTATCAGATCATTTTAAATTTGGCTTAGTGAACAGAGTTATTTATTTAACAATGACTTTGACTTTTTTAAAGTTCTGGTTCACAAAAGCCACACTGCATATGTTAAGAGGTCCAAATTAAGATTTCCACGATCTGTGAGATTTGGTATGACTCTGGGTTTACTCACTATGCTGTCAGGGGAATCCATCCTTTTTCAAGGTTGTTCTGGGAGGGGTTCTAATTATCAAAGAACTTTCTTTCAAGGCCCAGCTCCAGAGAGGAAAAGCATCACGCACACACAAAAAATCTACAACTTTGATGTAACTGGGAACTCTACAAATTGCCAAGTCATCAGATAGAACTGCAGTATTTATATCTGTCTGAAAGATCTAAGCTAAGCGCGTGGGTGAAAACTATTTCCAAGCACACCTAGTCATGAAAGAACTAGTTGTTGGGTTAGTAAGGATAATACCTTGTACAGAATCGTGCTCGTTAAAGTGTTAATCTCCAGCACATACAGTATCTTGTTATGAATAGTTATTCTCTCACTGATATGCTGAACATTTTTTTGTTACATACAGAATAATAGATTGAATAGAAGGAAATGACAAGGCAGTGGCAAAATCAATGCAATCAGATGGCATAAAACCAAAGAAGGAAAAGAAAGAAAAGAAAAAACGTATTTATATAGCCCCTTGCATGTCCTCGGGACGTCCCAAAATGCTTTACAGCCAATTAAGTACTTTTGAAGTGTAGTCATTGTCATAATGTATCCAATTTGCGCACAGCAATTTCCCACAAACAGTAATGTGATAATGGGCAAATAATCTGTTTTCGTGCTGTTGGTTGGGGGATAAATGTTAGTCAGGACACCAAAGAAAACTCCCCTGCTCTTGAAAGCTCCATTAAATGTTATCTTGTGGCGGAGCCACTGAATGACTCTGGGCAACTGTACATAATTCCCTTTAACGATGTTCTAACACCAGCCTAAGTCTGTACCATTGTGTTAGACATTACTTCGTTTTGTATATAGTGTTTGTATGCACGGGGCGTGGCCCCTTTAAGAACGTGGGTAAACGCGATGACATCATGTCGCAAACCACGTGACTGCCCAGGCAGTCCTCGTGGAAGCTCCATCTTGTACAGACCTGTTTTCGTGGTTCTCCTGTATCGATCTTAACAAACTGTTTAAACTCGTTTAGTTTTACATTAAAAGCCTGTTTGATCGCCTGAGTCGACCTCAGTTCTTAGTTAGGAATTCGTCAATTCTTACAATCTAAACTTTGCAAGGAAACCATTGGGCCACGTTATGCAGAAAGGCAACATCACCTTAATGGAGAATGTTCACTTTTAGGAATAGCATCACTGGAGTTTGATTTTCTATATTCTACATTATCGGTGAAGGAAAAAATTGCAAGGCTGTTGGGAAAGAGCAGGGGGAGTGGGACATATTGGATAGCTCTTTCAAAGAGCCGGCACAGGCACAATGGGCCGAATGGCCACCTTCTGTGCTGTAACATTATATGATTCAATGAATGACTTCTGGCTGTTGTTTTTGGATTCTTAGCATCTTTGATATTGGATGTCGATCTCATGGCTAAGATCGTGACATGTTTTTGTACCTAAGTAATGATTTACTGAAATAAAAATGTTATAATCAGGAAAAAAAATACCATCACTACCACTGAGCACTTTTGAGTGCTAATAAAAATTCTTAACTTTGACGTAGTTCCACACTGCAGCTCTGTACAGAGTTTAGAATAGCAAAAGATTAATAATAAACATAAAAGAAAGACACAGGCCCCCATTTTAACGGCAGGCCAACTTTCTGTGGGTGGGCAGCAGCGTCAGTTAGAAACTCACCCGCTGCTCCAGAAATCAGGCCTGGGGTATTTTATTTAAATCCCACCAGTCAACTTCGCACCCATTCCTGGCAGGAAGCAACGGAAAATCGCGTGGCACAGAGGTGGTCTGCCAACAGGGACCATCCCACGCAGTGTCCTGCGATTGCATGTTCGTGGCCAGGGAGGCCTAAGCTTTCCTTGTGGTGCCCTGGAGAGTTACTACTACTCTGTAGGAAATGTGGCATCCAATTTGTGCACAGCAAGGTCCCACAAAACAGCAATGTGATAAGGACCAGATAATCTGTTTTAGTGATGTTGGCTGAAGGATAAATGTTGGCCAGGACACTGGGGAGGACGCCCCTGCTCTTCTTCGAAATAGTGCCATGGGATCCTTCATATCCACCTGAGAAGGTAGACGGGGCTAATAACAACAGAAAATGCTGGAAAAACTCAGCAAGCCAGGCAACATCCGTGGAGAGAGAAATAGAGTCAACGTTTCAGGTCGAAACCCTTCTTCAGAACCTGACAAAGGGTTTCGACCCGAAACGTTGACTCTATTTCTTTCTCCACGGATGTCGCCTGGCCTGCTGAGTTTTAACAGCATTTTCTGTTGTTATTTCGGATTTCCAGCATCCGCAGTATTTTGCTATCGTACCAGGGTAGACGGGGCCTTGGTTTAATGTCTCACCTGAAAAATGGCATCTCCGACAGTGCAGCGCTCCCGCTGTACTGCGCTGGAGTTCAGGCTAGGTCCCCACAACTGTCGGCTGTTGGGGAGGAATGCCTGTTCTGACTAGCGTACCTCTACCAATCACATGTTGGGTCCCACCGAAGGCCCGGGATGCAGGACCTTTAACATTCAGTGTCCCCCCATCTCCAGCCCTCCTACATCAATGGTCACACTCTGCCCCAAACAGACAATTGTGGAAACTTCAGTGATAGCACTGGACTGGCACATTCAAGATCGGATCTAGATTCTGGCTGTTCCATCAGATTCCCGCCAAAGTTTTTGCGGGAGTACACTGGAACGCTTCAGAGTCTCCCGATGTGAAGCCCTTAATTATCAGGACTTTTAAGACTGCCAACGATTTTTTTATTAGCAGCAAAGCCAACCTAAGATCCCAAGCTCCAATCCCGTAATACGCTGCCCCCGTCCATTTTGGATTTGGAAAGTGCTCCCAGCTCCCAGTTTGGGTTGCAGAATATTCCCGTGTATTTAAAATATTTTCTGGTGTACTGTTCCTGTGTTCCATCCAAAGCCAAATGAAGCCAAAGGATCAAAACCTTCCAACTGTGGTGTTGTTTTTGCTAAATTCTAAATACTTTCCGTTAAGTGCTCCCTAAGTAGTTAATTATTCACCTGATTTATATTACAAAACAAAATACGACATTCAAACAAATAGTCATTCAAGCACAAAAGCACAAATGGGAATGTTAATAGTTCCCAGGTTGCCCCCACCCATTTCTGAAGTAAACTGTAAGTTTTGATGTGTATTTTCAACTGGGCTTCGACAATCCCCAATCAGTTTTATCATCAAAATGTTCTTCAGTGTCCATGTGTAACATTTCCCCATGTACTCTTCCTCTGTTGTGTTGAAAATCTAAACGGAATGGAATTGCTCAATTGTAAATAAACAACAATTAAATACTTTCCTGCTTCAAAGCTAGTTACCAGCTGAACTGTTAATTCACCCCAAGCACGCCTTTCAGATTATGCACAGCCCTTTGCTCCATGTTGGCACTCGTATCCATTGGCGTTGCCTTGCCCCTGATGGGAATTATTTGATCAATTTAGGTACGCTAAAAAAAAAATTACATAGCCGTTTCTGTACAGAGATTGTAAATTAATAAAGAAAGAATTTGCATTTAATGGCAACTTTCACAGCCTTTGGACGTGCTTAAGCACTTTACAGCCAATTAATTACTTTTAAAGTGTAGTCGTCATTGTAATTTAAGAAATGTGACAACCAATTTGCACACAGCAAGGCCAACAACAACAACAAGTTGTATTTATATAATACCTTTAAAGTAGAAAATGTCCCAAGACACTTCACAGTAATCAAACAAAAATTAACACTGAGCCATAGAAAGAGATATTGGGAGGGGGAGCACAGCTTGGTCAGAGGTAGATTTTAGGGAGCGTCTTAAATGAGAAGAGAGAGCCGGAGATGCGAAGAGGTTTAGGGAGGGAATTCCAGACCTTGGGGCCTAGACAGCTGAAGGCACGGCTGCCAATGGTGGGGCGAAGGGGATAGGGAAGTGTACAAGAGGTCAGAATTAGAGGAACACTGAATTTTCAGTGGGTTGTAGGGCTAGAGGAGGTTACAGAGATATGGAGGAGTGTGACATGGAGGGATGTAAAACACAAAGATGAGACTTTTAAATTTGAGGCGTTGGTGGAGCGGGAACCAATGTAGGTCAGCGAGCACAGGGGTGATGGGTGAACGTGATTTGGTAAGAGTTAGGATATGGCAGCAGAGTTTTGAATGAGCTGAAGGTTACAAAGGGTGGAAAATGAGAGGCCACCCAGGAGAGCATTGGAATAATCGAATCTTAAGGTAACAAAGGCATGGATGAGGGTTTCAGCAGCAGATGCATTGAGGCAGGGATGGAGAAGGGGTATGTTACGAAATTGGAAGTAGCCATTCTTGGTGATGGAGAGGATATGGGGTCAGATCCTCAGCTCAGGGTCAGATAGAATGCAGAAGCTGTGAACAGTGGCTGGGAAGGAGGGTAGAATTGGTGACTAGGGAACAGAGTTTGTGGCTGGGACTGCAGACAATGGCTTTGCTCTTTAATTGGAGTAAATTATAGCTCATCCAGGACTGGATCTCGGACAAGCAGTCTGGCAAAACAGGCAATGGAGGAGTCGAGAGAGATAAAGGTGAGATAGAGCTGGGTCTCATCGCCGAGGGGCAGCATATAGATGAGAAATAGGAGGGGGCCATAAATAGATCCTGGGGGGGGGGAGCTCTCGTGCGGGCGTGGGAATATAAGCCATTGCAGGAGTTTCTCTGGCTGTGATTAGGTAGATAAGAATGGAACCAGGAGAGGGCAGTTCCATCTAGCTGGGCAACGGGGCAGACATTGGAGGAGGATGGTATGGTCAACCGTGTCAAAGGCACGTATGAGGAGAGATTTCATTTGTGACTTTGATTAGGGCCATTTCAATGCTGTTGCGGGGCAGAAACCTAATTGGAGAGGTTTAAACATGGAGTTGCGGGAAACATGGGCACGGGTTTGGGAGGCAACAACACGTTCAAGGACTTTGGAGAGGAAAGGGAGGTTGGAGATGGCGCGGTAGTTTGCAAGGACAGAGGGGTCAAGGGTAGATTTTTTTTGAGGAGGCTGATGATGACTGCAAACTTGAAAGGGAGGGGGCAGGTAACTGGAGGAGAGGGAACAGTTTATAATTTTAGCGAGCATTCGGTGGGTGTCTTTGCCACCTGCTCAGGAGATGGTGTGATCCTGGTGGTTCCAGGGTGGGTAAGTAGCGAGACTGTTCACTCATCCAGTTTCTGCCCCCAGGAGTAAGCAGATGTGGATGAAGATCACTCATCCGCGTTATGATGGACATTGTTCCATTAATTGCGTTGGACTGAGCGCGCACTGCTGATGCAGAAAAACTGCTGCAAGCACAGCAGAGAATAGGAACATACAACTTTCTTCATGAATTTTTAAGACTTTACAAGCTGATATTGGAAAGCAAATTAAGGGAGATGTTATAATCAGCTCTTTCAAGTAGTTGGACGGAATACTTGTTTGTGCATTTAGTGGAACATAACCGAAGTGCTTTAAATTCTGAATTCCAAAAATAGGGCCCCATGTTAATGAGTTTTCTTGCTTCCCTGAAAGGCAAATATTGAATCTAGGATGGTGCCATGGAAATGGATGATCCCATTGATATTCAGGAGAACAAAGTAAATGTTCTGCAGCATTTATTGAATGGATCTCCACATGCAATACATTGCCAGCACAAGGATCTTCAATTGGCTTCTCCCAAGTTGGCAGGCTATGTACGAGTCCCAGTATATTATTGAAAGAGAAATTGGGAGAGTAGCACCTTTTCTACATGTTCTGTTAGGTGTCAACCTTGGCTCAGTCAGTAGCATTTTTGCCTCTGAATCTTAAGGTTGTGGGTTCAAGTCCCACTCCAGAGGCTTGACCACATAATCTAGGCTGACACTTCAATGCAATGCTGAGGGAGTGCTGCACTGTTAGAGGTACTGTATTTAACTGAGGCCCCATCTGCCCCCTCAGGTGGATGTTAAAGATGCCAAGGCACTATTTAAAGAAGAGCTGGGGAGTTCTCCCAATGTCCTGGCCAGCATTTATCATTCAACCAACACCTAAAACAGATTATCTGGTCATTACCACATTGCTGTTTGTGGAACCTTGCATGGCACAAGCTGGCTGCCCCGTTTCCTATATTACAACAGTGACTACACTTCAAAAGTACTTAATTGGTTGTAAAGCACTGTGGGACATCCCGAGGTTGTGAAAGGCGCTGTATAAATGCAAGTTCGTACTTTTTACTAAACAGATCCAATAGTGAAAGCTACCTGGGAACAGACCCAGAAAAGAATCAAATGAGTTACAGTGATAGGTATTTGGCTGGATCGCCAACAGGATTTGCTCAGTAATCTATAAAAGGGGAGATGTCTACTGAACTGAGTATGAAAGCCAAGGATCTCATCTGCTGCAACCTGTGTATTTTGAGCCAAACACTATGACAGTAACCAAAATTTGAAGTAACTACCACCCTGTGGGGTAGAGTTTCCGCTTGGGCGCAATCGGACGAAACAGGCGCAAGTTGCTTCCAAAATTGCGGCGGTTTTGGAAAGTGGTTTTTTTTTGAGTTTCCACTCAAACTCATTTACATATCGCCGAACAGAAAACCTGCCATGAACCAGCACAATCGGGCAGTGTTTTAAAAATGTAATTAAAAAAAATGTTGCTTTAAAAAATATTCCTTGATATATCTAAGAGTGGTAACTAGGTGCAGTTTGATGAATACGGCTGAAAATGGGTTTATCACGAAAAAAATAAGCATTTTTAATCACCGTGCCAATCCACCAGCTGTGAGTAACCTGATTTTAAATGATTGAAAATGACTTAAAAAAATATACAGAAACATTTCCTAGCTATATTGGGGTACAGTGGTCAGTTTCTGAGGAAATTAAAAAATATATATTCAAAAGCATTTCAAATGTTCCTATTAGTGTTCTTGCACCCAAAAGAACCAGCTTTAATTTTTAGAGCCTCCGCAAAGGCCTGGAAACGATTGCAATTAGCAGAAATTTCCAATGGTAATTAATTCAACCTGGGGGTGGGGGCTGCTTCTAGCGCAATTTATTTTAAACTAGCACAAAAGATCGCGGCAACTCGAGTTGTGCTGAATGTAATTTGCGCTTAAAATTACACAATTTTTTCTGCTGGTTATGCCGATTTTGGGCGAATTGCACCTGATAAACCAACGCAACCAAGCGGAAACTCCAGGCCTATGATTTATTATAATGACCAAAACTCCTTATTTGTCTTATTAATGGCCTATAAAAGAAACTCAACTTTTACAAGAAGAACAGAGGGGGGAGGGGGGAAACAACAACAACTTGCATTTATATAGCGCCTTTAACATAGTAGAACGTCCCAAGGCACTTCACAGGTGCGTAATTGGACAAAACTTTACACTGAGCCAACACAGGTGACCAATAGCTTGGTCAAAGAGGTAGGTTTGAAGGAGCGTCTTAAAGGAGGAGAGAGAAGTGGAGAGGTTTAGGGAGGGAATTCCAGAGCTTATGGCCTTGGCAGCTGAAGGTACGGCTGCCAGTGGTGGAGCAGAAGAATGTATATTACATAAAAAGAGAAAATACCAGCAAAACAAACATAGCAGTCCCCTCAGTTTCCAAAGGTCATAAGATGAGCTCATTCTCAACTTTATGGTAGGTCAATTTGAAACACATCACTTTTGTCAGGCAGGGCAAGATTTGCGTGTTTGACTGCTGACAGCAACTCTCCTTTGATCCCACTCAGAGCCTTTAATTATCTCTCTTCCCTCGAGGGAGATCTGGTTGACGGTCTGATAACAAATGATGTCATTGATCACTGATCAGCCATATGTTCACACTCTTCGCTTAACCCTAACAATGCAGCACCCAAGCATTTCAGCGACCCCAAATGAAATATATTTGAGAGAGAGCTCGGCCTTTTTTCCCCTCGATAATCACGATCCACGTTCAAAACCGGCGATTTAGAACCGCGAGATTCCAGTGAAGCTAGATACATCGGCAGTAACCAGGAAAAATCAGCCAATCGTGATGCACCGCAACAATGTTCCTTTAGCACTTCTCAAGCAGCTAATGAGCTACTTAACTGGTGTAAACTTCCTAAACATCATTAATGCAGGGAGAATAGCTGACAAAAACCACCCTTCAGCAAAGCAATGCTCCAAGCTCCAATGGACACTCTAATGGAATGTCGCAATGATGTATTTGGTGTGTGAGGAAAGACTGCAACTAAGCTGAAAATGTGGGAGGTGTGGGAGTATGTCAGTCAGGTGGTGAACACAATCTCTGGATAAAAGGCTCCGGGAGTGAAGAAGGCAAAAAAAAAAATTAGATGATTTAAGGAAGAACATAAGGGAAATGCCTGAATATTACTGTAAGTTAGTAGCACAGGAAGAATATTCACCTGATGGGAATTTGCACTTTTAAAAGATATATCCCAAACAGCCAGCACAGAGAAATATTAGCAAAAATGTAGCAAGTAATATATCAGAACTGAAAATAGCTGAGTTATGGATATTCCATTATATGTGCACAACGTGAGAAACAACAACAACTTGTATTTATATAGCGCCTTTAACGTAGTAAAACGTCCCAAGGCGCTGCACAGGAGTATTGTAAGACAAAAAATTTGACACCGAGCCACATAAGGATAAATTAGGTCAGGTGACCAAAAGCTTGGTCAAAGAGGTAGGTTTTAAAGAGCGTCTTAAAGAAGGAAAGAGAGTTAGTGAGGCGGAGAGGTTCAGGCAGGGAATTCCAGAGCTTAGGGCCTAGACAACAGAAGGCACGGCCACCAAAGGTTGAGCGATTATAATCAGGGATGCTCAAGAGGGCAGAATTAGAGGAGCGCAGATATCTCGGGGGTGGGGGGGGGGTGGTTGTGGGGCTGAAGGAGATTACAGAGATAGGAAGGGGCGAGGCGGTGGAGGGATTTGAAAACAAGGATCAGTATTTTGAAATCGAGGCGCTGTTTAACAGGGAGCCAGTGTAGGTCAGCGAGCACAGGGGAGATGGGCGAACGGGACTTGGTGCGAGTTAGGACACGGGCAGCCAAGTTTTGGATGGCCTCATTTTTACGTAGGGTAGAATGTAGGAGGCCAGCCAGGAGTGCATTGGAATAGTCAAGTCTAGAGGTAACAAAGGCATGGATGAGGGTTTCAACAGCAGATGAGCTGAGGCAAGGGTGGAGACGGACGATGTTACGGAGGTGGAAGCAGGCGGTCTTTGTTATGCTGCGGATATATGGTCGGAAGCACATTTCAGGGTCAAATGTGACAGAAAGGATGAAAACAGCGATCAATTTCCATGGATCAAATCACCCTCTCTCAATCCCCACTGTTCTTATGTTTAAAGGAAAGGTAGACATACATTGGAAGGCACAAAATGCACCAAGTGCTGGATCCACACAGGGAAGCAGAGAGTGTTTGGAAGGCTTGAGGCCTTCAGAGGTTGGACTAAATTGTAAAACTCAGGGGCCTCGAGGTTCCTCCACATTTCCCATGTATGTGCTCTATCAAATAACCCAGGTACAAAGAAATGTCTCAAGATTAAAAAAAAAAGTCATGACTGCTGCCTGGGAAGTGGGCATTGACCTGTATGATCCTGTGTTGCTGGTTACTGAACATCTGGACATTGGACATCTGGACATTGATTGATGAGAGCATGTTGTGGTCCATGAAAACCATGGGACCCAGATAGACACATGGGCACCATCAATGACATCCTGGACTTTGGGGAATCCTGCAATGTGACAAAGTGCAGGGCCGCTCTCATTCTGCCATTGAGTTTCCAGGGGGAAAGTTGTTTGCCATTGTGGAGAATGGATTCGTGATTTGTTTGATATATCGGTGTGCTGCACATCAACTGATGTTCCCTGCGGTAGTTAGAATGGGCCTAGGGCATAAATGTTTAATGGGTATGGTACCATTGCTGTTGGTGGAGATTGTCTGTCGGTCAGCTTTGAGCAGGTTCCGCACAACTCCGTCAATACTTTGCTCATTCTGTGAAGACAGTTCTCGTCAGATGTTGATTAAAGTAGCCCAGTGGTTATAGCATTGGACTACATTTCAGAAGTACTTCATTGGCTGTGAAGCGCTTTGGGACAACTGGAGATCATGAAAGGCGCTATATAAATGCAAGTTTGTTCTTTCTTAATATCCTCTTGAAAATCCTCCATCACCTTAGAAAAGCCCCTGTGGTACCATTGTAGACAGCATGAGCTAATAGGGGCTAGCAACAGAAAATTCTACAACCAAAGCTTAATGCCTCCTCAAGCTTCATGACCCTTGCTATTTAACATTTTGTCTAAAATCAGTATCAGGTAAGGCATTTAGGCCTAGAAATTCAGTGCCCTTAGCGCCGATTTTGCGGCGCTAGAGGGCCTAGCGCTGCAATTGGCGCCGGCGCCTAAATTGCCTGGGGCCCTTCCGCCGCGGTAGACCGGTAGCGCTGCGCCGGCACCGATGACGTCATCGGTGTGCGCAGCGTCCCGGTTGCCATGCCGACGGGCCCCAGCGCCGAAATTCAGTTGCGGCCGCCTCGCCCGTGGCAGCCGCAACTAAGACTCTGGCAACAGAGTCCAACATGTTTTTGCGCCGGCGCATTAAAGGCCCCGCGGCGGCCGGCCGCTTTCCCGCCGGCCGCCTGGCCGCAGCTCCCTCCCCGGACTTCCCCCCCCCCCCCCCCCCCCGGAACAGAAGCAAGCCCGGCACTTGTCCGAGGTGCCGGGCTCATTTTTAAAAAGATTTTCGCGGGCCGCGGCCGGGTGCAGGCAGCTCCTCCTTAAGGGAAGGAGGAGGCCTGCACTTCCCGAACCTGCCGCACCGCAGCGGGCGCCGCAGCGCCGGAATAGCGCCGAAATTCAGCGCGTTGCGCCAGTTTTCAGGCGCAAACAGCTCTCAGCAGCGCCGGCAGCCGTTTGGGCGCAGAACTATTGAATTTTGGGCCCGACCAGCGCGACTTAGCTCCGGCACTAACTTCCGGCGCTAAAGCCCTGGCTGCGCCAAAACTCAATTTCTAGGCCTTAGTCTTGTCATTACAGTCCCGTAGTGGTTTGAGTTGGTTCAGGCAGGAATTTCTTGACTCTTCCTTAACTTGTTCCATGGTTAAGCCCAATGGTGTTTGGTTCTGGGAGCTTTGGGACATCCTGAAGTCATGAAAGGCACTATATAAATGCAAGTTCTTTCGTTTCTTTCTTTTCGGTAACGCTCGATGCGAAGAGGGAGGACCCTCTTCTCTTCAGAGTCAAAGAAAGCTATTGTACTGACTGTTGATTCTTGCAGGTTCAGAGGGGCTGGCATGAAGGTGACAGCCCCCCCAATCCTTGGGCAGCATGCCCAATATTTTTGGCACAGGGCTGGAGTAGTTTCCTGGCTTCCTGTCTTGTGAGGTATCACCATACTGTACATGGCCCCCTGCTAAATTACAGAGCACTCGTATGTTGGCCGCCATGCAGAAGCCTAGGGCTTTGATAGTGTACACATTTTTAAAAATACCGTTGTTCCTTTGTTAGCGCACTTCAACTAAATGAATAAAATACTCTCCTGCTCTTCCAGTACGCTTCCTATTACCTGTAAGTCAAGTCGCTATGACATCCAGTCACCATTATGATATATTCAGGGCAGAGCAGACTGGTGCCATCCAGTTAATGGTAACAGACTCTTGCGGGAATGTTTGCTGAAGCATCAGTTAAATCCCCATGAGCCCTACAGTGCACAATTAGTATAAGTGATTGAATCCAGGAAGTATTTTGCTCGCCACAGTCCTGTTCCTATTAAGAGGCTCCCGCTGTATTATCAGCAATAGCCTGGCCTCAACCAGCAATGTAGGGGCGTTTTCATTGAAATGGGCCGGCAATATTCAAATGACGTGTGGCACTCGCAACACAAATGTGAGCCCAACCAAAAAAAAGAAAAAATAATTCAAATCATTCGGCTTTTGCAGGGTTTCTGAGCATTTGTTTTCTCAGTGTTCCTGCCAAGTCACATTTTCAGTTTGGGTTTCAGGCAGTTGCAAACGATTACCACTAGTGGACTGAAACACTGATTGGGCCAATTTTTAGGGGGCACATCTATTAAGACTTAGCAAGATGTTCTTCTCCAATTTTAAGAAGCTTTTACAAATCTGTGCTATAAATCACGTCTTTTCAACACATTGAGAAGCCACTCTGCCACACCTAATTGGTTAATATGCACTATGATCACATTGGACTGCATCGTGGAGCAGGTGAACAGTGTGCTCCAGGTGTGCTGTAGGGGGAATGGAGGGCCAGTACCTGGTAACCATGGCTGACCTGCGGGTCAATCTAGTAGATCCTCCAGCCTGTGTGCGCAGTAATCCAGTGAAGCCCCTCTGGAGGATCCAGTCATGGGTTTAGTGTGGTCTTGCCACACGGCGAACTCTGGACCTTATGGGTGTTGGGAAAATATCTTCCCTCTGGTCAAACATGTCATTATCTGTGTCTGTGTTGCTCTTTCCCTAAAATGAATATGTCTTCATGTGATGAATCAATCCCGGGTGTTGTGGATTATCTGTGGAGGGATTATCTGTGGAGGGATTAGTAACAGTTTACAGTACAGGTACTGATAGGATTGGTAGCCAACCTTTCAAAGCCCAAGAGCGAGAAAAATAAATTGCAAACTGACAAAGAGCCTTGAGTCGGAGTTCATCATAGATTAAGTGTTCCCCAATGCTACAGACTTCCTGCCAATTTATTAGGCCGGATTTTGCTGTAGGTTTTTAAATATTTTGCGTGGCAAGTAGTTGAAAGTGTGAGCTGATAATATCACAATGATGGAAACAGGGCATCTGTGTATCTACTTAACCAATCAGATTGAAGGTTAAGAACATAAGAACGTAAGAAATAGGAGCAGGAGTAGGCCATACGCCCCCTTGAGCTTGCGCCACCATTCAATAAGTTCATGGCTGATCTTCTACACCAACTCCACTTTCCCGTCCAATCCCCATATCCCTGGATTCCCTTAGTGCCCAAAAATCTATCGATCTCAGTCTTGAATATACTCAACGACTGAGCATCCACAACCCTCTGGGGTAGAGAATTCCAAAGATTCACAACCCTGAGTGAAGAAGTTTCTCCTCCTTAGTTCTAAATGGTCGACCCCTTCTCCTGAGACTATGACCCCTAGTTCTAGACTCTCCAGCCAGGGGAAATAGTCTCTCAGCATCTACCCTGTCAAGCCCTCTAATAATTTTATACGTTTCAATTAGATCACCTTTCATTCTTCCAAATTCCAAAGAATGTAGGCCCATTCTGCTCAATCTCTCCTCACAGGACAGCCCCCTCAATCTCGTGAACCTTCGTTGCACTCCCTCTAAGGCAAGTATATCCTTCCTTAGGTAAGGAGACCAAAACTGTACACGGTACTCCAGGTGTGGTCTCACCAAAGCCCTATATAATTGCAACAAGACTTCTTTACTCTTATACTCCAACACCCTTGCAATAAAGGCTAACATACCATTTGCCTTCCTAATTGCTTGCTGTACCTGCATGTTAACTTTCTGTGATTTGTGTAGAAGAACACCCAAATCTGTCGGAATACCAACATTTACTAGTCTCTCACCTTTTAAAAAATATTCTGCTTTTCTATTCTTCCTACCAAAGTGGATAATTTCACATTTCCCAACATTATACTCCATCTGCCACCTACTTGCCCAATTACTTAACCAGTCTATATTCCTTTGCAGCCTCTTTGTGGCCTCCTCATAGCTTACTTTCCCATCTAGCTTTGTAGCGTTAGCCAACTTGGATATATTACACTCGATCCCCTCATCTAAGTCATTGATACAGATTGTAAATAGCTGAGGCCCAAGCATTGATCCTTGCAGCACTCGACTAGTTCCAACCTTCCAACCCGAAAATGACCCGTTTATGCCTACCCTCTGTTTTCTGTCTATTAACCAATCTTCAGTCCATGCTAATATATTACCCCAATCCCATGAGCCCTAATCTTGTGTAATAACCTCTTGTATAGCACCTTATAAAATGCTTTTGAAAATCCTAATATACTACATCCATAGATTCCCCCTTATCTACCCTGTCAATTACACCCTCAAAAAACTCCAATGAATTTGTCAAATGCACTTTCCCTTTCATAAAACTGCATTCACTTTGCCTAATCATTTTATTATTTTCTAAGCGCCCTGCTGCACATCCCTAATAATAGATTCTAGCATTTTCCCAACTACTGATGTCAGGCTAACTGGTCTATAGTTCCCAGTTTTCTCTCTCCCTCCTTTCTTGAATAGCAGGGTTACATTTGCCAACTTCCAATCCATGGGAAGATCAAAACCAATGCACCCACTATCTGTGTAGCCACCTCTTTTAAAACTCTAGTACATGGGCCATCAGGTCCAAGGGATTTGTTGGCTTTTAGTCCCATTAATTTTGCCAGGATGGTGAAATAAACAGCGCAAGGACTGAGAAGGAAGTGTAAATTAGAGAGGGTGAATTCAAAGTGAAATCAGGTACACAAAGAGAAATAAAGAAAGGGAACAAAAGATTTGATTAAGAGAGAGAGAAAAAAAGAGATAGAAAGGAAAAAAAAATTAAATTAAATTTTTTACGTTTTTTAATTTTCCGAAAACAATTCACATCTGAAGGAACGAGACTCCACATTTGCAATAGTTAATTTTCAGTGCCAGGGAAGTTGTTTGTCAGTAATTAACACTTAACACATCGTTAAAGGTTACTTAGACTGGAATGGACAAGAATTAACTTTCTGTGGAGAGTTTAGTTCATATCTACTGTGCAAATACAGCAACTTCACGCCGCTCAGTGCGTTTCAATGATGAGGCAGACAGCGAGATGGCTTTTTCACGAAGCTAATGCGGAGCAACGTATCTTGGACAGCAACTTTTCGATATTTGAGTTTAACCACGCATCTGCCCCTTGCCTGAATTTGCTGTACCATTTGTGCATAAATAACAGTGAGTGCCATTAGTCTCACCGTTATTTGGACAGGAAAATCTGTTCCATTATATCCTTCAGTTTGTTACAAACAATGGTGGATAGATATCTCCCGAGCAAAATGACAATGAAAGTATCGCATAGAAACCACAAAACACTGAATCACTGGACAGCAGATATTTAAAAAATATCAAGAGCTTATTCAGAATACTCAAAAGGCTGGGAATCCATCAACTCTAATTATGCACTCCAACATTTAAGTACAAAAAACTTTGAAACAACTTTTAACTGGCTTAGTAGCAGCTGATCATGCCCTTGGAGATGGAAACAAATTGGCTGGTCTCATGGTAGCTGATGGAACGCTGAAGATGTGGCTTCTCCTTGTTCTTGGAGAGGTGAGCATAATCTGCACCTCCATGCCAGCTGTAGAGTGTGCGAGAGTTCATTCGTTCATTCACTGAGCAGGCAAGCAAACATAATTGGCTGCCACTGAGCTCAGTGCATGAATAAATATTAATCAAGATGGGCTGAATGGCCTTCCTCGTCCATAATTGTCTTACCAATGCCATCTGATAAGCTGTTATGGAGGGTGGCGGTTGAAGAACAAATGTTGGCCAGGACACTTTGAGAACTCCCCTCCTCCTCTTCGAAATAGTGCCATGGGATTGTTTAGGTCCAACTGAACAGGTAGATGGGGCCGTGGTTTAACGTCTCATCTGAAAGGTGGCACCTCAGAGTATCTCAAAGTGATAACCTTTTCACCTTGAGCAGCACTACTCCAGATTCATACACAATAGTGACTTTTAATGTGACAGGCATGTTATCAATTGGATGTGGGAGGTGAATACTTCTCAACAGACTTCAGAACTTTCAAAACCATCCATGCAGATGTATCAAGTCACTACAACAGTATTCCTCTTACTGGAAGATCAAGAGCAGGCTGCTCTGTCATACTAGGGCAGCATTAACGCTACAACGATGACAGTTTGGGTCCCAGAGGCATCTGCCTTTGTGACTGATGTAACTTTGCTTCCTTCAGAGACTCACTCCTGCTATTACGAGAAAACAGTGTAACGTTGAGGTGTCATCATCACGTTGGTGAAGCTAAAGGCAAAATCGTCACCTCACCTTAGCTGTCAGTGTAACTCCCACTGAGGCTCTTACAAATCAGCAGCTCATTGAACATTTGTTGAGCCAGTCAGTGGAACAAATTACAAGCAGGAATTCTATAATACTGTGCTGCTTAAATTAATGTTATCAAAAGAGATGACCAGGAATGCAGCCACATAGTCAAACAGGATTCTGTAGAGTCATCGTTGTCTCTCTCTAAAGCTTGAATTAAATGAGTTGGTGGTGATTTTGTATCAGGGTGTTACATTCCTCTGCCCCTATCTTTTTTTTCCATTTTTTTTCTCTCTCTCACACGGCAGCTGTCGATCATTCTGCCATCGCCATTTACACTTCATCTAGAGCCATCTTTTGTTGCTTAACTTCTCCCATTACCATCTCCTTTTGCCTTGCACCACCATCCCTTTTGTCTCTTAATCTCTCCTGCCTTCCACCCTATCACAGACCTTCCCTTTTGTTCTTTCCTCCCCTCCCACCTTTCCCTGCCCCTGCACTTGCTTAAAAACCTGTTTGATCTCCAGCTTTTTCCAGTTCTGACGCGGGGTCATCGACCTGAAACGTTAACTCTGTTTCTCTCACCACAGTTGCTGCCTGACCTGCTGAGTATTTCCAGCATTTTCTATTTTTATTTATGTTACATTCCTTAATTGATTTCCCTTTGTGTTCCAAGAAATCAACTCTCAGTCCTTTCTTGAGGGTCTCAGAAATGTTATTGACTCTCCCTTCAGTGTTTTCTGACGTGGTTATTTTTTTTAACTAGGAACATACCTGGGATATGCTCTTATGTTTAAGATGTATGAGTGTTGTAACCAATCTTGCTGTTCCCTACAGGGTCTGGTCAATCTTTGCAGTACATGGACCCTCTTAACAAAAGTCAACACTCGAAGCATGTCTCTCCAGTCCACAGTTTGAGGGAACTGTTAAATGCATAGCTCTTCCCATCTTCTGTTGGTGTATGCTATCTCAAGCTCACGCATTTCTCCTGTCATCTATTTCCTGTTATCCTTCTTCTGCCTCAATCTCTATTCTTAGTCCACTGCTATTACACTGGGATGAGTTTGTTATACACAGTAGTATAAACAGGGCTATTGTTTTGAACTCAGAGCAATCAGATAATAAGTCTAATCTTCACAATACAAACGTTGGCTGCGATTTCCCCGGCAGGCGACGTTGGTGGCGGGTCCCGACCCCGCTGCTGGCTCCAGCCCACTGTATAGAATGACGTTTTGTTGATTGGGCTTGTTAAGCCTGCCCAAATGCATTTGCCAGCCAATTGAAGGAAGCAGGTCTGATAATGTCATTTGATGATGCGTCATCAGCGGTTTCCTTAAAGGGACTATGCGCAAATTTATTTTGACAATTGTGCTATCAGTGTTCTGCAGCATTGAGGTGCTGCAAACACTGACGAGCACTGCACAGAGGTACACGTCTGCACCCAGGCTCTCCCATGACTCCCTCCATATGCTTATGGAGGGAATCACAGCACGCAGGGAGGTTCTCTTCCCTTCCCATGGGCGGTAGAGACCTCCCCAGGAGACCAATGCAGCCTGGTTGCACATTGCACAGGAGGACACAAGCAGGGATGTCATCAGGAGGACCTGGCTGCAGTGGCACAAACCTTTCAATGATCTCAGTAGATCACAAAACGTTACTGTAAAGCCACACTCAACCTCATCCTTCTGTGCCACTCATCACACCCCCATCACTCTGCCTTCCCTACCCTACTCCTGCACAACCTTACTCATACCAAACTTACCTTGCACCTCCACCCATCCATCTCTATCTACATTATCACTTCCCCATCTCACTAGTCACCCCTCACACTCACCCTCATCCTAGTCCAATCATACCAACTAACAACACATGAGGGTAGACACTTCTGTGTTTTGGCCAATGTTCATGTGAAGTTTCTGCTAATGTGCTGTCAAACATTGAAACCTTAATTTTTAACACCTTGCATTCTTGGACAGATCTGTATGCACCTTTGGAAGTGGCTTAGTGAGTTGCAGCGAATGGTGAGGCATAATGGTACCCCCACAATGGTGATGAGTGTGGTCGGGTGCTGATGCCCTCTGTCCTGTGCAGCATCAGTTGATTGTGGAGAAGGTTCGTGTTGTTGTTAGTGCTGCTGGTGTTGGATTCTGAGGACCAAGGTGAAATAGTTTCAAGGGCACCGATGCTGATGTAATAGATGGTAGGTGAACTTGAGATGACAGAAGTGATCTGTCAATGGTGAGAGAGGTTGTTCCAATGAGGTGACACTGGATAGAGAGTTTGCTCCAAACACTTGCAACCTGCATAAAGCTCAATCTGTCTTCCAAATGCAGTAAGCAACAGCTTCTGAGCTTGGAAAGTGAACAGCTGTGAGATGGGAGCTTTTATAGCACATTTGCAGCTGTCAAGTAATGAGATGATTCCATGGTCATACTACAACTCCCGACCTCCTTACCTGGCGTGATTCCCCGAGCAGCTTCCCCATGGGTGACCTCGTAAAATGGTAAGGTGAGCTCAAAATACTTTTTAATGGGCTGTTAACAAGGTCATAATGACCTGAATTGCCTCCACTGTCGCTGCGTGTCGGCTCTGTTCAGCGCTGACAAACCCGACATATGGGAAAGTTGTGTGGCGGCGGGCTGACAGCGGGGTCCTGACCCACTGTCCAAAATTTGTTTCCCCACCCAACCCGCCACCGGGAAAAATTTTCCCACCCGCTGACCCGCTGAAAAATTCCCCCCCATTAACTTTGGAAGTCATGAATAATTGAAGTATTTACCCTTCTCAATGGGGTACACATTCTTACAAGTACTAATACTTGAACTTTGAGGGGGAAATTAAGCATCGGAGACTTTCCGATTGGTGATTAACAGAGGAGTAAACAGTTGATTGGTTAAGAGGTCTACTGTTTTGTAGAGCAAGTTAGTGACTGCACACGAACTCTAATGATGGTTTTGTTGTTGTAGTTTCTCTATCCCAATTGTTGTTGCCATGAAACTCAATAAAGGATCGTTTGTTCAGAAGTCAGTTGAACTTCTCAATGGTGCTATTGCACTAAACTTAGACAAAACTCTGCTGCCCTTATCCTAACTTGCGCCATGTCTTATTCACCCATCACCCCTTTGCTCACTGACCTACCTTAACTCCTGGTCCACCAACACCTCGATTTTAAAATTGTCACCCTTGTTTTCAAATCCCAACATGGTCTCGCCCCTTCCTATCTCTGTAACCTTCTCCAGCCCTACAAACCTCTGAGATCTCTGCACTCCTCCAAGTATGGCCTCTTGAGCATCCCTGATTTTAATCCCTCCATTATTGGCAGTCGTGGGTGTATTGATTTCTTTGTGGGTTCAATGACGAGACATTTATGAAAGAGAATGTCTTTTAATCTAAAGTCTGTTCAACTCTTTATACAGCTTTACAGGAGACACGATGCTTTAGATCCATCTAGAACAAAACTGAAACTAAACTAAACTGCTTGTCTCTGTCACATGACCTCTGCTGGTCAGGCATAAGTAATCAATACATGCAAACATGCTTGTAAGGCATCATAATCAAACAGGCAAATAACATCACTATTTGCTGATATCATTACATCTCCCTTTCTTAAAACAAAAGTATTTTACTTTTAACTAACAACATGTTTTCTTTGTATTAATCTGCATTTTAATTGTAACACTTAATGAACTTACATTATCATGATCAAGGTTTTTTAACCTTGCTTTGTGTGTTCACATGAAATATGTAAATACACTAGAACTTGAAGAAAGAATAAGATAACATTACTTCCTTCTATAACAATAGTCCTTAAATTTGCTCAATGAGTCTCTCAGGAGGCTTCACGTGTCTTGAGGATTTTCTGATTGATTGTCCTTGAATCTGAGTTGTTGCCTCAGATGATGGTTTCTCAGCTGTGTGATCAGGTTGTTCAACAGTATCAGTCTCTTGACCTGCTGTGGCTGGTCCCATGAGAAGATCTCGATGATTTCTTCTCAGAACAGCACCCTCATCCGTCTGAATGGTGTATGACCTTGGTTGAACTTCACTCAGGACAGTTCCCTTCTGAGTCCATGTGTTTGTTTTGTCTTTGAACCTTACTTGGTCACCAGTGTGGAGTTCAGGTAGGTTTTGTGTTCCTCTGTCATAGTAGTACTTTTGCTTTTCTTTCTGTTGTTCTTTGAACTTCCTCACTTTCTCCCCCTCTTTTGTTTTCAGGAGGTTCTCCGGGATGGGTAGGTTTGACCTTAGCATACGTCCCATAAGGAGTTGGGCTGGTGACATACCACACTCGAGCGGCGTTGTGCAGTATACAAGCATGCTCTGGAAGAAGTCAGTTCCACTGTCTTTTGCCTTGTACATCAGTCTTTTCACTGTGTTTGCGGGCTCTCCTGGGTCAACAGCTCTGGACAACGTGTCTGCTGTATACATCAGCTTACCCGGTGTGTACGCAACATTCAGTTCATCATAGACTGTCTCTCCTTCACTTTCCACAACGAGGACTCTCTTTACCAGGTTCAGTCTCTCACAGGCTTTTAAACCTAGTATGGCTTGCACATCCTTTGGCACCACGATTAATGCTAGCGTGTGCTCTCTGTCCTTGTGTGTTACTTTGACAATGCATCTTCCTTTCACTGGTATATCAGTACCTGAGTATCCTGTCACTTTCACTTTGATTCCATGTATCTTTGGTCTGGGTCTAATTTTCTTAAAATCAGTCTCTGATATCACATTAACTTGTGCTTCAGTATCCAATTTAAATGGAATATGTATGTCATTCACTTTTAGTGTCAACATCCAGTCTCTTTCTTCTTTTTTTGTTTTCAGACACAACATCTACATAGAACTCCTCTATGTCGCTTTTATCTACTGCATGGACCTTGCTTTGTTGCATTTGGTTCTTACAGCAACGGGCATAATGGTTGTTCTTGTTGCAACTATTGCATGTTTTACCATATGCTGGACACTTTCTTGGTGGATGCTGTGTACCGCATCGACTACATGACTTTTGATTGTCCCTTTCATTTTCGTTCGCTGGCCACGCCTCTTTTTTCACATTGGCGCTCTTTTTGTTAAACGGTTTGTATCCGTTCATTCTCACTGCATCCACGTTGCAGCTATTGTCACTGAACAGTTCCTTTTCCTGCGACTTCACAGTCTCTGTAGCCTTACACAGTGCTATGGCTTTTCCCAGGTCTAGATCTTGCTCTCTTAGCAGTCTTTCCCTTAGACCATTATCTGGAATACCACAGTAGTTCTCGCTACACAGATGCGGCCGGACCTGCTGTGATTTCCAGCCAAAAAAAAAATGTTTTTTGTCTTTTTTTGTTTTTCATACAGACCCCAGCATCTGCAATATTTGACCCCTTGTGACCCCACCTCATTGTTCTTTGATGTAATGTTTCCCTGACTGACCTGTTTGGACACCATTCACACCTTTGACTGCTGTGATTATCTCTCTGCCGAGGTGTGATAAATGGCAGTTGGAAAGGTTACTGTAAACATCTGACATGATTCTCTGACTATATAAGCTGTGTCTTTATGCATTTCTCCACTTCACCTGAAGAAGGAGCAGCGCTCCGAAAGCTTGTGATTTCAAATAAAGCTGTTGGACTATAACCTGGTGTTGTGTGATTTCTTACATTTGGAATACCACACACCAGTCTGTCTTTTATCAGCGAGTCTGTCAGTCCCCCAAATTCACACGATTTGCTTCTGTTTCTCAGTTCAGTCACATACTGATCAATAGTCTCACCCGTTTTCTGTACACATGTGAAAAATCTGTGCCTCTCAAATGTCACGTTACTTTTAGGTATGCAGTAGGCCTCAAACTGTTCCATTATTTTATCTAACTTCATTTTGTCTCCATCAGCAGCGAATGTGAAGTTATTATACACCTCCAGCGCTTCATCACCCACGACATGTAAGAACAGTGACGATTTATTTTTATTACTTTTCTCATCAGCTCCGATTGCTGATAAATACACGTTGTTTGAACCTTCTCCAATTTTCAGCCACATTACCTGTCAACTGAAGCGTCGCCGGTGGGTGTAAACCTTCCATTTTTTCACTTTGTTAGCTATTCTCCAATGGTAAGCAACGATGTTCTCTTTTGGCTTGCTAATTTGTGGAGAGCTGATTTAACTTCAGATTTTTTCTCTTCATCTCTTTCAATCACTTCTGACACCATGTTTTGATTTCTTTGTGGGTTCAATGACGAGACATTTATGAAAGAGAATGTCTTTTAATCTAAAGTCTGTTCAACTCTTTATACAGCTTTACAAGAGACACGATGCTTTAGATCCATCTAGAACGAAACTGAAACCAAACTCAACTGCTTGTCTCTGTCACATGACCTCTGCTGGTCAGGCATAAGTAATCAATACATGCAAACATGCTTGTAAGGTATCATAATCAAACAGGCAAATAACATCACTATTTGCTGATATCATTACAGTGGGAATTCAGAAGAAACTTCTTTTTTACCCAGAGAGTCGTGAGAATGTGGAACTCGCTACCACAGGGAGTGGTTGAATCGAATAGTATAGATGCATTTAAAGCGAGGCTAGATAAGCATATAAGGGAGCAGTGAATAGAGGGTTATGCTGATAGAGTTAGATGAGGAAAGATGGGAGGAGGCTCGAGTGGAGCATAAACGCCAGCTTGGACTAGTTGGGCCGAATGGCCTGTTTCTGTGCTGTATATCCTATGTAATCCTATGTGTCTTCACCTGCTAAGCCCTGAGCTCTGGAATTACCTTCCTAAACCTCTCTGCCTCTCTAGCTCTCTCTCCTCCTTTAAGGTGCTCCTTAAAACCTACCTCTTTGGCCAAGCTTTTGGTCACCTGTCCTAATATTTCCTTATGTAGTTCGGTGTTAAATTTTGTCTGCCTACACTCCTGTGAAGTGCCTTGGGATGTTTTACTACTATATAAATGCAAGTTACTGTTGTAAGTATTCAAGCCAAGCTCTCAGTTTAAGATGTCACTTGAACCCCTTTGCTGAATTACATAACCCACCCAATTTTAACTTGGAGCGAGCAGCGAGTGTGGGCCCGGAGGGGCGAGCACTAAACTCTGCCCGTCTCACCAATGTGAGGCCATTTTAACTCCCGAGCCTCATTTAAATATACCAGGCTCGATGCCTCCCCAAACCCGGCATCAATGACTCGAGGCTGGCTGGTGGGATTCGGGGAAAGAGGCCGCAGCCGGGAACCTGCAGAAACAGTCTCTGGTGAGTGGATCAGAGAGGTGGTTGGGGGGTGGGGGGGAGTGGTTTGGCGATCATGGTCGGGGGAGGGAGGAGGGAAGCTCGGGGCAGGGGAGGCCCTAGGTTTCCTTGTGGGGCCTGGAGGAAACCTATAAAAATCATTTTACCTTTTGGCCCTCTTCTGGGCATGCTGCTTCTTGGTACCCAGTTTCCATGGTGAGGCTAACAACAGCCGTGACCTGGCGACATGAAGTTCCTTGAGGGAAGATGTGGAGAAAGAGGGAGAAAATCCAACTGTCATATCTTAAACAGGAGGTTAGTTTTTGATTCGGTGTACAGGAAGGTCAGTAACTTAAATCTTCTTAGACAACCTGATATAATGCTGTTGTGGCGGAGCCACCAAAGGACTCAGAGCGGTTGTACATAATTCCTTTAACAGCAATGTAGTTACTGTCTGTGCCTGTACCTTTAATTACACTGTTTGACTGTACAATGTCTAGTTACCTTTACAGCGCGGTTTCAACATGATGACGTCATGCCGTTAGTCACGTGATTCCCCAATGGCGGGACGAACGTGATGATGTCATGACGTCAGTCTTCTGACTAGGGGATCAGTCCTCATGGAGCCCTCAAGGAGAGCAGACCTGTAGTTGATGTATTCCAGCAGTTTCTAGTTAAAACCTGTTTTGTTCCATTAAAGTTCATTGTTTTAATTGCCTGAGTTGAACTCAGTCTTTTCGATAGGAACCTCCATTCCTACATTGGTGACCCCGAATTCTACGAACAATTTTCGTGGAAGATTCATCATGGACATGAACGCCGTCACGCTGAAACTGCCACAGTTCTGGGAACAACAACCAGATGCCAGGTTTATCCAGGCTGAAGCCCAGTTCGCCATTAGGAACATCGTCGCGGATCAGACCCGTTATTATTACATGGTCTCCGCCCTCGACAGCGCAACTGCCTCACGGATCATCAGCCTCCTCGGTAGTCCTCCTACTGACAGCAAGTATGATGCGATTAAGGTGCGATTGCTTCAGGTTTTCGGGCTCTCGAAGTCGGAGCGCGCTTGCCGGCTCATCACGCTGCCCGGCCGCGGGGACTCCAAACCGTCCGAGCTCATGAGCCAAATGCTCACGCTCTTGGGTGCCGAACCGGAATGCTTCCTCTTCCGGGAGCTTTTCCTCTATCAAATGCCTGAGCAGGTACAGGCTGCCCTAGCCAGATCCGACATTACAGACTGCGCCGAGCTTGCTGCCGAAGCCGATAAGATTTTCACGGTAACCCAGCAGTGCTGCGCGGCCACGAGGTGCCCATCCCCCACAGACACGTTTCCAGCTCCTCCTACAGCGGGCTGGTGCCCCTACCACACCCGTTTTGGCACGAAAGCATGATGCTGCCGCTCCCCCTGCAGTTTTTCGTCCCCAAAAAAACCAACAAAGCTCCTGCAGCATTCCTGGCGAAGGAGGACCGGGTCTAATGGGTGATCCGCAGTTGCGATGGCCGTCGGATCTACGGGGAAACTTCTTTATATCACCGATTCCCTATCGGGCCGACGTTTTCTTTGTGACACCGGGGCGCAGTGTAGCATTCTACCTGCGTCGAAGCTCGACATGCAGGCTGGGAACCTCGGTTTTTCCCTCGTAGCGGCTAATGGCGCAGCAATTCGAACGTTCCGAAAGCGGCGGGTCGAAGTCTGTTTCGGCGGTCAGCGCTTCTTTTGGGAACTCGTCATGGCCACAGTCTCACAGGCCATCCTAGGGGCAGATTTTCTGTGTGCCAACAGCCTCCTCGTCGATGTCCGGCACCGCCGGCTGATCAACGCGGCCACCTTCCACTCGATTCCGTGCTACCATGGTACCTCTGTGTCGTGCTCTATTGCCTGCGCCTTCCCTCCTCCGGATGACGTCACTCGGCTCCTCGGAGAGTTTCCGGAGCTGACACTTTGTCCTCCTCGGCAACGAAGCATGGTGTTGAACATCATATCACCACTACTGGCTCCCCGGTTTATGCGCAGGCTAGAAGGCTCAAACCCGGCAAGCTTGCGGCTGCGAAAGCGGAGTTCAACACGATGGAGCGGCTCGGGATCATTCGACGATCCAATAGTCCTTGGTCATCGCCTCTCCACATTTTTCCGAAACCGGGCGGCGGCTGGCGGCCATGCGGGGACTACTGACGCCTAAACGATGCCACCACTCCGGATCGGTACCCGATTCCGCATATTCAGGATTTCTCAGCCCATTTGGTGGGAAATTCTATCTTCTCTAAAGTCGACCTCGTCTGTGGATATCACCAGGTTCCCGTGCACCCGCAAGACGTCCCGAAAACCGCAGTCATCACCCCTTTTGGCCTCTTTGAGTTCCTGCGGATGCCGTTTGGCTTGAAGAACGCAGTACAGGCATTCCAGCGTTTAATGGACTCCGTGCTTCGAGACCTACGCTTCATCTTCGTCTACCTTGACGACCTTCTCATCGCCAGTGCTAGCAAGGAAGAGCACATCTCCCATTTGCGTTCCCTCTTTACGCGCCTCAGCCAGCACGGTTTAATCATCAACCCGGCCAAGTGCCAGTTCGGCCTGCAGCAGATTGATTTCTTGGGACACCGCATAACATCGGACAGCACCGTCCCCTTAATGACGAAGGTGGAAGCGGATACCTCTTTCCCGCGCCCGCCGACCGTCAAGGCCTTGCAAGAGTTCCTGGGGATGGTCAACTTCTACCACCGTTTTGTCCCTAAGGCAGCTCAGCTTATGCAACCCTTGTACGGGGCCCTCAAGGGCAAGTCCGGTAAGGAGCCAATCAGCTGGACAGCTGAGATGGACCACGCGTTCGTCAACACCAAGAGCGCTTTGGCCAACGCAACCATGCTAGCGCACCCACTTCCAGGTGCCACCATCGCCCTTACCACGGACGCGTCAGACTACGCCATCGGTGCAGTGCAAGAGCAGTGGGTCAATGGCACGTGGCAACCGCTGGCGTTTTTCAGCCGTCAACTACGGAAAAATGAAAAAAAATACAGCACCTTCGATTGGGAGCTACTGGCCCTTTTCCTTGCCATTCGCCATTTCCGGTTCTTATTGGAAGGACGTCCCTTTACGGCTTTTGTCGACCACAAACCTCTTACGTTCGCCATGGCCAAGACCGCCGAACCGTGGTCCGCTCGTCAACAACGTCACTTGACGTTTATTTCTGAATTTACCACGGACATTCAACATGTGTCTGGTAAGGACAACCTGGTGGCGGATTGCCTCTCCCGTGCGATGGTCCACGTGGTGCACCTGGGGATCGACTACGCCCTCATGGCTGCAGATCAGGCCTCGGACACGGAGGTCCAATCATACAGAACCGTTCCCTCTAGCTTCCAAGCGTCCGACGTCACTTTCCAGGCCGCAGGCGCCATGCTCCTTTGCGACGTCTCCATGGGCATTCCCCGACCTATCGTGCCGGTCGCATGGCACCGGAAGGTGTTTGATGCCATACACGGGTTGTCACACCCTGGGATGAAGGCTTCACAACGGCTTATGTCGGCGAAGTTTGTCTGGAAAGGTATGCACCTCGATGTCCGTGACTGGGCTAATACCTGCGTCGTCTGCCAGAAGGCCAAAGTCCAGCGTCATGTTAAAGCTCCAGTGACTGCGTTCGCTGTTCCGGAGCGTCGTTTTGACCACATGCATGTGGACCTTGTGGGGTCGCTTCCGCCTTCTCAGGGTTATACTCATCTCCTCACCATGGTGGACCGCACCACTAGGTGGCCAGAGGCAATTCCTTTGGTTTCCACCACGTCGGCAGACGTCGCTAGAGCTTTCAACTCCTGTTGGGTTGCCCGTTTCGGGGTACCGGCGGACATCTCTTCTGACCGTGGGCCACAATTTTCCTCGGAGCTTTGGAACGCTGTAGCTCAGGGGCTCGGCACCAAACTTCATCACACCACCGCCTATCATCCACAGGCGAATGGCCTTTGCGAGCGATTCCACAGGTCGCTTAAAGCCACCCTTCGGGCCAGTCTTCAAGGTGCAGGATGGGTGGACAGACTTCCATGGGTCCTTTTGGGTCTTCGTATGGCGCCCAAAGAAGACCTGCAATCGTCCTCAGCTGAACTCGTCTACGGCCAGCCTCTCCGAGTACCAGGGGATTTCCTCCCTTCTCCCACAGAGCCATGGTCCGCCTCCCAGCAACTCGTTAGCCACCAGGAAGCGGCCAGATGCTTCGCTCCAGTGCCTACATCAAATCATGGCTTACAGAACTCCCACGTGCCACCGGGACTGAAGAATGCGGAGTATGTATTCATCCGCCACGACGCTCACCGGGATCCGCTCAAACCCCCTTACACTGGTCCTTTCCGCGTCATCAAACCAGGAGACAAATCCTTTTCGGTCGACGTCAGAGGAAAGCCGGATCACATCTCGATGGACCGATTGAAGCCGGCTCACCTGGACCTGGACCACCCAGTCGTTGTCGCTCAACCACCCAAACGTGGCCGACCGCCCGCAGCCGCCGCGCCAGATCAACCAAAGCTGCCCACCAACTCGACCACGCTCGCCGCGCCTGCTCAACCACAACCAACTGCCAGCTCGACCACCGGTCATCAACTTCCTCTGCCAGGGTATCGAAGTCGATCAGACAGACTTGTCAGACCTCCTCCTCATCTTGCTTTTTCTGTTAAAGACAATTCTGGGGGGGGGCGCATGTGGCGGAGCCACCAAAGGACTCAGAGCGGTTGTACATATTTCCTTTAACAGCAATGTAGTTACTGTCTGTGCCTGTCCCTTTAATTACACTGTTTGACTGTACAATGTCTAGTTACCTTTACAGCGCAGTTTCAACGTGATGACGTCATGCCGTTAGTCACATGATTCCCCAATGGCGGGAAGAACGTGATGACGTCATGACGTCAGTCTTCTGACCAAGGGATCAGTCCTCGTGGAGCCTTCAAGGAGAGCAGACCTGTAGTTGATGTATTCCAGCAGTTTCTAGTTAAAACCTGTTTTGTTCCATTAAAGTTCATTGTTTTAATTGCCTGAGTCAAACTCAGTCTTTTCGATAGGAACCTCCGTTCCTACACTGTAATGATTACTGTGATTGATAAAAGCTATTGTATTATTTTTATAACAGTGATCTTGACTGCATGAAGTGGGTTTAATGCTGTACTTTCTTCTGATGCAATCTCATGCCATTACCTTAATCCTAAAGGCACTGTTAGTATCCTCTTCTGACGGTGGCTGGTGTTTCCCATTAGCCCATATGTATCTAATAGAAGCCATTTATGAACCATGTGTTTATAACTAAGGATCGGTGCTTGATTTCTCTGCCATTATAAGAAGCTTCAGTCTGGATTCCGTCATCAACACTGCAGGACAACCAAGCTGACAGATACCTCTTTCTGCTTGGGCCCATTTAAAAGAGATAGCTTCCTTTATTTTATTCTGCACAGAGTGCACTTCCATTGAGCTGAAATAAAATCCATATGGTGTCATGAAGTACTTTACTGACTTAATCTTTTTCTCCCATTGTTAGAGCTGTTGAGTTGGCACTGCAAGTTTTAAAACCCCATGAAACCCTACAAAAAGATGGTATGCTAACGAAATTGCTGTATAGGTTGACTTTTTGGGGGAGAAATTCGGTATTGCCCCGTTTAGGGTGCAATTATCGGCTGGGTGCAAAGTTTAGCACCTGACGCTAATTATCGCCTCCGACTGCAAACTTGGCTTCTATCGCCCCTGGAGGTGATTGGAGTGCTAAATCACGCGCTACACACCTCTCTTAAGGCACTAACGCCGAGGAGCGAGGCGCTAACTCAGAGCACTGGCGAAGCTCATGTGATGTCAATCAGCAATGGAACACAGACACACTGGCACCGGCCAGTTCTTAAAGGGGAGGGTTGATCTTGCTCTCCATCCACACCCTGCTCATTGCAGCCTTGAATCACAGCCTGGAGAGACCTGTGCATCAATTCTGCTGGAAAGAACAATGGCGAGGCCCAGGGAAAGAGCTCAGAGTGCAGCCCCCATAGTCTCTTCTAAAATGATGCAAGGAAGGGCAAATCAAAATGAACCTGCAAAGTGCTGCTCAGTACCCAAACCTCCTTCACACAGCGTTGAATCTCTCCAGAAGTCTCTCTCTCTCTCTGAATGCGTGGTGCAAAAATGTCAGCGACAAAAAAAGGCAGGAAGTGGTCGCCTTTAAATAGCGCTCCCCAAGTCCCTTCCCAACTGCAAAACATTCCCCTCAACCGGTCATTGTTAGTGGCAGGCGGTAAGGCAGGGGGCGCCACTCAATATTCGGTCTGGGGCTTTGCACGCTCGACTGACGTCACGATCTGCGGGCGCAGGAGATCGTGGCGGTAGTGTTTAGCACCGCCGCAAACTGTCTGGTCAATTTTGCGAGTGGTGCAAACATCGCCGCGCCCGGGCGCTAGCTGCTTTGCATGCCATTAGGTAACGGGTGGTGTAAAGCAACCAAATTTTTCCCCCTTTATCTTTAATGGTTTTTGACATCCAACTAATGTAGCCCTGTGGAAGAGTTTGGTAGTGCATTGGTTATGGCACTGGATTTGTAACCCAGATGTTGTGAGTTCAAATCCCACCATGGTAAAATGTAATTCAATCAATCTGGTCATTTGTGGCTGGCACCAGACCTCAAGTTAGTTCTGCCATTCTATTAGATCATGGCTGATCTTCACCTTAACTCCACTGACCTGCCTTTGCTCCATATCCCTTGATACTGTTAGCTAACTAAAATCAGTTGATCTCAGTCTTGAAAATTTCAATTGACGCCCAGCATGCACAGCTTTTGGGGAGCAAGTTCCAGATTTCCACTACCCTTTGTGTGGAAAAAGTGATCAATGATTTAGACTTCAATGTAGGGGGCATGATTAAGAAGTTTGCAGATGATACAAAAATTGGCTGTGTGGTTGATAGTGAGGAAGAAAGCTGTAGACTGCAGGAAGATATCAACGTGTAAAGGAAAAGCCATTTTTCAGAAAAATACACCATCCTATGAACAGAATTCTGACTTTATTAATACATGATAAATTGGGTTTAAAAATCTAAAAAGCCTCAACGACACAAGCTGTGAATACAGGCTTCTGAGATAAGATGAAGTGTAAACACCACACAAGCTTTTGAAATGGGAATTGATTGTTAATACTAAGACAATGGCCCTATTGAAGCAAAGGGTTGGAGGTTCCTCTATGTCTGAACATTGGAAGAAACACAACAGCAATGCCCAAGTAAAGTGTTATAAACTAACACTTTGGACAGAAATACAGAACATTAAAAAACCATGTGCCTTTGTTAAAGTAACATCAAATGAAACAAGAAGTCCCGAAGTCTGCAATACAACCAATTGAAGTAGCTAAGAAATACATAGAACACCCTGGTTGAAGTGTTTTTGATTTACATGTTGTAAAAGATACCTACAGAACACTTTGAAGATATGATATCAATAGATGACACCAAGTAATCACATGGTTTTTGTATTGAAAATGGAATAGTTAGGAGACACAATATCTGATTATAACCAGTTAAGCCAATATTAAGAATTGAATTGAAGATCTTCGTAAGAATGGCATCAAAGAGATAAATCTGTAATAACCATTTTTTATGTAAGTTTTTGAACACCTATACAGCAGACAGGATTCTGAAAGTTAACAGTTGAATTGACAGTAAGAGTAAAAAGAAGTCAGCAGAAGATGACTAGAGATAATTAGCTTACATCAGTAGAAAACTTCAAAGGATTTACCACTGAAAAAAGGGTATGAAATATGGAACTTTCAGGTAGAAAGTCAGAAGTCGCTGGAAGGGGCAAGCGATTCCCAACTTCAGAGGCAGGCTCTGTAAGTTTTTAACTCTTTGAGTCTCGGGGATCATGAGGTACACTTATTTGATTTTGGTGGCTATCCTGGATTAAGGATAACAAGAAATCTAAAAATGTAACAAAGATAAGATTTGAGAATAAGGATCTCTGAGAATAAGAAATGTAAGTTATTTGTATTTTGAACTGTTAAAGTTGCAATTGAATCACCAGCTGTTAGCTGTATGCCGGCTCTTTAATAAATCTATATATTTTTAGAATTGTCTCAGATAGTATTTCTGTATTAAACTTGTGAACTCAATCGCTGTACACTCTTTTGTGAGGAGTTGCAGAGTTCTGGGGGGGTTTTCTGGACCCTCATAATATCCGGAAGGTTACAGTCTAGTTAAACTTATTAAAAGTGCAATCCGGAGGATGGTTACATCTTCAAGTCGTTCCTTTCCTTTAGAGAGAGATAGCCTGGTACTTTAGACCCAATTAAGCGTCTTATAGAATTCGGCTATCTCTAACTTTAGTTGAAGGTGAACGTCTGGGGAATACGCCTGATCTGGGGTAGCCTGAAAAGGGCTAGGACTTGTAATTATCCCTTCAAATGGACTGGTCAGGTGGGCAGAAAAGTGGCAAATGAAATTCAATCCAGAGAAGTGTGAGGTATTGCAATTGGGGAGGGCTAACAAGACAAGTGAATACACAATAAATGGTAGGATACTGAGAAGTGTAGAGGAATAGAGGGACCTTGGAGCGCAAGTCCACAGATCCCTGAAGGTAGCAGGACAGGTAGATAAGGTGGTTAAGAAGGCATACGGGATACTTTCCTTTATTAGCTGAGGCATAGAATATAAGAGCAGGGAGATTATGCTTGAACTGTATAAAACACGAGTGAGGCCACAGCTAGAGTACTGTGCGCAGTTCTGGTCACCACATTACAGGATGATGTGATTGCACTAGAGAGGGTACAAAGGAGATTTACGAGGATGTTGCCAGGACTGGAGAATTTTAGCTATGAAGAAAGATTGGAAAGACTGGGGTTGTTTTCTTTGGAACAGAGGAGGCTGAGGGGAGATTGAATTGAGGTGTATAAAATTATGAGGGGCCTAGATAGAGTGGATAGGAAGCACCTATTTCCCCTAGCAGAGAGGTCAATAACCAGGGGGCACAGATTTAAAGCTTTTTTTACCCAGAGGGTGGTGGGGGTCTGGAACTCACTGCCTGAAAGGGTGGTAGTGGCAGAAATCCTCATCACATTAAAAAAGTACTTGGATATGCACTTGAAGTGCAGTAACCTACAGGGCTACGGACTAAGAGCTGGAAAGGGGGAGTAGGCTGGATAGCTCTTTTTCGGCCGGTACAGACACGATGGGATGAATGGCCTCCTTCTGTGCCGTAAATGTCTATGATTCTATGATTAAGTGCTTCCTGATTTCACTCCTGAACGGCCAAGCTCTAATTTTAAGATTTTGTCCACTTGTTCCAGATTCCCCCACCAGAGGAAATAGTTTCTCTCTATCTACCCTATTGAATCCTTTTTTTCATTTTAAACACCTCGATCAGATCAGCCATCAACCTTAGAAACTCAGCCTTACGGACATGTCACCAATTGTTTTTTTTATAGAAAATCGCTGCTCTCTATCGAGCATGGAACTTCAGTCAGTTCTACTTTATTGGCTTCAGTGCAAAATAGATTTGGAGATCCGGCGTGAGCACAAAAATAACTCCCGTCACAAAACTTTCCCATCCCTCTATTAGCAGAAAGTGATGGAATCAGCAGAATTCACATTAATGCTGCAGACCCAGCACCTCCACTGGCTCTTTATTTAACTTCAAATGCACGTTGGCCTTGGTGCGCACTTCGTGGTGGTTGTGTGGATGACACAATGGGTAGCAGCTGGGCAAGGGGTAAGTATCCTGCCACGATGGTGTTCGGGCACCAGCTGCCCACGTGCCCCCTTTGAGGAATTAAATGACATTGCTTCGAGAGTTCTGATCAGCGGGCATGACCCTTTTGAGAGCTAAGCAGAGCATGCGGCTAATTTTCCCTGGTTCTTTAATACCATTTGTGCTACGGCAAACCAGAAAGAAATGCAAATAGAAACTTATGTATTGTTTTGACATTGTACAATATCCCCCCTCGTCTGCATCTAACCAAATTAGGTTTTGCGTTGACAATGGTGCGGGCTCCATCGAAGGGAATTGTGTCAACAGCCACTAGATCTCCCCGGAATAACTACAACCCCATTATTCTGAATATGATCACATTGAACTTTAACGGACAGTGGTCCAATGATTTATTTATGAATGCATTAATTTTCTCTGACATTCTATGAACTCGACCGCCAGGCACGCAGTGTCTCTGAGCTGCAGAGCCAACGCACTATGAGTAAGACTTAAAACAGATTCTTCAGATGTTTTCCAATTAACAGTGTACGCTACATTCTGGCATGAGCACAGACTAAAATCCAACTTTGTAATGAGGTACTGTACATGACTGTTCTGCTTTGTGTCACTTGTGGGGAAGTGTCTTCCTAGAACAGGCCTTTGAATAGCAGAGATCAAACGTTGCTCGCTCTCTCTCAAGGCTGGCAGCCAGCAGGATCTTCATTTTTCTTTTTCTTTTTTTACACTGGGCTCAAAAGATCAAGCTGCTACGACTTTGAAGTGACACGATCCTGTGATCTTCGCGATGTGTTCTCAATGACTTTCAGGGGGCAATGGGAACTGCTTATTGAAGGTATCATGTGCCATAGGCTTGGATCCATGGCTTGTTATCTCCATACTGTTTGTCTCATCTTTGTAGCCTTAGTGAGACGACCAAAGGGATTTACCAAAGACTAAATGTGCTGTTTTGCAATTTAAATAGAAAAATAGCCATTTGACGAAACGTAGTGACAGAGTTTAACAAAATTAACATAGCATTCCAGTACATGAAATTTACACAGCCTCTTCATAAGTGAAATGCCCTTAAGAAATTGAGGCCACGACTGAATGTCTTCCTCAATATACTTAAATGCTCTACAACCTGACAGAACATCTTGGTTATAGTACAGTTAATTGTATGCCTCAGGCAGACATCAGGCTATAAGTTGTACCCATAAAGCATGTTACCGGCACATTGAAAATGATTATGAAGATGTTACTCCAAGTGGCAACTCAATGAACATTCTCAGCCTTGTAAAGAGATGACTGAGATATAACTTTAGAGAGATATGAGATGAGCGAGAGCGAGAGAGAGAACTTGCATTTATGTAGCCCCTTTTAACAATCTCAGGACGCCCCAAAGTGCTTTACAGCCAATGAAGTATTTTTGAAGTGTCGTCGCCATTGTAACGTAGGGAAATGTAGCAGTCAATTTGCGCACAGCAAGCTCCCACAAACAGCAATGGCCAGATCATCTGTTTTTAGGTGATATTGGTTGACAGATAAATATTGACCAGGACACCGGTGAGAACTCCCCTGCTCTACTTTGAAATAGTGCTTCAAATTAAACTGTGACAGTGACACATGGGGACACATGTTCAAACTGACAAACTACAAATTTAGGACTAAGATCAGGAAATTCTTTTTCACACAAATAATCATCAGCACGTGAAATGGATGGTGATGTTGGAGGTGAAAGCCCTGGAATCATTTAGGAATCAGTTGGCTGCTGTAATCTTCCATCCGAATGGATGAGCTAATATGGAGCGAATGACATCTAGTTGCCATCGAGAAGGAGATGGTGAGCCACCTTCTTGAACCACTGCAGTCCATGTAGTGAAGGTGCTCCCACAGTACTGTTAGGCAGGGATATTTCAATGCAGGAAATTCAAACTGAGTTAGGCCAATCCCAACCAAGCCAGTTGGTTTAAAGCGGTGCCGTGGCTGTTGATTGGGAATATATATTTAGATTGGGAAATTCCTCGTAGCTACTCCCACTCCGCCAGCGTTACTTCGCCAGGAGTGTGGCCGAAAACCCTATTTACTGATCGAGAGCAACTCCGAGGAATTTCCCAACCATAGTTTTCTGAGTCGCGGTTTCCACTTTCTACAAACTGGAAATGTATGTCCCCTATTTGGGCCCAGGAATTTTGCACCAAATAGATTTGGCTTGGCCCAGCTCAGGCTTGATTTCCTGCTTTGCAATAACAACAAACACCAAAAAAAAAGCCGCACATTTGACCCCTGCATTCACCCATATCATATTTTATACTGATATGGTTCAGATGAAATCTCGCTGACCTCAGGTTTTAAGCACATCAATAAAAAGGGGATAATTAGTAACAGCTTTTGCCTCCTTTTTGTTGAACATTGAGGGACCCAGATCGCACCCCCTCTGGTTTCCCCCTCCAATGTTGGATATTAATTGTCAAACATTCAGCAATATTGTCCAGCCCTTGCCCGCATGTAGCGTGCCTATAAGTCCCTTGAGCTTTCAGAAGCTTGAAATATGACCGATTTTCATGTTACTATTTTTTTCTGGAATTTTCCACATTCATCATAATGAAAGGCTCCGACCAGAGGTTAAAACTAAACTAAAGTAGTCTTCAGAATTAATGAAATAGATGCTACAGAATTTCTTCTCTACGCAATGCATTACCACCTTGTAAAAATTTAATTTTTTTTAAGTGGGCGATATTTGGCTTTTGTGGAATTTTGAATCTACATGCTTCTTTTCTTAAGTGTAACATTATGGTGAGGTTAAAATCCCTGAGGAAAGTGCCCACCCCATGGAGATTGTTTGCAGGAATCTGCCTTAAAACTATAATAACAATTTAAAGCAGAGATCGAATCTTTAAATTATAAACCATATCTGTACCACCAGCTTACTAAGCTGTTCCCTAATTACCGTGCAAGTTCAGACAAAGGATGAACTTAATGGGAGCCAATACTGCCACTAATTGAAGTGTTTGGTTGGAGTTTCTTAACTAATGACTGTCTTTTGGTAACTGTAGTTATTTATAATTTAAGCTGTGCATGGTTTAATGTTTTGAGTATCGCTGTTTTCTCTATAATAATATACAAGAAATTTACAACTATTCATAGAAAATGATTAAATTGCAAATTTATTTTAATGTGTATTTGTAACCCATTCATCTTGCATTACCCTGTGTACAATACATCAGGATTTAATCGCTTTTTCATTAGACACGATCTTTTAATTATGCAATAAATCTTGGCTCATTTGCAAAATGGTTTGTGTAAAGCACACACATACAGGTTTTTGCACAATGGGGTCGATTTTAACTCCTGGGTGGGAATGCGGCTCAGCAGGCGATCAGCCATTTCGGAGTGGCAGCTCATTTCAACAGCCGGGCCTCATTACCATTCTGCAGGACAGAGTCCCACCTGCACCTGGTGGGAGCAGGATTTTGGGAGGCATGATGCTGCCACCAGGAAGGGTTCCTGGCATAAAGTTACTGATCAGGGGGTTGGGGGCAGGGGGGGAAGGGTGGAGGTGGGTGGGAGCGTTTCCAGCATTTTTCTGTTTCTGTTTTCAGAATTCCAGCATGTGCAGTCTTTTGGTTTCTTTGGGGGGCTGGTTTGGCCATCACCATAGGTAGCTAGATTACTGTTGATTTATATCAAAAAAGCAATTTGTTTTTAATGAATAATAAATGTTCTGCTTTGCATAAGGAAGTGAAGGGTTATGGGGAACGGGCAGGGAAGTGGCTTTGAGCCCAAGATCAGCCATGATCTTATTGAATGGCGGAGCAGGCTCGAGGGGCCAAGTGGCCTATTCCGCCTCCTATTTCTTATGTTCTTATGTTCATTGAATGACGACATCCAGCATACACAGGATAGTTAAAAGGCTCAGCTTGCTCCAAAGTCCACTCCAGCCAGATTCCTTTTACAGAATTGCCACCTGATCCACATTCAGACATGCTGTAGTGAAACTACCAAGTTAAGCGCCATATCTGTAGTGTTTCTGCGCCCAATGTGGAACAGATTACAATTGTCCAAATTCTTTTGTTGACCATTAAAAGAAAAGAAAGACTTACATAGATCGCCTTTCACAACCTCAGGACATTCCAAAGCGCTTTACACCCAATGAAATACTTTTGAAGTGTCGTCACTGTTGTAATGTAGGAAACACAGCAGCCAATTTGTGCACAGTAAGCTCCCACAAACAGCATTGTGATAAATGACCAGATGATCTGCTTTAGTGGTGTTGGTGAGGGATAAATATTGGCCAGGAAACCGGGGAGAACTGCCCCACTATTCTTCGAAATAGTGCAATGGGATATTTTATGTCCACCTGAGAGAGCAGATGGGGCCTCGGGTTAACTGAAAGATGGCATCTCCGACAGTGCAGCACTCCCTCAGTGTCAGCCACGATTATATGCTCACGTCTGGTAGTGGGACTTGAACCCACAACTTTTTGACTCCGAGGCGAGATGCTACCCAATGAGCCATGGCTGAAGGATCTTAAGGCTTGAAACATTGGGGGCGATTTTGCCAGCTCTGGGGAGGCATGTTTGGAGATGGGACTGCTGGGAAAATGGCAGAATCTGGGGGCGGGTACCCATCTTCCCAGGAGGCAGATACTCGACCCACGCTGGGTCCCGTCTCCTGGAGGCAGGAAGGGGATTACAGACACTTAACTGCCTGTTAAAAGGTAGTTAACAGGCAGTTAAGAGGATTATCCCCACTTCTCCATCAGTGGTGCGGGCTTTACGACGTTGGGGAAACCCCGCCAGGGTCAGCGAGGCGAGCAGTGGGTCTGCGGGGGTCGGAGGGGTGCAAAAGTGTGTGTGGAGAGGTAAATATGTGAGGTGAGTGAAAAGTGATAGAAAAAGTTTCCTTACCTTTGTTTCTTCCTGCAGGCTTCAATTGTTGGGGATGCGGAGAGTCTCGCATCTCAATGGCAGAGATGACAGAATGGCTGCTGCATTCTCCAATGCAACAACCACCTGCTTTCTGCTCACAAAATAGGTTTGGTGAGCCTTGAGTACAAGAACTCACCAAACAACAGAGAATGTCAGTGTTTGACAGCTTCTCGAATACGACAGATGAAAGGTCATACGCTGACGTTCTCTGTAACTGGCTTCCCCTTAATTAGCCTGCTTAACAAGGTCAATCAAGGGAAAATAGCGTGGGTTGGCCACAAGTCGATGGAGGTGGGACTTAAACCTGACGAGCAGCAGTCCCGCCTCCAACGCGCCCCCATTGGCAAAGTCACCCCCATTGACTGAGTCCTGTTTTTCCATGGATGTTGCCTGACTGCTGAACATTTCCAGCAATTTCTGTTTCATGGGGAGGCTTTTACATCCAATAGAGAAACAATCACCCCAGTTTTCATCTGGGGCCTCTGTACAAGTCTATTTTTGATATTAGCATACACAATGATAACATGTGCACTGACTCCATCTCTTTCTCCAGGGCCCGTAAAAGGCCTGCAGCAGTTTAAAGGACCATTGCCACTTCTGGTTGTCAGGGCTGAATCTCTAATAGTGGGGGCAAAAATCCAACCATAGGGCTGGATTTTAATTCTGGAGGTGCGTTGGAGGCAGGACTACAACTTTCGGGGTTGTAGTCCCGCCTCCATCGGGTTGTGGCCAACCCACACGATTTTCACTTGATTGACCTTGTTGAGCCCGCCCAGTGGGCTCAGCAGGCCAATTAAGGGCCACCCGGCAACAGGTGATGTTACAGATTGACATTTCATCTGTTAAGAGCTTTTGACAGATGAAATATCAGCATTTGACAGCTCTTTGAAGCTGTCAAACACCGACAATCTGTACACTAAGTTAATTCCTTCCTCTCAGGCTGATTTAGAGATCTCTCCAGAACAGAAAGCTGAATGTTGCAACTTTTGACAGCTTGTGGCCATTCTGCTTTCTGTGCCGGTGAGATGAGGGACTCCTGAGACCTGAAGGAAGGAAGGCTGTAAAGGTAAGTAAAACTTCTTTAAACACTTTACAAGCTTACCTCTTCACTCATGCACCCATCACTCACCTGAACACCAGACATCTCGAACCCTCCAAGTCCTTTAGCCCAACGGCCCGCCTCGCTAACTTGGCGTGGTTTGGAGCTGTCGGGAATCCCACACTTCAGGAATAAAAATAGGGATTAGGCTAAAAACTACCTGTTAACAGGCAGTTAATTGGCACTAATCCCCTTCTCGCCTCGGGGAGGCGGCTCCCAGCACAGGTCGGGTATCCGCCTCCTTTGAAACTGGCATGGAGGCGGGTTGGGGGCGGGATGGGTTTGTGACCTCCGATTTCGAGATTTTAACCACCCACACGCCTCCAGTCCCGCCTCCACGGCCCAATGAAAATCCTGCCCGTAGCCTTTGTGCTGGTGTGCACACTTGTGCTATTGACAGGTCAGCTAGCTGTACCGGATTCCACAGAGTTGGGTCTCTTAAACATTTTGCATATGGGAAGGAAACAGGTGCATGCAGCCCTTAAAGGGCTGATGCTCAAAATTGAAGGGCTATAGCTATTTAAAAGTAGGTGGCTACTCACCTGAAGAGAGAGCTTGCTGTCTTCTTAACGATTCAAAAATGGAAGCAGCAATTTTCAGTTCTGGCCTGAAAAGTGCTCAGCTCCAAGCTTGCTTGAAGTTAAATTGTATTGCTACTCTTCTTAATCACCAATTAGGATCACAACGGGCTGCCCCAGGTATCCTCAATCAAAATAAATTGAATCTAATAAAAGTAGCCCCTTTTTAAAGGGGGCACAAACAGTAACACCCAAATCACAAATAAAACAAAGGAAATTTAATAAATTAAATCATGATATTGTTTTCTTTATCTACAATGCACTCCAGTCCCTCTGGTCACGCAAGGCTAAGTCGTACATCTAAAGAAGGTTTTTCCTCTTCCTCAATGTTTTAGCTCCAGACATATAAAGGAATATATGGTAGTGCATGCAAATTACTTGACTCTGCTTTAACTCGCTGTTACTTGTATTTTTAGAACCAAAATCCATTTGTAAGCATTTTTTAGTTTTCTAAAAGCATTGTGGTTAAAGAACAAATGTTCAGAAGCTTTTGATGTGACTGTTTGATTCTTATTTCAAAAACTTCTTGTTTCCATGTGTTTAATCTATTCCTTCAGGGAAATAAGGAAAAAACACTGCACATATTCTGCAGAAATTAGGAATCTTTTAAAGAGTCCCAGTGATTAAAAGAGCAAAATTATAGTCAATGATCTTACTCCTCAACACCACCTCTCTCGACCCCTCCACTGCTTCTGATTTGTCACACTGCTTGTCCGACACCAGTATTGGATGAACAGAAATTTCCTCCAATTAAACACTGGGCAGGCTGAAGCTATTGTCTTTGGTTCCCACCACAAACTCTGTTTCCTAGCCATCGACTCCATTCCTCTTCCTGGCCACTGCCTGAGGTTGAACCATACCATTCCCAAACTAGCTGTCCTATTTAACCTTGAGCTGAGCTCGTGACCCCATACCCTCTCCATCATCAAGACCGCCTACTTCCACCTCCGTAACATCGCCCATCTCCGCCTCTGCCTCAGCTCATCTGCTGCTGAAACCCTCATCCATGCATTTGTTATCTCTAGACTCGACTATTCCAGTGCACTCCTGGCCGTCCTCCCACTCTGCACCCTCCGTGATCTGGAGCTCATCCAAAATTCTGCTGCCCGTATCCTAATGTGCACCAAATCCCGTTCACCCATCACTCTTGTGCTTGCTGACCTACATTGGCTCCCTATGCGGCAATGCCTCGATTTTAAATTTCTCATCCTTGTTTACAAGTCCCTCCATGGCCTTGCCACTCCCTATCTCTGTAATCTCCTCCAGCTCTACAACGTTCCGAGATTTCTGCGCTCCTCCAATTCTGGCCTCTTGCGCATCCCCGATTTTTATCACTCCACCATTGGTGGCCGTGCTTCAGCTGACAGAATTCCATCCCTAAACCTCTTTGCCTCTCCAGCTGTCTCTCCACCTTTAAGATGTTCCTTAAAAACTACCTCTTTGACCAAGTTTTTGCCCACTTGACCTAATAGCTCTTGGTGTCAAATTTTGTTTGATAACGCTCTTGTGAAGTGCCTTGGGAAGATAATGGCCCAGGAATTCGGGTCGGGGGCTTCCCGCGGGTGCAAGCCCCCGACCTGCACTTACCTAGCGCGCCGGCTGTTGAGCTGTGGGCCCCCGTGGATTGGGATCCTGAGCCTCCTCCAACTGCCGGCGCGCAGTGCTTGCGTATCCCAGGGGCGCAGTTAGTTCAATATGTCCCCTGGGATCACGTGGGCCATGGAAAGCCAATGGTAGCAAGGAATGCTTCATTCATAAGTTTGACAGGAAGACTTGTCAAACCTATAAATACTACAAGCCCCAAAACATCACTAAATCTTCAAATAAATTTTTTAAAAAACAGCACATTTTTAAAATAAACTATAAATTATGTGAAATAACTATTTTAAACAATAATTTAAATTTTTGAAAAAATTAATTACATTTTCTAACGGGGCTAAAAATAAACTTACCTTTCTTTAAAGTATTTAAAAATAATTAACCTGTGGAAAAAATGTTTTAATTTTAATTAATTCACCACTTACCTTGTAAAAAGCAGGCCTTGCGACTGCTTTTTATATGTCTAACTTCTGGAGACTTACCCTCCCGGGAAAACCTGCAAAAAAAACCTAAGTTCGATGCGCATGCGCAGCCTCTCCTGTGCACGCGTTCCACCTCTTAACCCCTTCTTTCAGGGGAATTGAAGTGCCAGTTTCCCGCGCATGCGCAGTGCATGCAGGAAACCGGCACTTCCATTGGGCTTACGGGTAAGTACCCCGTGCGTACTCACCCGTGGAGACCCGAATTTCTGGGCCATTAATGCTTTTGTGAAGTGCCTTGGCAGGTCAGTCTCCAGGTTCCCTACGTTGCTTGATGCTAGCAATAAATGCAACAAATGGAGAGAAATTCCATTCCACAGCATCCGTATCTCTCCTTGTTCTAAATCAAGAGATCCCATCTTGCCTGATGGCTCAGTGGGTGATTGGCCACATGTTGTGCTAGTGAGCCACACTAATTGGGAAGATCCTAGGTTTGGTACCTGATCTGGAGAGAGGAGGTTGGTCTGCTGGAGGGACATAAAGTATTTCCTCCCCTCCCCCCAATTTAGCTACACTATAAAAGTCATGGCAGGATACATTTTGCTTTTGATTGCCTCACCACAGCCAAGTAGACACCCAAGATGTTGCGTGCAACTGTCATCGATATCAATGGTGGTTCTGTCATTGAATCCTATTATGAAATCATTTGTGCCATTTTTCACTCCTTGTTGTTGATCTTGACCTCAGCGTTAGATGAGTCCACAGCAGGTTAGAAAAAAAACGGGCATGCACTTACTGAACCTACCCTTGACGGAGTTGGGCCTAAATTGGTAAGATAAACACTGGTGGAGGTCATTTAACAACATCCACAGTTGTATGAAGGAAATATTTGCTCCCAGTTAAGCAGACTTTGGGGAAATGGAGATCAGATTAGCCTCCTTACTAGTCCTATTGCACTGCTAGAGTGGGCAGGAAAACTCCTACATTCCCTATCAGACTGATCTCCTGAGGTAGCAGGGTGACGAACAAGGAAAACGTAAACAGGTATGTCAATCATCAACCACATTATCCATGTTTTATTGTACTATATGGCCAATTGTCAGCAAAATTAGATGTAATTTAATCAGTCACAATATAAATTTTTATCCATCAACTAGCTTAATTATTTTTTTTACACTTCTGCAGTGATATGATCTAAGGGAAGTAATTAGCTTAATTAAACCAGAGCAAAGTGTAATCAAAACCAAAGCATGCATGTCAAACAAGTACTGGCTGATGAATGGCCAGGTTATAAATTGAGAATTAGTATACATTATCTTAAATACACAGCAAGTGATGTGGCCACTGCCTTAGGTGCACAACATTAATCACCTCCCTAATGTCTTGTCTGCCTAAAGGAGGGAAAGTATTGACCTCTGTGATATCTTGGTCAGGGGAATCTTCAGATAATATGTGGTGGGTGCAGTGAGACAACAATGGAGCTACCCCAGGAGAAAAGTCTAGGATTCAAGGAAGATAACGTCCAGGTGGCACAGGAGTAAATAGGAACTGATGGCATATTTCCCTTTTATGATGCATCTGAAGAGCAACACTATGACAGCTCGTTGTGTATACGCCTCAGGGGAGACCACCACTGACTCACCAGGAAATTCCCATTGGGTTTCATCCCCAGGACAACTGGTTGCTCCCATTGTGGAGTTGGAAAGGATTGATTGGCCGGAGGTGATGAGAGTTTAGGAAACCTGAGACTTAAGCCCAGATTACCAATGATATGTATAGAGCTAATGGAAATCAAATGATCTGAAACATCAATGAGGCAAAGCACTATAAGGAGCGGGAATAGGCCATTCAGCCCCTCAAGCCTGTTCCTCCATTCAATTAGATCAAGGCTGCTCTGTTCCTCAAATCTATTTACTCGCCTTTGCTACATATCCCTTGATACTCTTACCTAACAAAAATCTATCGGATTCAGTCTTGAAAGTTTCAATTGACCCCCAGCTGCCGCAGTATTTTGGGGGAGAGAGTTCCAGATTTCCACTATCCTTTGTGTGAAAAAGTGCTGCTTGATTTCTCTCCTGAATGACCTGGCTCCAATTTGAAGGTTATGCCCCCTTGTCCTGGATTCCCCACCAGAGGAAACAGTTTTTCTGCATCCACCCTATCAAATCCTTTCATCATTTTAAACATCTCAATTAGATCACCCCGCAACCTTCTAAACTTAAGGGAATACATAGATGGAATACCATGCGGGACAGACACCTGCTAGGAGCAGTTCACATTGAAAACTAATAGCAAGATTAAAGTAATACATTTCAAAATTAAAAATAAGAAAAGGAAGTAGATCGTAAATGGTAAGATTTTAAACAGAGTAAAGGAGCAGATGGCCCTCAACTCCGGTTAGTAAAATGTCACAGCAATAAGTATTTAAAGCCCTAAAAAAGACCAGTGGTATTCTTGGTTTTGTATCTGGAGGCTAAGTATACAAGATCAATGAGATAATGTTGAACTTGTACAAGACCTTAGTTAGGCTGTATATGGAATATTGTGCGCTGTTCTGAGCACCCCCTTATAGGAAGGATAGTGCTGCGGGATCTGTTACGTCCACCTGACAGGGCAGATGAGGCCTCAGTTTAACATCACTAGTGGGGACTGGAATACAAAGGGCTGGAAGTTATGCTACAATTATACAGAGACAGATTTTTGTTAGGCAAGGGTATTAAGGGTTACGGAACCAAATCAGATAGATGGAGTTAAGATACGGATCAGCCATGATCTAATTGAATGGCAGGACAGTCTTAAGGTGACTCGATAGACTCTGGAACAGTACCCATGGATTGGAGGGTAGCTAATGTTACCCCACTATTCAAAAAAGGTGGTAGAGAAAAAGCGGGGAATTATAGACCGGTAAGCCTGACATCAGTAGTGGGGAAAATGCTAGAGTCCATTATAAAAGATGTAATAGCAGAGCATTTAGAAAGCAGTGACAGGATCGGACAAAGTCAACATGGATTTACAAAAGGTAAATCATGCTTGACTAATTTACTGGAATTTTTTGAGGATGTAACTGGTAAAATAGATAAGGGAGAACCAGTGGATGTGGTGTATTTGGACCTTCAGAAGGCTTTCGATAAGGTCCCGCATAAGAGATTAGCATGCAAAATTAAGGCACATGGGATTGGGGGCAAGGTATTGACTTGGATAGAGAACTGGTTGGCGGACAGAAAGCAAAGAGTTGGAATAAACGGGTCGTTTTCCGAGTGGCAGGCAGTGACTAGTGGGGTACCACAAGGATCGGTCCTAGGACCCCAGCTGTTCACAACATATATTAATGATCTGGACGAGGGAATTGGATGTAATATCTCCAAATTTGCAGACGACACAAAGCTGGGTGGGAGGGTATGCTGTGAGGAGGATGTCGTGAAACTCCAGTACGATTTGGACAGGTTGGGTGATTGGGCAGAAACATGGCAAATGCACTATAATGTGGATAAATGTGAGGTTATCCACTTTGGTGGCAAAAACAGGAAGGCAGATTATTATTTGAATGGCAATAGATTGGGAGAAGGGGAAGTGCAAAGAGACCTGGGTGTTCTTGTGCACCAGTCGCTGAAGGTAAGCATGCAGGTGCAGCAGGCGGTTAAGGAGGCAAATGGTAGGTTGGCCTTCGTAGCAAGAGGGTTCGAGTACAGGAACAAGGATGTCTTGCTGCAGTTGTACAGGGCCTTGGTGAGACCGCACCTTGAGTATTGTGTGCAGTTTTGGTCGCCTTATCTGAGGAAGGACGTTCTTGCCATGGAAGGAGTGCAGCGAAGATTCACCAGGCTGATACCTGGGATGGCAGGAATAACGTATGAGGAGAGATTGTGTCGATTGGGCTTATACTCACTGGAGTTTAGAAGATTGAGAGGGGATCTCATCGAAACCTGTTAAGTCCATGAATGATTGAGACACGGACTAGCAGGAGAGAAACAAACAAGTCTTTACTGGTGAAAGGCATAAACTAATCTAAACAACAGAGGCTCTCTAGCGCCTTTTATACAGGGGTGGTCACTGCCGGTACTGCAGTCTGAGACCAAATCAAATCAAATCAACTTTTATTGTCATTGTTAGTGCACAAGTGCAGTACAACGAAATGTAGGCTTGCGGCTCCCGAGAGTGTACAATTTGGATTAGGACACTTAAACATTTCAACATACATTTGTACATATATATTAGCATAAATATGACCATAATAAAGTGCATCGGCAGATGTGCAGGCTTTAGTGTTTATTTGTGGAGTTCAGTAGGATGACAGCCCTGGGAAAGAAGCTGTTCCTAAATTTGGTCGTATGGGTGCGAATGCATCTGTAGCGTCTTCCAGATGGTAGGAGGGCGAACAGACTGTGGCTGGGGTGGGTAGGGTCTTTGATGATGGACCGTGCCCTCCGTAGGCAGCGTTTCTGATATATATGTTCTATGGTCGGTAGCCAGGTGCCGGTGATGCGTTGGGCAGTTTTGACTACCCGCTGCAGGGCTTTCCGGTCATGGGAGCTACAGCTGCCGTACCATACCGTGATACAGTTTGTCAGGATGCTCTCTATAGTGCAGCGGTAGAAGTTAGAGAGGATCGGGGGTGACAGATTACATCCCTTCAGCCTCCTCAAGAAATATAGGCGCTGCTGGGCCTTCTTCACCAGAGAGGAGGTGTTGAGGGACCAGGAGAGGTCTTCCGTGATGTGGACTCCGAGGAACTTAAAGCTGGCCACCCTTTCCACCTCCACCCCAGTTATTCTCTTAAAGGTACATACACAACAATTCCTCCCCTTTTAGATAAACAGTACATAACATTCATTTAACAACTAATGATAACGAATTACAATCACAATTACTGTTGCTAGATACATTGGTTAAGTTTAAGCAATTATAAGTTCAGTTTTTGAGGAGGCTTCCTAATTCTGTCTGGATAACGCCTCTTTGGAGTATCAGGTTCTTCTGGCAATGTTGAGTCGGAATCAATGTCGTTGTTTGGTTCATCTGCTTCCAATATTACCGGTTCTGCGGTAGCTGCAATTGGAACGTCGATTTCATTACCAGGTGTATCAGATCGTGGTGTGGAGTTGACGTTTTCCAGTGACTCTAGAATCTGGTCAGCATGGCGTCTTACAATGCTCTCCCCAACGTCCACGGTATACATGAGAGGTCCTTGTCGTGTACAAATCGTTCCTGGCTGCCATTTCTCAGTGCGGTAGTCCCGGGCCAAAACTGGTTGACCTATCTTAAAACTCCTGGTCGGCCTTTCATTCATATTCTGAAACTGCCTGTTCTCCACATCTCTTCGGACGTTTGGCTTAACCAAATCCAAGCGGCATCGTAGTCTTCGATTGAAGAACATCATGGCTGGAGTTTGGTTGGTAACCGCATGTGTCGCATTCTGGTAGGCAAACAAGAAGTTGTCCACCTTGTGTTGTAGGGGTATATCTTCATTACACATTGCCTTGATAGCCTTCTTGAATGTTTGGACAAACCTCTCGGCCAATCCATTAGTGGCTGGATGATATGGGGCAGATGTGTAATGCTTAACACCATTGTTCTTTAAGAACCTCCGGAACTCTTCAGACACAAACTGTGGTCCGTTGTCAGAGCAAATCTGTTCAGGCAGCCCATTCCTGGCGAATATGGTTCGTAAAACTGTGATAGTTTTTTCCGTGGTGGTTGAGGACATTTTTATTGCCTCTGGCCACTTTGAATGTGCATCCCCCGCAATTACAAAACATCGAGTCCATGAAGTGACCAGCAAAATCAATGTGCACCCTTTGCCATGGAGATGAGGGCCACTCCCATGGATGCAGAAGAGCTTGTGGTGGGGCGTTTTGGACCTTCTGGCATCCTGCACAGCTCTTGGTCATCTCTTCGATTTCTCTATCGATTCCCGGCCACCACACAAACGCTCTGGCTAAGCTCTTCATTTTTACCCCACCCAGATGACCCTCATGAAGCTCATTGAGCACTCTATCCGTCAACTTAGGTGGAATTACTACTCTGGATCCACACATCAAGGTTCCTCTGCACACTGACAGCTGTTCTCTTCTTGACGAAAATGCTGGCAGCAGTGGTTCGCCATGTGCTGGCCATCCCTTCACCGTTAAATCATAGACCCGTGATAGTGTCGGGCCATTCCGTGTTTCCTTTTCTATGTTTGCATTCGTCACAGGGAGACATTCGACTATGGTCGAGTGGAATAACTCCATTGGACCCACTGCAAGGTCTTCTTCTTCCACCGTCGGCAACGGTAGACGTGACAATCCATCAGCATTTCCATGCTGTTTAGTTCCCCTGTACTCGATGTCATATTGGTGTGCCCCTAGGAAAAGGGACCATCTCTGCAGCCGTTGTGCTGTCATTATCGGTACGCCCTTCTGAGGGTTGAAAATGGAGACAAGAGGTTGATGATCGGTTAGTCGAGTAAATTTTTGACCGTGCAGATAGTGATTGAACTTCTTCACCCCCCACACTAGGCTGAGGGCCTCTCTGTCAATCTGGGCGTAGTTACGCTCGGCAGAAGTTAACGAGCATGACGCAAAAGCTATCGGCCTCTCCAAACCATCAAGGAATTTATGTGACAGTACCGCCCCAATGCCGTAGGGAGACGCATCACACGCCAGCCTGATTGGCAGTGCTGGGTTGTAGTGAGCCAATACTTCCTTCGAAGTGATTAAGTCCTTACTCTTCTGAAAAGCACGTTTACAATCATCGCTCCATTTCCATGCTACCCCCGTTCGTAGCAGGGCGTTCAGTGGATGCAGAATTGTCGACAAATTCGGCAAAAACTTATGATAGTAATTCACCAACCCGAGGAATGACCTCAGTTGCAACACAGTTTCAACCCTCAGAAGGGCGTACCGATAATGACAGCACAGCGGCTGCAGAGATGGTCCCTTTTCCTAGGGGCACACCAATATGACATCAAGTACAGGGGAACTAAACAGCATGGAAATGCTGATGGATTGTCACGTCTACCGTTGCCGACGGTGGAAGAAGACGACCTTGCAGTGGATCCAATGGAGTTATTCCACTCGACCATAGTCGAATGTCTCCCTGTGACGAATGCAAACATAGAAAAGGAAACACGGAATGACCCGACACTATCACGGGTCTATGATTTAACGGTGAAGGGATGGCCAGCACATGGCGAACCACTGCTGCCAGCATTTTCGTCGCCAGTGTTAAGTCCGTGAATGATTGAGACACGGACTAGCAGGAGAGAAACAAACAAGTCTTTACTGGTGAAAGGCATAAATGAATCTAAACAACAGAGGCTCTCGAGCGCCTTTTATACAGGGGTGGTCACTGCCGGTACTGCAGTCTGAGACCAGTTATTCTCTTAAAGGTACATACACAACAAAACCTATAAAATTCTGTCAGGCCTGGACAGACTAGATGCAGGAAGGATGTTTCCGATGGCCGTGGAGTCCAGAACCAGGGGTCATAGTCTAAGGATAAGGGGTAAGCCATTTTGGACTGAAATGAGGAGGAATTTCTTCACCCAGAGAGTGGTGAACCTGTGGAATTCTCTGCCACAGAGGGCGGTGGAGGCCAGTTCATTAAATATATTCAAGAAGGAGTTGGATATATTTCTTAAGGCTAAAGGGATCAAGGGATATGGGGAGAAGGCAGGGACAAGGTACTGAATTTGGATGATCAGCCATGATCTCATTGAATGGCGGAGCAGGCTCGAAGGGCCGAATGGCCTACTCCTACTCCTATCTTCTATGAATGGCACACTAATTTTCCTATGTTCCTATGTCGCATCTAAAAGATGGAATCTCCGACAGTGCAGCACTCCTTCAGTACTCCACTGGAGTGTCAGCCTAGATTATGTGCAACTTCCTATGAAGTAGCAGAAAATAAATCTCCCTTTAAATGTTTTCTGGTGAAGAGTAATAGCAGCAAAAGAACAAATTGCAACCAAAATGCCCTTAGTAATTAATTTTAGTGGCTTGCAATTGCGTCAGTAAACTTTGCTGTCTGATTGTTTCCTCACAGTTGCTTCACTGCTCGGCTCCACAACTGAAATCCAAATTACTTCCAGCCTCAAAATTACACTGTGGAAACATGTTTTTCAGAACTCGATCACTCCCACTTGGGGATTGACTTCATAGCTCATGCCTTCCAGCTGGAGCCATTCCAGTGAGAACTAATCATTTAACTGCGGCTTAGATTAAGGGGAGAGAAATAAATAATTAGCACTGTGACTTTCGGAGGAATTTCTTTTCTTTTATGGCAGATTGTTTACTCTTGGGAATTTTTTTAAGGAATGTTCCTTCAAAAAACAGAAGGCAAATAAGAAAGCCAAACTCAATGGAAAGATCAAAGGGAGGAGGAGGTTAATCCATTTAAAAATGAATACAAATGAATATAAATGATTTTGCTACTTGACATCGTTTTAGTACAGATTTCATATCATTGCTGATATACATTAAGACAACAGCAATAAGTTGCATTTACACAGCGCCTTTAACTGAAAAAACATCCCAAGGTGCTTCACAGAGGCATAATTGGACAAAAATGGAAACCGAGCCAAAGAAGGCGATATTAGGAGGGCTTGGTCAAAGAGGTGGGCTTTAAGGGGCAAAAGGGAGGAAATTCCTGTGTGAGGGGCCTAGACAGATGAAGGCACGGCCGCCAATGGTGGGGTGAAGGGATAGGCTGGTGAGTGGGATAGGATATGCACAGCAGAGTTTTGGATGAGCTGAGGTTTATAGAAGGCGGAGAACAAGAAGCCAGTCAGGACAGCATTGGAATAGTCAAGTCTGAAGGTGACAAAGGTTATGGATGAGGGTTTCAGCGGCAGAGGCAGAAGCCTTTGCTTCATATACCTTGATACCCTTACCTAACATAAATCTGGCGATCTCAGTCTTGAAAATTTCAGTTGTCCCAGAATCCACAGCCTTTTGGAGGAGAGAGTTCGAGATTTCTAGTGCCCTTTGTGTGGAAATGTGATTCCTGATTTCACTCCTAAATGGCCTAGCTCACATTTTAAGATTATGCTCCTTTGTTCTGGATTCCCCACCAGAGGAAATAGTTTCTCTGTATCTATCCCATCAAATCCCTGTAACATTTTAAAGACCTCGATTAGATCAACCTTTTAAACTGAAGGGAATACAAGCCAAGTTTATGCAACCTGTCCTCATGATTTAACCCTCGAAGCCCCGGTATATTTCTGGTGAACCTGCGCTGTACTCCCTCCAAGGACAATATATCCTTCCTGAGGTCCTGAATGACCCTAAATATTTGTTTAATTAAATCTAGAGCGTCACACATCCTTTTATGTGTGCAGTGGCACTCATTTTTGGTGGTCATTTTGAGACTGGGTCATTGGCCATTATTTAACTAGACTTACAATTGGCCACCTGCTGAAATAACTGGAAATGCATAACTGGTTCAAGGTGAACAAGTTGTGTGCTGTCCTTGGCTTCCACCAGCATTATTGAACAACATGAACATTGCAGGAAAACTGTCCTTCGACACATCTAAGTCATTTATTTCTGGGCAGAGGGTTGTCCTCCTCCTCCTGTTGGCCCGCTGGCACTTCCTCCTTCTTTAAATTGTCTATTCCAGCCACAATCGGTATTCTGCTTTCCCATACACCAAAACGCACTTTAATAACCTCTGATCCACATGCAGCTTAGTGTGTAGGTGTTATTAGACCTTTATAACGACCAAAAAGCTGTTTGTAACTTATATCCACCCCATATAATTGGCTCTGCTGGTGTTTGTAATCCGCTGGATGGGAACTGTCCAAAGCTAAATTAAACCCATATCAAAAAAGATAAGTAGGCAGCGGCACTAACAGAATATAAATTGTTAGGCTAAGTTTGCTATTTTCTGCATGACAGTAGGTACAAATAAAATTAATAAATCTGACTAAAGGCGTCCATGAGATCAATTATTAAATCTCTTGCCACAATGACAGTTACACAATGTTGGCTTTCAAACAGTATAGTTGCAAATTTGTGGCAATTTCTAAGCCTTGCGATAAAAGTGTATTCTAGCTTTAGTTGTTGCATCTCTGCAGGCATTTCCTCACATTTCTCGTCCACGGTGTGATATCTTTAGATTTTTATTTTTGTTGCAAACTTGTGTGAAAATGTCTGAAGATTGATCAAACATCTTGCAAGTGGGAAAGATTGGAGAGCGAATGCGAGCCTGTTAGAAACGTACTTAAAAATTTGACTATGCATCTGCCATTCAATGAACTTACTTCCTGTGGTAAACCACTTTTATCGTTCACTATCGTTACACTATGGTTATCACTGTTTATATCGTTACACTATGGTTATCACTGTTTACACTGTTGTATCACTACACAAGGTCACCTCTTGCCACGCTGTTATACCTGGGCTGACCACAGCTGACTCCACCCATGGCTCCGCCTGCTTGCCCAGGTATAAAGGTGGTCGACTGGCTGGTATTCCTCCTTGTTGGATCTGATCACCCACGAGGGTGGGCTCTGTTATTTAGCCAATAAAAACCTATAGTTACTAACTTAACTCGTCGCTTTTCATGAACTGAATTGATAGGTATATCAATTTTATTGGCTAAATTTTGAAATGTCTACAACGGAGCAGCCAAACGACCAGTCAGACGTACAGCCTCAGCCAAACGGCCATCTACAACAGCCACAGCAGCCGGCCTGGCTACGAGCCCTCCGGCCGCCGTACCTGGATCTAAACCCACAGGCTGCGAATTCAGCCCTCGACTTCGAACACTGGCTGAGCTGCTTCGAAGCCTACCTGGGAGAATCCGGCGTGCCTCCGGCATCCAAGCTAAGAGTTCTGACCGCTCAGGTGAGCCCTAAAGTATTTGCACTCATCCGGGACATTGCCACATACGAGGATGCCCTCAACCTGCTAAAAGAACAGTATCGGAGCCCTGTAAACTCAATGTACGCCAGGCATCTCCTAAGATCCCGCTCGCAACAGCCAGGAGAGTTGGTTGATGATTTCTTACGGGCGCTGCAAATACTCGGCAGGGACTGTGACTTTAAAGCCGTAACAGCTGCAGAACATACAGATGGAAACATCCGAGATGCCTTCGTGAAAGGCCTTCGGTCAGACTACTCACGGCAAAGACTGCTGGAATCAAAGGACCTCGACCTGAAAACAGCTGCTAGCCTCGCTCGCTCCTCAACTCACATGAGGCACTGCCGGCGTCGGTGGCCTTGATCAAAGATGGCCGCCCCCACGACTCGCATGAGGCATCTGTGGCTTTCCCCCTGCAGGCCTTCGCGAAGTGGCCTTTCTTGTGGCAGTCGGAGCAGGTCGCATTTCTTGCAGGGCAGCGCGCCCTCGGGTGTTTCGCCTGGCCACAGAAGAAGCAGCCGGCGGCCCGATCGCGGGGCTCCGATGTCGCAGCCGGTACCGGGGGTGGCGGTCCCGATCGGTTCCGGGACACCGACGCTGTGGTAGGTCCCAGAGGCGGCGGTGTGAGGGGTATTGCGGCCGGGGTCGGGCCCGAGTCCCAGGGTCGCGCAGCACAGTACCTGGAGTACGCCTCAAGGTCCCGATGGGCCACTTCCAAGGAGCGAGTGAGGCTAGCAGCTGTTTTCAGGTCGAGGTCCTTTGATTCCAGCAGTCTTCGCCTTGTTCGTGTTCCCGAACTATATACATAGTGACCGGGGCTCATCCTTCATGAGCGAGGAACTTCGCCAGTTCCTACTAGCGAGAGGTATTGCTACAAGCAGGACCACCAGCTACAACCCCCGAGGGAACGGCCAGGTGGAAAGAGAGAACGCGACTGTCTGGAAGGCCGTTCTCTTAGCCTTAAAGTCTAAGGGCCTCCCAACCTCTCGCTGGCAGGAAGTCCTCCCGGCAGCGCTGCATTCCATCCGGTCACTGCTTTGCACGGCCATTAACGCCACCCCCCATGAACGAATGTTTGTTTTCCCCAGGAAGTCGACTACGGGAACCTCGCTACCAACATGGCTGACTTCTCCGGGGCCCGTCTTGCTGCGAAAGCACGTGAGGGCCCATAAAATGGACCCCCTGGTCGAGAGGGTGGACCTCCTGCATGCCAACCCCCAGTACGCCTATGTGGCATACCCAGACGGGCGGGAGGACACAGTCTCCTTACGAGACCTCGCACCCTCGGGCACCCCTGAGACACCACCGTTACCCCCCACCACCCCCCCAAATCCAGCCCAGGTAGACGGCATGCCGGAACCCCACGAGCCCTCGCCGACCACGCAGACACCAGCATTAACATCGGATACTGCACCACCGCCGCCGCTGCTGCGCCGATCAGAAAGGCTTACGAGGCCTCCGGACAGACTGACATACCCGAACTGGTAGTACACTTCACCCCGCCGGACTCAAATTTAAACAAGGGGTGAATGTGGTAAACCACTTTTATCGTTCACTATCGTTACACTATGGTTATCACTGTTTATATCGTTACACTATGGTTATCACTGTTTACACTGTTGTATCACTACACAAGGTCACCTCTTGCCACGCTGTTATACCTGGGCTGACCACAGCTGACTCCGCCCATGGCTCCGCCTGCTTGCCCAGGTATAAAGGTGGTCGACTGGCTGGTATTCCTCCTTGTTGGATCCGATCACCCACGAGGGTGGGCTCTGTTATTTAGCCAATAAAAACCTATAGTTACTAACTTAACTCGTCGCTTTTCATGAACTGAATTGATAGGTATATCACTTCCACTATATAGTATAGAATTACAAAGAATGTACAGCGCAGAAACAGGCCATTCAGCCAAACTGGTCCATGCCGGTGATTATGCTCCACACGAGCCTCCTCCCACCCTATTCACCTAACCCTGTCAGCATATCCTTCTATTCCTTTCTCCCTCATGTACTTATCTAGCTTCCCCTTAAATGCATCTATGCTATTCACCTCAGCTATTCCATGTGCTAGCTGTTAGCATTCATTCTCCTTCCGTCTATGGTTCACAACAACACATTTCGAGGGATGTCCAACAGTGGCGAGTTCCAAATTCCAACTACTCTCTGGATAAAGATGTTTTTCCTGAATTTCCTATTGGATTTATTAGTGGCTATATTATATTTATGACCCCTAGTTCTGGTCTCCTCCACAAGTGGCAACATCTTCTCTACATCTACCCTATCAAACCCTTTCATAATCTTAAAGACCTCTAGTAGGTCACTCCTCAGCCTTCTCCTTTCTAGAGAAAAGGGCCCCAGCCTGTTAGGTATAACCTCTCAGTTGTGGCATCATCCTTGTAAATCTTTTATAGTGGAATGTATTTCTCAACAACACACCCATTTGTCATTTCTCCATGGCAATGATGACCAGACCAGTACTCAGGCCAATCATGAGGAATCTCCAGTGCTCACTGACCAGTATATTATGGAACAAACCCCTAGGCCCCGATTTTCCCGATCGTGCGGGAAATTTTCGGGTTCCCCGAATGTCGGGTTTCGACCCGAAAAAAATTGGGTCAGCCAGCTGCACGCAATTTCCCCTCAAGTGGCCAATTAAGTTCCAATGTGTGGGCACCCTTGCTAATTGTCCATTTCCAGTCAGAAAGCCCCACAGTATGATGTCATCATTCGTGGTGCTTTTAAAGTGTCCAGCAAGCTTCTCAACCTCTGTAGGCTTCTCAACCAGTCTTGCAGAATGGCAGAGGAGCCTGCACCAGCTGCTGCCAGCGGCAGAGGCCGAGCTGCCGCCAAATTCGACGAGACGTCACTGCAGACATTGGTGGATGGGGTAATGGCCTACAGGGAGGTCCTCTACCTTAGCTCAGGGAGGAAGAGACCTCCCAAAGAGACCAGGGCTACCTGGATGGAGGTGGCTGCAGAGGTCAACTCTCTGGGAGTCACCCGTCGGACCTGGATGCAGTGCAGGAAGCGCTTCCATGACCTTCACCGCACAGGGAAAGTAAGTACGAAGTTTCCATCACCCTCAACCTTGCCTTTCCCCAACAGCAGTCAGCTTCAGCAATCTCTTCCTCCATATCCCACTTCACAGTCACAGCCATGCACCCTTACCCATTCCCTATCTCTCTATGCTCACATTCACATAACTATTCAGCCATGCAGCCCTCACACTGCCTCTCACTCTGATGCTTGGAACACAACTGACAACACACAGGGAGGGCCCTTGGTCTTGCAGCCTCACAACATCTTTGTCTCCTTCTAAGTATCTATGCTATGCAATCTCTACACTCACTCCTGCACTCTCACTCAAACTCCACTTGTCTCCCTCATTGCAGGAAAAGAGAGCTCATAATAGACGAGAGCGTGCGAGGACTGGAGAAGGCCCACCCTCAATCATCCACCTGAGCCCCTGGGAGGAAGCTGCGATCGAGATTGCTGGGGCTGACGTGCCTGTGGATGCTGGGGCAGGAGAGACAGGAGCAAGCCCGCAAGCTGGTGACAGAATAGTTCCCCATCTCTCTCATTGACATAGCATGAGTTGCTGATATGATTCTGAAGCCACATCATTTGGACTTATGAGCATCTGACAAATCCAATGTGCAAGTAGCCTTGGCATCACATCTCTAACTCTTTCCTTTACTCCCCCACAGGACCATCCGGAGCCCCCGTCGCCACTGCCGAGGAGGAAGAGGCTTTGCAGCCAGACTCCTCAGAGGAAGCTCCAGCCTCTGAGGGCGCAGCGTCAGCAGAAGTAAGCGCACTCAGCACCAGCGCAGACACTCACACCTCAGTGGGACCTTCAGGACATAGAGTAGTGTTGTCACCTGGTGTATCACAGCTCACAAGTGAGCATCAGCAGAGTGTGGAGACAGGGACAGCAGTGGAGAGTCCTCGTCGGAGGGCGCAGGCCTCTGCCAGCTCAGCTCAGCTGCATGTCGACCCTATGCCTCTGGGTCCATCCGCAAGAGAGGAGGTGATGGATCTCCATGCACAGATGCAGGAGTCTCTGGCAGCTTTTGTCTCCAGGGTCGCTGCGAGTGTGGAGCGAATGGAGGAGTGTATGGCGAGCATGAGCAGAGCCTTATTGGAGTCATTGGTGCATGAACGCATCACCACGGAAAGGTTGGCAACCTCCATGGTAAGGCTGGCTACTGCCGAGGAGAGGAGGGCTGCAGCCGAGGAGAGGAGGGCTGTGGCCAAGGAGAGGAGGGCTGCAGCCGAGGAGAGGAGGGCTGCGGCCATGGAGGAGCTTAGTCGCCAGGGTATCGAAAACATGGTGAGTGCTCTGAATAGAATGGCATCTCTTGAGGAGCGATGGGCATCTATTGAGCACCAAAACCAGACCTCCATGGAAGTCCCTCTGAGCAGGACTTCCAGTGCTGAGACGGGTCCCCATGGCCCCCCTGATGTGCAGCAAGGTGTTCTCCAGCCACTTGCAGGTGCTGAGGGGGAGCTGACCCATGAGAGGGAGGTTGTTGGCACACCTCAAGGAAGTGGGGGCTCCTCTCCACGCGCTCACACTTCCATGCCACTTCAGAGCCCTCGGACAGAGCCCCGCCGGAGTCCACACCCCAGTGAGATAGGAGTCTCAACCCCTGCACAGCCGCAGGAGCAGCAGACTGCTGGCGAGCCGTCAGAGGCTCGCCACCCCCAGAGGACGCCCGCCAAAGGTGTCGAGACAGGCGCAGCAGGAAAGTGAGCAAGGGCCTCCACATCTGCTGAAGCCACAGGGGTACCACTACGTAGGAGCATGCATAAGAGAAAAATAAAGCACCACTAATTACAAGGGTAGTCACTTGGGTGAAAAGTCTTGTAAATAGTTTTAATGCCATCATTTTCCTGTACATAAAAAATCTGGTGGCAACTGCTGCAGTTATGGCATCTGTCATTTGGCAAATGGGGATATCACATAGAGGCCTTAGGATAACTTGCAGATGCCAGCAAGCTAGTCAAATAGGTAGGAATGTGCAGGCATGGGCCACTGTCCATGGCCAGTTAAGAAGCAGTGAGGCTGCAGTGTTTGATGTACCAGGTTACGCAAATCTGCCCAGGATGAGTGTGTTCCTTGCATTCCGCCCAGCAATGTTCTCGCGCACTGGTGCCGCTGGTTGGCGGGCCTCTGCAGGATGCTCGTTTCCGTCCTCCTCTTCCTCCTCCTCCTCCTCCTCCTCAGCATCATCCTCAGCATCATCCTCATCCGAGGCGGCTCTGTGAGGAGCCTCTTGGTCCTGTGGAATTGGCAAGCCACGACGCTGTGCCATGTTGTGAAGCACACAGCATACCACGACGATTTTGGAGACCCTGGCTGCTGAGTACTGTAGGGCTCCACCTGATCTATCGAGGCATCTGAAGCGCATCTTCAGCAATCCGATGGTTTGCTCGATAATGCATCTGGTGGTAATGTGGCTGGAGTTGTAGTGCTCCTCAGCTTCGCTGGCTGGTCTCCTCAACGGCGTCATTAGCCAAGAGTGCAGGGGATATCCCTTGTCTCCAAGTAGCCATCCTTGAAGTTTGTTTGGCGGACTGAATAGCGGAGGCACAGTAGACTGGCGCAGTATGAAGGAGTCATGGCAGCTGCCAGGGTACCTGGCACAAACATGCAAAATCACCTTCTTGTGGTCACACACCAGCTGAACGTTAAGGGAGTGGAAGCCCTTGCGGTTAACAAAAACTCCTGGATTGCGGTGGGGTGTGTTGAGTCTGTGGTTTCAATTGTAGTTATGCTGAATAACAGGACACAGACTACAGAAATAATTAAACAGGTCTTTAGTGATTGAGGGTCAGGGCTGAACTGGGATACACTTTGCTCTGCAGGGTTTATATACCGGTGTGGTCACCACCAGTACTACAATGTACAGGAGCCATCAAAAAGTAGTCCATCACCTTAAGGTATCCTCTTAAGGTGGTACAGGTTACATACACTACAATTCCTCCCCTTTTAGCTTAACAGTGTACACCCCAAATTAAACATTACATGGATAACATATATACAATTTACACACAACTGTTCAAAGATTCAGTCTCTGAGGAGGCCTCCTGATCCGGCCCGGATAACACCTTTCAGGGGTCTCTGGTTCTCGTTGCTGGGGTGACTCATCCACTTGACCTCCTATGGATTGAACATCATCAGGTACGTTCGAGTCTGAGGTAGCTGCTACAGGCTCAATAAGTTCTTCAACTGGTGTCTCTGCCGTAGACATGGGGTCGACCCTTGTTCTCGATTCCACAAGTTGGTCAGCATGACGTCGTATTACGTTCTCTCCAACGTCTACCGTGTACATCAAGGGTCCTTGTTGTGCATGAATTGTTCCAGGTTGCCATTTATCATCCCTATAGTCCCTGGCCAACGCTGGTTGTCCTATTTCGAAACTACGAGTGGCCTTGTTATTTACATGCTGGAATTGCTTGTTTTCGACTTCCCTTCGCACATTGGGTTTTAACAAATCCAACCGGGACCGCAACCTTCTGTTATAGAACATTATAGCAGGGCTTTGATTTGTCACTGAATGCGTGGCGTTTCGATACGTCATCAGGAAATTGTCCACCTTGTGTTGTAGTGGAATATGGTCTTCACTCATGGCCTTTATCGCCTTTTTGAACGATTGAACAAATCTCTCGGCCAACCCATTTGTAGCCGGATGATATGGGGCAGATGTATAGTGTTTCACCCCATTCTTTTTCATGAATTTCTGGAATTCTTCTGACACGAACTGTGGTCCGTTGTCTGAACATATTTGCTCCGGCAACCCATTCCTTGCAAATATGGTTCTTAGAACTGCAATCGTCTTCTCAGAGGTAGTGGTCGACATCTTAATCACTTCTGGCCATTTAGAATGTGCGTCTACTGCTATCAAAAACATGGAATCCATGAATGGACCTGCAAAGTCAATATGCACACGTTGCCATGGGGCTGAAGGCCATTCCCACGGATGCAGCGGTGCAATTGGAGGTGCATTTTGAACTTTTTGGCACCCTGAGCAGCTTTTAGTCAGATCCTCTATTTGTTTGTCGATACCTGGCCACCACACATAAGCCCTAGCAAGGCTTTTCATCTCGACTCCCCCCAGATGACCTTCGTGCAATTCTTTCAGAACTCTCTCTCTTAATTTTGGAGGAAAAATCACCCTTGTTCCATACATCAATGTTCCTTGACATACGGACAGCTGTTCTTGTCTGGCTGAGAATGCTGGTAACAGTGGTTCGCCATGTGCTGGCCATCCCTTCACTGTCAAGTCGTAGACCCGAGACAGTGTCGGGTCATTTCGGGTCTCTCTCTCAATACCCGCATTGGTGACTGGTAAGCATTCGATGATGGTCGAGTGAAATATCTCTACAGGGTCAACTGCTGGTGCCTCTTCCGCTGTAGGTAGTGGCAGGCGCGACAGCCCATCAGCATTACCATGTTGTTTTGTATCTTTGAATTCAATATCATATTGATGTGCCCCTAGGAAAAGGGACCATCTCTGAAGCCTCTGTACCGTCATTACCGGAACACCCTTCTTAGGGTTGAAAATGGAAACCAATGGCTGGTGATCTGTCAGCAGCGTAAACTTTTGGCCTTGCAGGTAATGGTTAAATTTCTTAACTCCCCACACGAGGCTGAGAGCCTCCCTATCTATCTGAGCATAGTTGCGCTCAGCGGAGGTCAATGATCTGGATGCGAAAGCGACTGGCCTTTCCGAGCCATCTGGAAACTTATGTGAGAGCACTGCCCTGATACCATATGGAGAAGCATCACAAGCTAAGCGAATAGGTTAAAGTGGGCAGCACGGTGGCATAGTGGTTAGCACTGTTTCCTCACAGCACCAGAGACCCGGGTTCGAATCCGGCCTCGGGCGACTATCTGTGTGGAGTTTGCACATTCTCCCCGTGTTTGCGTGGGTTTTCTCCGGGTGCTCCGGTTTCCTCCCACAGTCCAAAGATGTGCGGGTTAGGTTGATTGGCTATGATAAATTGACCCTTAGTGTTAGGGGGATTAAATACGTGGGGTTACAGGGATAGGGTGGGATATGTGTTGGTGTAGGGGTTACGGGGATCGGGTGGGATATGTGTCGGTGCAGGCTCGATGGGCCGAAATGGCCTCTATCTGCACTGTGGGGTTTCTGTGATTCTGTGATTCTGTGAACACTTCCTTAGAGGTGATCAGTGCTTTGCTCTTTTGAAAAGCCCGCTTACAATCATCGCTCCACTTCCATGGTATTCCCATTTGCAAAAGAGTGTTTAGCGGGTGTAACACCGTGGATAAATTTGGAAGAAACTTATGGTAATAGTTAACCAACCCGAGGAACGACCTCAACTGGGATACATTCTCCGGTGCAGGAGCTTTTACAACAGCTTCGATCTTGTCAGGTGACTTATGGAGCCCCTCCCGGTCAATGACGTGGCTGCAGTACGAGATTCGCTTTTGAAAGAACTCGCATTTCTGGCGATTAACTCTGAGCCCATATTCTTTCAATCTGATGAGCACCTGCTCCAAATTCGCGAGGTGATCGTTATCGTTATCTCCTGTAATCAGGATGTCATCCAGATAGCATTGTGTGCCTGGAATTCCCTGCAATACCTGCTCCATGGCCCTTTGCCAAATCGCTGGAGCCGATGCCACTCCAAAAAACAGTCTATTATACCGATATAAGCCCTTATGCGTGTTGATCGTGAGATACTGACGTGACGCTTCATCAACTTCCATCTGTAGGTACGCCTGCGCCAGGTCTATCTTAGTGAAGTGTTTCCCACCAGACAGCGAAGCGAAGATATCTTCAATCCGCGGAAGCGGATATTGCACCGTGTGAAGAACCGGATTAACAGTGATCTTGAAATCGCCACAGATGCGAACCTTCCCAGGTTCCCCCGGCTTGTTGCTCAACGAACGCTTCATGACAGGAACAATGGGTGTAGCCCATTCGCTCCAGTCCACCTTGGACAGTACCCCTGAACGTTCTAGCCCTTCCAGCTCTGCTTCCACAGCAGGTCGTATCACATAAGGCACCGGTCTGGCTTTGAAAAATTTTGGGTTTGCATGTTCTTCAACCTTGATGGTTGCCGTAATTCCTTTCAGTGTTCCAAGTCCTTGTTGGAACACCTCCTTAGCATCGTCTAAGATTTTGGACAGTCGTTTAGGTTTGACATCGTCCTCCTTACAGGCATCTACAGTCAGTGCTTGTATGGAATGCCAGTCTACATTTATTCTCCGGATCCATTCCCGTCCCAGTAGTGGTGGACCTCCATCAGGTAACACATACAAGTCCATTTTCTGAAATTCTTTACCATTGTAGACCACGTTTACTTTTATCTTTCCTTTGGGGTATACTATTTGCCCCGTGTATGTTTTCAATACAATCTCCATATCCCTCAGGGGAATGTGCGAGAATAACCTTTTGTAATCTTGCTTATTCATGACCATTAATGCCGACCCACTGTTCAATTCCATCTTCACTTGGACTCCTGCTATCCGAAGCGTGACCCAGATAGTTTGGTGGTCTGCTGTGTTACCCACATTATGTATTTTCAGACAACCCAGTTGCTTACTGCTGGAGTCTGAATCCGTCTTCTGTTCATCCGAACTGTTCTCTGTCACCTTGTGTACTTTTTTGTACTTCTCCTGCGGTGACTTTTTGCTGCTGGTCTTCTTTCCTGACCGGCATACTCTCGCTATGTGACCAAGTTTGCCACATTGCCTGCATTCTTTATCTTTGAACCAGCACTGGTTCTGGTCATGCGTTGTCCTTCCACAACGATAGCACTTTACTGTGCCCAATGCCATTTCATTGGTGCTGAATTCCAATGGCCTTTGCTGTATCTCTGCAGCGCCTCGTGCTGCTGCCTCGTGGGATGCTGCAATGCTGAAAGCTTTGTCCAGCGTAAGGTCCTTTTCCTCTAGCAGTCGCTTCTGGGTTCCTTCCCGTAGGAGCCCACACACAAACTTATCTCTCAGTGCGTCTGCTAGTCCTGTTCCGAACTGGCAGTACTTTGATAACTTGCGCAGTTCTGTTAGGAATTCAGCGTTGCTTTCTTCTTTGTTGAATTCTTTTGTAGAATTTAAATCGTTCCGCTATTAGCAGCGGCGTGGGGTTTAAATGCTCCTGCAGGATAGTAACAATATCTGCTAAACTCTTCCCTACCGGTTTGTCTGGTGTTACAAGGTTCCTTAATAACCCGTACGTCTTCGCACCCATTGAGTTTAATAGGGTTAGTGCTTTCTTATCATCCGGTACCTCATTCGTTGTACAGTAAACTTCAATGCGTTCCACATAAGTGGCCCAATCTTCCACATCGTTATCAAAAGCAGTGATGTTACCCGTTTTTGGCATCCTTGCTGAGTTTCTCCTTCCCCTTATTATTATTATATATATATATTTTTTTCAAAATGGCGGCTTTTCCCGCGCTTGTCTTCTTCCCCCGCCGACTCAAAATGGCGATTCCCGCGCTGTTGCCGTCCGCGCCTCCCAGCGGTCCTTTATTTTCCCCTGTGTTGCTGCTCTTGTTCCCCCGCCGCTCCCGTGGTCCCTGTGGCCATAAACGCTTTTCTGGCTGCTGCGCGTCTCTGCCTGATTGCAGTCCGACCCCTGACACCAGCTACGGTCGTGTTCTCCGCCCTTTTCATCGTTTCCCCTCCCCTTCTCCCCTGACAACTCGGCCGACTTCCCCCCCGTGCCGCTCGATTGGGCTTACCCGCCGCTGTCGTAGAAGGGATGCTCACTGATGCTTGACTTCGTGGTCAGCAAACCAACCCGGGTTTCCGATGGCCTCCCGTGTGATGCAGGATGTTGAGGGCGGATGCCCTTTTTCGACGTCCGTGTCTGAGGACGAAGCTTCCTTTGATGCAAAACTGCCGCAAGGTAAGATCAGACTCGTCGCCACTGTTGAGTCTGTGGTTTCAATTGTAGTTATGCTGAATAACAGGACACAGACTGCAGAAATAATTAAACAGGTCTTTAGTGATTGAGGGTCCTCTTTTTGTTTGAACCCAAAAAACCCAATTGGACTGTAAATAAACAAAAGTTCAACTAAATCTTAACAAATCAAATTAAAATCTGGTTTTCCGGGTTGATGATGCACTCCAGTCCCCGCGGCGCCCACCGGTCACGGAAACACTCAAGCACACCGGCAGACACCGCGTGCTCCATCTCCAGGGCCACCCAGGCGCGAACATAGCCGCGGAAGAGAGGCAGGCAATCCGGCTGGACGACCCCCTCGACCGCCCGCTGCCTGGACCAATTGATTGCTCTTTTAGCCAGGCCCAGGAGCAGGCCCACAAGGAGGTCCTCCAGCCTGTCCGCTCCCCTCCGCACCGGGTGACCATAGATCAAGAGCGTGGGACTGAAGTGCAACCAAAAATCGAGGAGCAGCCCCCTCAAGTAGTGAAAGAGGGGCTGCAACCTCTCACACTCCATATAAACGTGAAACACGGACTCCTCCAGGCCGCAAAAAATGCAGGCGGCCTGGGAGTCCGTGAACCTACTTAAAACCTTATTGCACGGGACCGCTCCGTGCAACACCCTCCAGGCCAAGTCCCCGATGGAACAAGGGAGGACTCCCGCGTAGAGAGCCCTCCATTGGGGACCTCTGCCACCGCCAGTCGGCAAGACGCCACGCCAAGGCGTGTCCGGACGGTAGCCGAAGATGGCAAAGTGGAGAGTGTGCAGGAGCAGCCTGTACAGGAAACCCCTCCGCGCGGAATGGAAAGGTACGGAGGGTATTTCCTCGAGACGGCTCAAGTTGTGAGGCGCCAGCTCCCGAGGGGAGTTTCGGGGCCGGGTGCCGATGAGGAATTCCGTCCGGACGGGGGTAAGCTCGGACGGGATCGCCCCACGTGCTTGAGCCGCCTCAATACACCTAGTGGAGTCGGGGCCCAGTGCCGCTACCACCGATTCGATGGCTTCGGCCGCGAGCCGGACGTTGGCCCAGGACAGGCGCCACGCCAGCTCCTCCGGCGCCATCCAACCCGCTCCTCCGCCATCGAGCAGGTACCCGACTCTGGTCACCCCGCCAGGCACAGCCCTGCCCTCCGCCAGCCGCCCGAACCCGCGTTCGTGGAGGTGCGGATTCCTGAGCAGCAGCTCCCGAAGGAGAGCCGCCGCTCCTGACGGGGGAGAGCTCCGCCTGGAAGCGACGTAGTTCCAAACCTATAGTAGTTCCGGGTAGAAGACAGGCAGCTTCCGCAGGTCGGCACGCCTGCCGCCCACTTTCACAAACAGGAGCTGCGTGTCGTAATTGAGGCCGTGCAGTTGGCGGAAGAAAAACGTCGCCAGCGCACACCATCTCGGAGGATTCTCGACGTACAGGTATCTCTGCAGCGTCTGAAGATGGAAAGTCGCAGCCTGGGTGCGAAGGCACACCAGCGCCTGACCGCCCTCCCTAAGCGGGAGACACAGAACCGCGGCAGAGACCCAGTGCTTCCTTTTGTCCCAGAAGAAATCGATGAGCTTCTTCTGCATCTTGGCGACAAACGCAGGGAGAGGGTTCAAAGTGACCAGCCGGTACCACAACATGGCGGCCACCAGCTGGTTTATGACCAGCGCTCGACCCCTGTAGGACAACACTCGGAGCAGTCCTGTCCAGCGTCCTAGGCGAGCGGTGACTTTGGCCTCCAGCTCTAGCCAGTTCACCAGCCAGGCGTCCTCGGCAGGGCTAAGGTAGACTCCCAAATAGAGGAGGTGCGTGGTGCTCCAGGCGAAAGGCCTGAACTCCTCTGGCAGGGAGTCCACTCGCCACTGACCCACCAAGAGTCCGGAACATTTCTCCCAGTTGATCTTGGCGGAGGATGCGTCCGAGTAAATCTGCTGGCATTCCCGCATCCTCCGCAAGTCAGCCGGATCCGTGACCATGAAGAGCACGTCATCGGCGTAAGCCGAGAGGACCACCTCCATGCCCGGCCCTTGCAGAGCCAGTCCCGTCAACCTCTTCCGCAAGAGGCGCAGGAATGGCTCCACGCAAATGGCGTATAACTGACCGGACATGGGGCATCCCTGACGCACCCCCCTCCCGAAGCGAAGGGGTGCCGTCAAGGACCCGTTAACTTTAATCAGACACTCTGCGGCGGCGTACAGAAGTCGGATCCGGGCGACGAAATGCGTCCCGAACCCGAATGCGCGCAGAGTCCCGAAGAGATACTCGTGATCCACCCTGTCGAACGCCTTCTCCTGATCCAGGGAGAGGAAGGCGACCGACAGGCCAGCCCTCTGGGAGTGGTGGACCAGGTCCCGGACCAGATGGATGTTATCGTGGATGGTCCGGGCCGGGACCATGTAGGACTGGTCGGGGTGGATAATGTGGGCCAGCACGGTGCCAAGGCGAGCAGACATGGCCCTGGCAAAGATTTTATAGTCCATGCTGAGGAGGGAGACCGGGCGCCAGTTCTTAAGGAGGCGGAGCTCGCCCTTCTTAGGCAGCAGGACAATGACCGCCCTGCGCCAAGAGAGGGGCATTTCCCCGGTCGCTAAACTTTCCCCCAGGACCCGCGCGTAGTCGCCCCCCAAGACGTCCCAGAACGTCCTGTGGAACTCCACGGTCAGCCCGTCCAGCCCCGGGGACTTTCCCCTAGAGAGCTGGCGGAGGGCGCCGGTCAGCTCCGCCAGGCTTAGCGGAGCGTCCAATTTTTCGGCACCCTCTGGACTGACCTTCGGCAGGTCCTCCCACAAAACTCTGCGCGCATCCTCGCTGGACGGATCCGGAGAGAACAGAGCCCCGTAGTAGGCGCGGGTCTCCGCGCTGATTCCCTCCGGATCCGAGACCAGAGATCCGTCGTCGGCCAGCAGCCCCAAGAGCTGCTTACGGACCCCCCATCTTTTTTCCAGCGAGTAGAAGAAGGGGGAGCCGCGGTCCAGGTCCCGCAGGAGCTGGATCCGCGACCTCACGTACGCGCCTCGGGACCCGACGAGCTGCAGGTCCTTCAGCGCGCCCTTCTTTTCTTCGTACACCTTCCGCAGGGCCGGGTCCTCGACGACTTGACCGAGACGGGACTCCAGGTCGAGCACCTCCTTCTCCAACCGCCCGACCCAGGCCTCCCGCCTCTTGGTCGACCCCTTCGCGTACTCCTGACAGAAGAGATGGACGTGAGCCTTGACCACGTCCCACCACAGCCTCAAGGAGGGGAAGCCCCCCTGCTTCCTTCTCCAGTCGGCCCAGAACTGACGAAACGAATCCCGGAACCGCGTATCCTCCAGCAGCAGGTTGTTAAAGTGCCAGTACGCGGACCCCCCCCACGTGCGCAGCGGAACGAGCTCCGCCCACACCAGGTGGTGGTCCGTGCACGGCACCGGCCGCATGGAAGCCGCCGGAACACAGGAGACGTACGCCCGGGAAATGTAGAGGCGGTCGATTCTGGACCCTCCTCCTCCAGACCTCACGCTAGTGAAGGCGCTGGAGTCGGGATGAAGATTTCGCCAGACGTCCACCAAGTCGAAGGACCCGACCAGGTCCCTCAACTTCTCCATCGCCGCCAGGCATCGCGGGGGACCCGGACGGTCCCTCGCCTCGAGGGCGCAGTTAAAATCCCCCCCCGAGGATGACGCACTCGCCCACGTCGATGGAGCCCAGAAGAGCGGACACTTCTTGAAAGAAGCGCACTTGCTGTGCACCGGCATGAGGGGCATACACGTCCACTAGATGGAGCGGCACGCCCCCCAGGCGAACAGTGACCTGGAGCAAACAGCCCGGCACGTGCTCCTTGACCCCCAAGATCTCCGGCTGAAAATGCAGGGCCAGCAAGATAGCCACCCCGTTGGAATTGTTGGAGAGGTGACTCATGCTGACCCCTCCTTGCCACTCCAGGAGCCACGTGGCTTCGTCTCCCGGAACGGTGTGGGTTTCTTGCAGGAAGCACACCGCATACTTCCCATCCCGAAGGACCGAGAAATTATTGAATCTGCGGCGCGCCTCCCTGCTGCCGTTGATGTTGAGGCTGGCTATGGTTATCTTCATGTCAGAAGCATAGTGCAACCTCTACCTACACCTAACGGGGGGAGGAAGCGCAGCCGCTGGTCAGCCGCCACTTCCTCAACAGCCCAGTGAGAAACGTTCTGAGCCAACGCAGCTCGAGCGGGTTCACACCCTCGTCCGCGCCCATGACCTTAACGGCGGCGCGGACGGATATGATGAGCAGCGCCAGCTCCGACCACCTGTCGAGGGCCAGCCGGACCTTATTGCGCCGACCCAGGCATGTGGCCATAAAATCCCGGAGTTCCCTTACGGGAGTGAGGGAAGACTCGGCAAGGGGCACGAGGTCATCCATCGCCTCGTCGGCGCTGGAGTCCGAATCGTCCTCCGCGCCCATCACCGAGTCCCCATCCTCCTCCAGGGGGTCGTCACCAGCGGCCGACCCGTCCGCCGCGCAGTGCGCAGCGAACGGCCCGGCCGCACCAGCCAGCCACGCCTCCGCCCGGATCCCACCCCCAGGATCGGCGGCAGAGGATTCCTCCCTGGGCTCCTCTAGGGGTGCTGGGCCAGAAGACAGCGGAGGTTCAGAGCTCCCCTCCGCCTCAGACGCCGGAACGACCGGAGAAACCGGGGAGAGAACAATTCCCAGCTCCTCCAGTACATCCGGCACCAGAGACGCAGCCAGGGGGCCATCCTCCTCCCCGCCACCAACCTCCGACCCAGCGGATGGGGTGTTTTGAATTAAAACCTCTACCAGGTCGAGCAGCCCCTGGGAGATGCCCGGGTCGCATTGGGCGAGCTCATTATCCTCGAGCTCGCCCGACCCAGACCCCAGGCCGCCCGACCCGGCGAGGGGTAACGGCACCGATAGAATGTCAATTTCAATTTCCGCCGCGGGTTGTTCCGCGACCCCCCCCACGGGCAGGGTCTCGTCCCCATCCCCGGGAGGCACGCGCCGGACAGACACATCTGCCTCAGCCTCCCGAGGGACAGGCGACCCCTGCCGATCGCTGGTGATGACGACAGCGGGGGGTGGGGCGCAGTACCCGTGGCGGGCGACTCCTTCCCCTGCTCGGAGGGACCTTCCTCCTCCCGGTCCTCCTCCTCTTCCAGGGGGTCGCGCCTTCTTTTTAGCACGGAGGGAGCGAGGGAGACCTCCATGTCTGCAAAGGCCTCCTCCTCAGCTCCCTCCGGCGGAGCAGGTTTGTCGGGTTCCTCGGGCCCGAGCCCGGCCGCAGGTATTGGCGTTACCGCTGCGGCAGTTGCGGCCACAGGCTCGGGCACGAGGCCCCTCCCGCTCGCGTCTGCCCCGATTAACTCCGCGAGGAGCGCGGGTGTAAGGGGCGCAAGGGGCAAGGGCTGGCCATCCACGGGGGGACCTGCCCTAAGGTGTTTATTTTTTCCCCGCGCCTTCTTTCCGGCCGGACACGCTCCCTCCCCCCCGCCGGAGGCCTTGGTGGCATCGGCCCCCGACGTCAACCGCGCATCAGACGTTCTCGACGCGCGGGCAGATCCGGGGGGAGGAGCGGCGGCGGCACCAGCCTCGGCCGCACGAGATGATCCGGCGGCCTTGGAGGCGGGGCAGTTTTTCCTGATGTGCCCCACCTCCTTGCAGGCATGGCACCGCACACCATCCGACGTCCAAAAGACGCGATAGGCGGTCCCCTCGTGGAGGACGACGAACGCCCCGTCGGTGTCCTCCTCCCGCGCCAGCTGGATAAACAGCTGGCGCCGGAAGGAGAAGACGTGGCGAAGGCTGGCCTCCCGGAAGCCGAGCGGGATGGGTGTGATCCCCGACCTCACCTCCCCAAGTTGACGTAAATGGGGAAGGAGGAGCTCACCAGGAACATAGGGCGGGACGTTGGAAATGACGATCCTCTGCACGGTGGCCTCGAGAGGATCCACCAGCAGGAAGGTCCCGCCCACGGTGAGCCCCTTGGTGACGGCCAGGGACACCGCCCGCTCCGACCCCAGGAAGAACACAGCCTTCCCATACATTTTTGAGGCCGCGACGATGGCTGAGGGGCCGACAACCCCAGCCATGGCTTTAACGCAGGCCTCAATGGTCATAGTGGGGTGAGTATAGCTCTTCACCCCAAGCTTTTTTGTTATTAATCTGAATGGTGACAGGGCAGCAGAAGCAGCAGGAGCAGCTGTGGCTGTGGCTGCCACTCCCGCATAAGTCCTGGCTTGCCCCGCCACCGGCGAAGATGCAGTCGCCATTATGGGGTGCTTTTATAAGGGCTACACTCACCCCAAGTCACAGGCCTGAAGGTTTTAATGGCCTCAGGTATTTTTTTTGTCCTCTATTGAGCAGAGGGAGCTGATTAAAATAAAGACACACCTCTCCCCTTACTGATTGAAATTGGGAGAGGGGCCTTCTCCCCTCTGCTCAATAGGCAATTAATAAAAAGAGATAAAAAAATGAGGTGCCTCAGAGAAATAGGCAGAGAGAGACAAAGAGAGAGAGAGAGGGGCGGGGGGTGGGAAGGAGGGAGGCCGCAAAGGCAGTGTTGCCACTCAGGATGGTGGGTGGGTGGGTGTTGGCAGGGGTGCACTCTCCGATGGGATTTAAAAGTCTTTGGTGGTGATGGTCTTCTGGCAGGGGGAGAAGATGTCTTCACCTGGGAAAGCTGGAGATGCCCAGGCTCAGTCCTGCAGCAGGTCTTAACGATGCAATTAATGGAATTAAATTAAAGACTTCACCTAGGCAGCTCCAGCTGTCCCAGGCCAGGCAATAGAAGGGGTGCTTATTAGTGGTGTGCGTGGCCTAGCTTTTAACAAGAGCCACACACACACACAGACACCCCTTGATGATCCGGCCTTGTTTCTTCTTTTCTCCCCCCACCTAAAATACAAAGTCTTTGGGAGAGTGCCCCAAATAACACCCACCTGTAGATGTTCAGAAGAGATGATTTTGTTCCTCCCTCCTTCCAAACAGTTGGTGGTTGTTGGTTGTTTCTCTCCCCTCTCTCCCTCCCCCAAAGTGGAGGCCAACCCGGGGAGGCAGCAACGGAAAGGCCCCTCCCCTGGCCGGTGCCGCCGCTGGCCTCCTCTCTCCCTCCCCCCCTCCGTCCCATCTCCCCAGGCACCCCAGCTGCTGCGACGACGGTGGAGGAGGTGGAGGTGGTGGTCTATCATTCTCCTCCTCTTCCTGGTCAGGAGACCACCACTTTCCACTCTCCACTCTCTTGGTTTGGCTGCTCCTTCTCCTCCTGCTGACTGAGGCAGCTGCACAGCCAGAAATGCACTGAAGACTCTTAGTGATTGAGGGTCCGGGCTGAACTGGGATACACTTTGCTCTGCAGGGTTTATATACCGGTGTGGTCACCACCGGTACTACAATGTACAGGAGCCATCAAAAAGTAATCCATCACCTTAAGGTATTCTCTTAAGGTGGTACAGGTTACATATACTACAGGGTGCCCTAAGGACCACATGTGTGCAGTCAATGGTGCCCTGCACCCTTGGAAAGTCTGCCAGCTGAGCTAATCCAAGCGCTCACGCCCTCACACTTGCGCGATCCCGGGTGAAATGGATGTGATTGTGCGCGAGGGCAAAGAGGGCATCGGTGACCTGTTTGATGCAAGTGTGTGCGGCCGCCTGGGAGATGCTGCTGATGTCTGCTGCTGATCCCTGGAAGGAGCCTGAGGCATAAAAGTTGAGTGCGGTGGTGACTTTGATGGCCACTGGTAGGGAGTGTGGACCTGGTGCTCTGGGCTCCAGGTCTTGCTGCAGCATTGCGCAGATGTCAGCCACAACCTCTCGCAAAAGTCGGAGCCGCCTCTGGCACTGCTGCTCAGTCATGTTGAGGTAGCTGACCCTGTGTCTGTAGACCCTGTTTGGGGGGTATCTCCTGCGCCGACAGCCTTCCATGCGCTTGCCCCTTCTGGCCTGTGCTGCCTCAGGTGGCTGAGCCGCAGCCTGCCGCTCCTGCTGGTGCTGCTGTTGTTACTGGTGCTGCTGTTGCTGGAGTTGCTCCAGCCTCCTCTGCTGTTGGAGATCCTCTAATGCCAGGAAGGGAAGGAACAAAAGGCCTCCCATGCTTCTGGCAGATGCCTCCGTTGAGGAGGCGCTGAGTTAGGGTGGTGAGAGGGGCTTCCCAGGAGCTCACACTGGAGAAGTGTGTGAGGCTCCAACCTTCCACAGCTGTGCCTAAGCCTTCAACAAGTTGCCCCTGTTGAGATACCGCGGCAAACGTGGGAGTCGAGACCAGAGCTATTGAAAACTCAACTGCTTTATTCCAACCACATGACAAACAGGAACTAGAAAAGCCCGCGCATCCACTTAAATACTTCCCAGACAGGAAGTGCTCCTGGCAGCCTGTCCCTGCGGGAAACAAGTTGCTGGAGGAAAGGGCCCCTGGCTGGGGGCTTCTGCTTAGACTGTCTGTGCCGCCGTGAGCGGATTATGTCCAGTGGTGGCGTGTCGCCACAGAGCTCCCCCCAGAATCTGCTTAGGAGGAGTGGACGAGTCGTGACGGTGGTCTAATGGTTCTGCTGCAGCAGCTCTGAGTGGTCGCCGGTCTGGTTGGTTGGGTCGGGCGGTTCGCCGCCGGCTGTGCTGGCTTGCCGGGGGGACGGCCTCTAGTTGGAGGCTGGGCCACGGGGACCTGTTCCCCTGGTTCTGTGTGTGCTGGTTTGAGCCGGTCGATGGAGACTGTCTCGACCCTGTCGCCGAGTCGCAGCTTGAAGACCTTGTCCCCGGATTGTAGTACCTCGTACGGACCGTCGTATGGGGGTCGCAGGGGCCCGCGGTGCGCGTCGTGTCGCCTGACCAGAAGTGGAGCGAACTGCTGAGCGGAAGAGAAAGAGTCGAGCCGCTGCTGTTCGGCCGACCAAGGCTTGGTAGGCTCCGGAAGGAATTCGCCTGGGACGCGCAGCGGTTGTCCGTAGACTAACTCTGCTGCCGAGGACTGGAGGTCTTCCTTGACCGCGGTGCGTTAGCCGAGTAGCACCCACGGTAGGCGGTCAGTCCAGGTACTGTCCTGCAGACCGGCGCGGAGTGAGGCCTTGAGTGACCTGTGGAAGCGTTCACAAAGTCCGTTGGCCTGCGGGTGGTACGCCGTGGTGCGGTGGAGCGTCACCCCGAGGTTGCGTGCTGTGGCCGTCCAGAGTTCGGAGGTGAACTGGGCGCCTCTGTCGGAGGTTATGTCGGCCGGTACGCCGAACCTCGGAACCCAGGTGTTAACGAACGCCCTGGCGATGTCGGCTGTGGTGGTGGAGGTCAGCGGCACTGCCTCAGGCCAGCGTGTGTAGCGGTCGACCATCGTGAGGAGATAAGTTTGGCCTTGCGATGGCGGCAGGGGACCGACGATGTCGACGTGTACGTGGTCGAAGCGGCGGCTGGGTACCTCGAAGTCTCCCAGGGGTGCTTTGGTGTGCAGCTGTACCTTAGCCCGTTGGCAGGCGAGGCAGGAGGTGGCCCAAGTCCGAACATCTCTGCTGAGGCCGCGCCAGACGAAGCACTTGGAGAGGAGTTTGACGGATGCGTGGGAACCCGGGTGAGAGAGCCCGTGGAGCGCGTCGAAGACGCGGCGGTGCCAGGTCTCAGGGACGACCGGCCTGGGTTGGCCGAGTGAGACGTCGCACGTGACTGCCGTGGCTTCGGGCCTGTGCGCGACCTTGGCTAGGCGTAGCCCTGGCAGGCTGGTAGCCGCCGAGAGGAGGTCTGGGTCCGTGAGCTGGGCCTCTGCTAGTTGTGCGTAGTCGACCGCGAGGTGATTCGCACAGACGGCGGGACGGGAAAGGCAGTCGGCGACCACGTTGTCTCTACCGGAGACGTGCTGAATGTCCGTAGTAAACTCGGAGACGGCCGTGAGCTGGCGTTGCTGCCTAGCGGACCAGGGTTCGGTGTGCTTGGCCATCGCGTATGTGAGTGGCTTGTGGTCCACATACGCGGTGAAGGGGCGGCCTTCCAGGAGGAACCTGAAATGGCGGACCGACAGGTGGAGTGCGAGAAGCTCGCGGTCGAAAGTGGAGTATTTGACCTCCGGGGGGTGCAGTTGGCGGCTGTAGAAGGCAAGTGGCTGCCACGCGCCATTGACCCACTGCTCGAACACGGCCCCGACCGCGTGGTCGGAGGCGTCGGTGGTGAGCGCGACCCGGGCATCGGCCCTCGGGTGCGCGAGCAGAGTGGCGTTGGCGAGCGCGTTTTTGGTGGCGTCGAATGCGGCTGCCGTGTCAGTGGTCCAGGCTACGTCCATCTTGCCGGATTTTCCTCGGAGGGAGTCGTATAGGGGCTTCATGAGGGCTGCGGCTCTGGGGATGAACCTGTTGTAGAAGTTCACCATCCCGAGGAACTCCTGGAGGCCCTTGATAGTTGTGGGGCGGGGGAATTGCTGGACGGCCTGCACCTTGTTGGGCAGGGGGACGGCCCCAGCAGGGGTGATGTGGTGACCGAGAAAATCGATCTCGGTTAGGCCGAATTGGCACTTCGCCGGGCTGAGGATGAGCCCGTGTTGGGCTAGGCGCCCGAACAGGATGCGAAGGTGTTCGAGGTGTTCCTGTTTGGAGGAGCTGGCCACGAGAATGTCGTCTAGATAGACGAATAGGAAGTTCAGGTCCCGGAGGACTGAGTCCATAACGCGCTGGAAAGCCTGTGCTGCATTCTTGAGGCCGAAGGGCATCCTCAGGAACTCGAACAGGCCGAATGGGGTGATGACGGCCGTTTTGGGGATGTCCGCGGGGTGTACGGGGACTTGGTGGTAACCGCGCACCAGGTCGACTTTGGAAAAGACGGTTCGTCCGGCCAGTCGGGCCGAGAAGTCCTGGATGTGTGGCACCGGGTATCGATCGGGGGTGGTAGCGTCGTTGAGGCGGCGGTAGTCCCCGCAAGGGCGCCAGCCTCCGCCGGGCTTGGGGGCGATGTGGAGGGGCGAGGCCCAAGGGCTGCTGGAGCGGCGGATGATGCCGAGTTGTTCCATGTTGGTGAACTCGGCCCGCGCGATTTCCAGCTTGGCCGGGTTGAGTCTGCGGGCGTGGGCAGAAACTGGGGGGCCGGTGGTGGGGATATAGTGTTCCACACCGTGCTTGGCGGCTTTGGCCGAAAAGGTCGGGTTAGTGAGGGCGGGAAACTCAACTAGGAGTGCCGAGTAGTCGTCCGTGGCTCTGGCGAGGCAGTGGGTCGTCAGGCCGGCCGAACGGGCCGGGGTAAAGGCGCCGGGGATGGGGGCCATAGTGTTGATGTCGACGAGGCGGTGCCTCGGAATGTCGACAAGGAGGCCGTGGGCGCGTAGGAAGTCGGCGCCGATGAGTGGGCAGAGGACCTTGGCTGTGAGGAACTCCCAGCGGTAGCGGCGGCCCGCGAGGTCGAGCGTGACCATGCGGGTGCCATATGTGCGGATTTCAGAGCCGTTGGCTGCAGCCAGTGTGATACCCCGTGTGCCGCGTTGGATCTCGAGGGCGGAGGCGGGGGTGATGCTGTGCTGGGCCCCTGTGTCGCACAGAAATCGGCGGTTGGTTCTGTCGTCAGTGACGTACAGTAGGGGCTCCTTCTGCCCCGCGGCCATCACGGGGGCCGGTGCGGGGGGGGGTTTGAAGGTACACGGTGGCGTGCAGCGTTGAGCCCAGCACCAAAACGGGTGTGGTAGTAGCAGTGACCCGGAGTGGTAGGGCGGTTGGGCCTAGCGGCCCGGGGAGACCGCATGGTCGTTGCCGTGAGGTCGGGCGCGACGTCGCGAGCGGCCTGTGCAGAGAGCAGCCGGTCGGCCTTTTCGGCTATATCATTCAGGTCCGTGGAGTCAGACTCCACAATAAGCGGGCGGATGCTGGCGGGGAGCTGCCGAATGAAAAGCGTGCGAAAAAGGGCGCCGGGATTTTTGTCGTCTGAGAGGGACAGCATGTGGGAAAGCAGGTCTGATGGTGAAGCGTCACCAAGGCCGGGGAGGTCCAGGAGTTGGCATTGGCGCTGGTAAGAGGACGTTTGAAATTTTTTAAGTAGCGCAGCCTTCAGATGTTCGTACTTGCCCTCCGTTGGTGGATTCTGCAGCGCTGCCCAAACCTTGGGGACTGTAGCGTAGGTGAGCGAGGCGATGAGGTAGTCGTACTTCGTGGCGTCGACTGTAATGCCTTTCAGCCGGAATCTGGACTCAGCTTGAACGAACCAGGCTTCGGCGAGGTTCTCCCAAAAGTCTGGTAATTTAACCGTGACTGCGTTTGTATCCGCCATGCTAGCTTAGGATTCGTCCTGAGCGTCGGGGTCACCAGTGTTGAGATACTGCGGCAAACGTGGGAGTCGAGACCAGAGCTATTGAAAACTCAACTGCTTTATTCCAACCACATGACAAACAGGAACTAGAAAAGCCCGCGCATCCACTTAAATACTTCCCAGACAGGAAGTGCTCCTGGCAGCCTGTCCCTGCGGGAAACAAGTTGCTGGAGGAAAGGGCCCCCGGCTGGGGGCTTCTGCTTAGACTGTCTGTGCCGCCGTGAGCGGATTATGTCCAGTGGTGGCGTGTCGCCACACCCCATGCCTTCAGCAACAAGGTCCTGCAGCCTGCAAATGCTGTCTGATTAAATCTCTTCAGTCCTGATTGACCTGCAGCTGAAAGCAAGCAAGCCAACTTTGTTCACGCCAGGTTTCATCAGCGGTGTTCCCACCAGGCGTGTTTTACGTGGGGAAAGGCTGAAAATTGCAAGGGACCCTGAAAATAGGATTAAACATGCCAATAATTGATCATTAGGCTCCCGCCGACCATTCCCGCCTGCTGCGGGCGGGACTGATTCGGGTCGCGCTGAAACACGGGGGCGAAAGTCGGGCGGGGCGGGGAATCGGGCGTTGGGGGGTCACGACCCCCCATTTCTGCGATTTTTCAGCCGCCGCCCGCCTGAAAACCCGCCCGACTGCTGGGGGAAAATCGGGGCCCTAGTGTAGGTTCCTATTGCTCCTTTTCAGCCCGATTTTAACCTGGGGTGAAAGGTGAGCATGAGGCCTGGGACATTATAACTCCAGGACCTCATTAACATAGTCCAGGCCCGACACCCACACGAACCAGGCAGGAATGACATGAGGCTGGGGGAATGAATGTTATCATATTCATCTTGAACATTGTGGAAGCAAGATATGGGGGCGAATTTAATGTGACGACGTGCTGGGAGCGTGGGGACTGGTAGCACGTGGCGAACCCGGAAGTAAGTGCCCCACGTCTGTCAGTGGCTTTTTAATTTGCATCTGACTTCCAGATTTCCCGACCAATTAGCGTGAGCGGGCGTGATGACGACACGCATGAGTCGATTTCAACTGAATTATTTAAAGGGACACTGCAAAGATGACAGTTGATGGATTGGCGAGGTGGGGGAACAGAGGAAGTAAGTGTCATTATAGAGTCTCAACCTGGCAAGTCTGCGCCTCGCTTCACTGATACCTCCCTAAATTTTGCACATTCTCCCCGTGTTTGCGTGGGTTTTCTCCGGGTGCTCCGGTTTCCTCCCACAGTCCAAAGATGTGCGGGTTAGGTTGATTGGCTATGATAAATTGACCCTTAGTGTTAGGGGGATTAAATACGTGGGGTTACGGGGATAGGGTGGGATATGTGTTGGTGTAGGGGTTATGGGGATCGGGTGGGATATGTGTCGGTGCAGGCTCGATGGGCTGAAATGGCCTCTATCTGCACTGTGGGGTTTCTGAATCTGATGCTGCGGCCTGTAAGGGTCCGCAGGAAGATACTCTTCCCTGCCGATGGGAGGAAGGAGTCTGCCACTGAAAGCAAGAAAGCATGGCTGGAGATTGCTCAGGAGATGTGCAACAGGATTGTGGTGCCACACTCCTGGATACAGTGCCGGAAGCAGTTTAATGACCTAACCAGGGCAGGAAAGGTGAGTACACTGGCACATTCAACTACATCCTGATGTGTCCATCACGCCAACCCCCTCACTCTGCCTTCCCAATCCTACTCCTGCACAGCACTCCTCACACCAACTTACCTTGCAGGTGCACCCATCATTCTCGGACTACGCAATTCCTCACATCCCCATCTGTTTATCCGCCACTGACACTCACCCTTATCTTAATGCAATGTTATGCCCCTCCCTCATAGTCACCCTCAACAAATGTTGTCAATCCATCCATTCAATACATTCCATTACTCTCACTCATAGGTCTCTTCTTTCCCTCCTTGCAGGATAAGAGAGCACAGAACACCAGGGAGAGGCAGAGAACTGGAAGTGGTCCTCCAGCAATCTCGATACTGACAGCTGCAGAGGAGGAGGCGCTGGAGATAAGCAGAGTCCTGGCATGCCTGGCCATCGGAGATGGGGACCTCCCGGCTACCTGATGACAGAATTAAATATCACACAGCCATATGGCATACAACACTCACTCATGTTGACTTGATGTCAGCAGCCAGTGAAATATGATCTTGTACATCATATTCACTTAAAACATTTTACCGTGACAGTTCTAATTCATGTCTTTAATCTCCCACAAGGCTATCAAGCGTCCCGCTGCCAGGCAAGTGGCCTTCTCACTTGTGATGAATGGTAAGACAAGATTTAACACTGATCAATGGATGGTTGTGAAAGGGATGCTTGGTTGATTGCAGGACTGTTTTGTGTCGCGGGGTGGGGGTCGGGGGGTGGGTGGTGGGAGGGGCAAGCGTATTTACCATGTGGCTGCCAGATGGGTGCACTGGTGCAACCTAACTGAACCTTGCCAATATGAGGGCCGTCCCGGGCATCCTGGGCAGCAATGTGCAAGCTGCTGGTGCATTGGCCGCAACATGTTCTTTCTCCTCCTCCTCATCCTCCACCTCCTCGGCTCTGTGTTCTATGCCTTGTTCCTCCTGAAGGTCCAAACATTGCTGCTTTGCAACGTTGTGCAGAGCACAGCACACCACAACCATTCTGGCGACCCTGGCTGGTGCGTATTGAAGGATGCCTCCAGATCTGCCAAGGCACCTGAAGTGCATCTTCAGCACATCGATTGCTTGCTCAATGACACATCTGTTTGTCATATGGCTTTCAGTGTAGCGCTCTTGGGTCTCATTGTTTGGGTTCCTCACGGCTGTCATCAGCCATGTTTTAAGTGGGTACCCCTTGTCTCGAAGCAGCCAGCCGGTAAGTCTGCTTCATGGTATGAAGAGATCAGCGAAGGTGGACTGGCGCAGGACAAAATAATCATTGCAGCTGCCTGGGAATCTTACGCACACCTGCATAATCATCTTTTTGTGGTTTCACACCAGCTGCACATTGATGGAGTGGAAGCCTTTGCGGTGGATGAATACTCCTGGGTGATCTGGGTGTGCCTTAATTGCCATACTTATGCAGTCGATGACGCCCTGCACCTGTGGGAAGCCACACAGAGCCACAAACCTGAGCGCCTGCTCATTCTGACTGGCATAATTGATGGCAAAGCGTATATAATTGCCTGCCCTGGCAAACATGGCATCAGCCACATGTGTGATACATTTGTGGGCGGCCGACTGCGAGATCCTGCAATTGTCTCCGGCAGACCCCTGGAAGGAATCAGAAGCAAAGAAGTTGAGGGTGGTGGTGAAAGGATTCGCAAATTTCATGTCTCCCCTGAAGATTTACTTTTGGCTTATTGGAGAAACCCTGGCTGGACTGAGTTTAAAATCCAGGGCTCCAGGGCTCAACAAGATGGCTGCGGTCAACCTCATGGCCAAGGGTCTGTAAGTTTCAGTTTGGGCTGACAAAGAAGGAACTTCCCAGAAATTAGAAGGCAGACAAACCTTCTGCATTTATGCATGAGAAGCAAACCAGTGGCATTCGGGCCTCTGATTAAAACCCATCAAGGCCATTTGCACAGTCAATCAATATGTAATAGCTGCGTTCAGACCTTTGTTAGAGGACATTAGCACCGTTTGCAAATGATCAACGGGGCATTCAAGCTGGAATGGCCCCATCACGAAACCAGTGGGACAAAGGGAAACACTGATGAGACGTTCAAAAACCGATTAACCGGCCATCCAGGTCGATGGGCCCAGATCGGTTTCCTTTGTATGAGCTTCAACACGTCCAGGTCAGACAAAGGAACAAGCTGATCTGGCGGGAGATAAGGACTCCCAGGAGGGGTATAACTAGTCCCTCGGGAAGCCATCTCTCTCTCTCTCTCTCTCTCCCGCCTCGCCTCCAGTGCCCTGCTTTATCATCAAGAGGATCATCGATGAAGAGCCCATCCAGGGAAGCAGGATACCCGCAGTTACATTTAAATTACTGGGGTATCTCTGTTTTGGGCGGTGAAAACCCTAAAGACACGGGGCACGGAGCAGGCGTTCCAACATCCTAGACTGGTGAGCATCAATTTTCTGGCCCATCACAAGACAACCTAGATAGGTGTAAAGGGTGGGAGTTAAGGGATTGCTAAAATTGTCATTTTAGTCATTTTCCCTCGATGTGTCCGTTTCTCCTCCCCCGCTAAGTGTAATTGTGTTGCATCCATAGTGATTTTCTCTGTATAATAATTATTTCTCTATTTTAATAAACATTGGTTTTCTTTGCACCAAACCACTGGTCTCGTTTGTCTATATCGCTACTCGTAAATAAGTCCGGTGCTCAGAACTAAAAAGGGGGAAGCGGTTCGAACCGCACGGGGCTGGGGCAGCTCAGACACACGACTGACTGACCAGACAAAAAGCCCAAACCAAAACCCCCTACAGAAATGGCGAGCCAGGTAGGAGCATCGGCGACAGTATGCGATATGACAGACAGTGGTGCGGAGGGAGAAACCGCAATCGAAGAGAGGTTGTCCACTTATGTGTGTAGAAAGGTTAATATCGGCAAGAAATGGGTGGGCGCTATGTTAAAGGCCGAGCGTCCCATAGACACCGCCGCCCAGTGGATGGCGAGTAAACAGCATAAGAGGGCAATTGAAAAGGCAGTCTGGTTAATGTGTTATAAGAAACAGGTCCTAGTGCTGGACAGGGTTGTAGTAGCACAGGCTGCCAAGCTCAAGAAATTGGCCCTAGAAATGCAGGATAAGGTTTTAGCAGAAGAGAAGGTGCTAGTGGCGCTTCAGGCATTACGCCAAGAAAGAGCGCAGATGGCCAAGGAACACCAGGCAAAGGTAGAGCGCCTGGAGGCCCAGGCCCTCGGAGTGCAACGGGAACACCAGGCAAAGGTAGAGCGCCTGGAATACCAGACCGCTGAAAGTAAAGCCAGCGCTAGGTGCAAGACGGAGCACTTAGAATACCAGGTCAGAGAGGCGAGGGGCAGCGAGATGAAGCTGCAGGACACGATTTGCGACTTCACCCAAAAATTAAAAGAGCAGGAGGAGAAAGTAAGGGAGGTAAAGGCAGCATACAAGCTAGCCTGCGACCGGGGGTTTGAGGAGGCAGATTACGGGCCCTGTAGGGAGGAGATAGAAAGCTTGGGCATGGCCTTATCGAGGGTGAAGGGCATGGTATGCCTCATCAGCCCAAAGGTGGGCCAGTCGGACTTTACCGGCAACCCAAACAGAACCGTCCCACAGGCAGCACCCAGGACAAAGTTGGCTAGGGAATCAGAGGTCCCACAGCCGCCACCCATAGCTCCGAGTTTTCAGGAGTTCTGGCAGCAAGGGGGGGTGGAGGATGAAGTGGTAGGGGAAGCACAGCAGGCCCCGCTAGATAGGCCGGGACCAGGGCCGGTGTACCCCCTCCGACAACGGAGGTACGGCCTGCCCGTTGACGACGAGGACCCAGGGGCCATCCAAAATCAGTTTGTGGTGCCGCATGGCACCCAACAGCTCAGGACCATGGTTAGTCACATCCCCAAGCTCACCAAAAAGGGAGACCCCTCTCTGCACTTCAGGGAGATAGAACAGGCAGCGTGCATCAATGATTGCGATGACGCAGAGCAAGCTAAGATGCTGCTGTTTTCTCTGGGGAGTGATCTCCTCCAGACCCTGTCAGATGAATGTAAAAAGGGGCAGAAAGATTATGAGGGTTTGAGGAACGAGATATTGGAGGCCATGGGACTCAATGGCGGTAGTCGTTCGAAAAAATGGTACAGCTCCCAGGGGAGTCCCCGCAGGCGTTCGCAGACAGGCTGTGGCCAGTCTACCGGAGCGCGTGCCCGGGAATGCCAGCGCGGACATTACTGAACCAAGTCCAATTGACCCACTGGCTCCGTTGTCTAATGACAAACTGCCTGCCCCAAATCTGAGCCCAGGCTGCGGCCTGGTTTGACCCTAGTAGCCCCCAGACCACCGAGGAAACGGTGATCCGCCAGCTCATGATAGCGTTTAAAAATATAAGGGGTATCGAGACGCCCCAACCCAAGGGAAAAGTCCATGAGGTTAAACCTGGGGGCCAGAGTAAGAAAGAGTGGCACCAGGAGGGGAACCGTCCCTCCCAGACTAAGTTAAACTGTTACGGGTGCGGGAAGGACGGCCACTGGCGCAAGGATTGTAAGAATCCCTGGAAGGAGGATAAGGGAAAGAATACATCAGCCCAGCCCAGAAGGCAGAGACGGAAATTACTCCCGCTGCGATCGAGTCATTTTTAGAGACCATGCGATCTCTTATGACCAGCCAGGGGAGAAGAGCAGCCACCACCGGTGTGGTGGTTCCCTTGGCCCCCTTTGACGCCCCACAATGACTGGAGCCCGCGCAGCCTGTCCACCTGTGTGATCTCCGGTATGACGGGTGGAAGAGACCGCTCGTGCAGATGGAGGTGGAGAAGGTTAAAGGGATTTATCTGCTGGATACGGGAGCATCGTGCACCGTGATCCACGCAGCTAACCCCACCACCTCACCTCTGTCTAGCGGGGTTCCATATGTCCTATCGGGATTCACAGGCAAGGAACAGGCAGGAGCGTTCTCCAAGCCGCTCTCAATCCGGCTCGGCACACTCCAGATCAAGTGGACGTGCGTCCTGGCGAAGTGGGAGGCGGAGGGAGGAAAGAGGATCCTAGGGGCCGACTTCATCGTGGGCCACGGGATCCTCATGGATCTCCGCAATCACTGCCTTTGGGGAGCCAACACTGGTAAAGAGGGAGGTGTAGTAGTCATCCCTGTAGTGTATGTACCTTTAAGGGGAGAACTACTTTTTACAGCTCCTGTATACTGTAGTACCGGCAGTGACCACACCTGTATATAACCCTGAGTAGGGATCTGTACTGTTTAGTTTTAGAGCAACCCTCATCCAGTAAACACCTGTTGATTGTTTCTCTGCAGTCTCTGTCGATTATTTGAAGGACACACTACCTAAAGATTCACGGATTTAACATTGGCGACGAGGCGATTTGAACCTACCTGCAACTCCGCAGAAGAAGGCCGATTCCATCAGTGCGGGCATCGACCATCCTGAGAGGACTTGAGCAGGCAGAGGAGGCTGTGGAGAGCTGGGCTTGGTTCTCCAGCCGCGACGATCCAGCGCAGCGGGCTGGCAGCAGGTACGGTGCAGACCCTTCCCGGACAGCGGCGGCGGGAGCCGACCGACGGCACAGAAAAAGGCCGAGCAGCGTCGACGGGTAAGAGAGAGGGTAAAGCGCACAGGGCGCAGCCGGGGTTGAAGACCAAGCGGCGTCAAAGAGAGAGGGTAAAGCGCACAGGGCGCAGCCGGGGTTCTTGACCGAGCAGCGTCAACGAGAGAGGCGCGCAGGAAAACGCGCAGAGCGCGGCCGGTGTTCAAAGGCTGAACAACGTCCGTGGGGGAAGAAAGGAAGCGTGGGAAACACCATTTGAGCCACAGTGGAGAAGAAGGGAGAGCGCGGGAGACGCCATTTTTAGCCAGTCTAACCACACCCAGGGATGCAGAAGAGTGGCAGTGTCACAGCGTTCGACAATGAAATCGAAGATTGGGCGACATATATAAAACGCATAGAAATGTACTGCAAGGCGAATGAAGTGCCAGATGCCAGGAAAGCACTGGTATTGTTGAATTCCATGGGTGCAAAAACGTACGGCTTACTGCGAAACCTGGTAACCTCAGAGAAGCCAGGGGAAAAGGATTTTGAAAGCATAGTGGCAATCCTACAGGACCACTTAAACCCCACACCACTGCTGATAGCAGAAAGATTTAAGTTTCACAAAAGGAACCAGCATAAAGACGAAAGTAATGCTGAGTATTTAACGGAACTGCGCAAGCTATCGAAACACTGCCAGTTTGGAACGGGACTAGCAGATACTTTAAGGGACAAGTTTGTGTGTGGGCTTCAAAGTGAAGGAACCCAGAAACGGCTTCTATCAGAAAAGGATCTTACGCTGGACAAGGCTTTCAGCATGGCAGTATCACATGAAGCAGCCGCACGGGGCGCTGCAGAGATACAACGGAGACCGCAAGAATATGGCACAAATGAAATGTCATACGGAACAGTGAAGTGCTATCGCTGCGGCAGAACAACACACGACCATAAGGATTGTTGGTTCAAGTACCAAGTGTGCAGACAGTGTGGAAAAGTAGGACACATAGCAAGAGTCTGCAGGTCGGGAAAGAAAACCAGCAGCAAGAAATCTCCACAGGAGAAGTACAAAAAGGTACATAAGGTGACGGAGAGCAGTTCAGACGAACAGAAAAGTGATACAGACTCCGGAAGCAAGGAGCTGGGTTGTCTGAAACTACATAATGTAATTAAAATGGATGATCACCAAACTATCTGGGTCACGCTCAAGATAGCAGGAGTCCAAGTGAAAATGGAATTGGACACAGGATCAACCCTAACAGTCATAAACTGAAGGGACTACAAGCGACTATTCTCACATATACCCTTGAGAGATACAGAGATTGTCTTGAAGACGTACACGGGGCAAAAAGTCTACCCCAAAGGAAAAATAAGGGTGAACGTGATATACAACGGCAAGGAAACACCAAAAATGGACCTATATGTATTGCCAGATGGAGGACCACCACTACTAGGACGTGAATGGATCCGGAAGATACAGTTAGAGTGGCATGCCATACAAGCACTGATGGTAGATGCCAAAAAGGATGACGACATCACACCTGGACGACTGTCAAAAATGCTAACTGACACACAAGAAGTGTTCCAGGAGGGACTTGGAACACTAAAAGGCATAACAGCAACGATCAAAATAGAGGAAAATGCAAGCCCAAAGTTTTTTAAGGCCAGACCGGTGCCTTATGCGATCCACCCAGCCGTCGAAGCAGAGCTGGAAGGTTTGGAATGTTCTGGAGTACTGTCCAAAGTGGATTGGAGCGAGTGGGCTACACCCATCGTTCCTGTAATGAAGAGGTCGTTGAGTAATACGCCTGGGGAACCAAAGAAGGTTCGCATCTGTGGGGACTTTAAGGTGACAGTGAACCCAGTCCTTCACACGGTACAATATCCGCTTCCGCGGATTGAAGATATTTTCGCCTCGCTATCTGGAGGAAAACGCTTCTCTAAGATTGATCTGGCCCAGGCGTACCTGCAAATGGAGGTAGAAGAAGCCTCGAAACAGTACCTCATGATCAACACCCATAAAGGTCTCTACCAATACAACCGGCTGGTGTTCGGGGTAGCATCAGCTCCGGCTATCTGGCAAAGGGCAATGGATCAAGTCCTGCAAGGGATTCCAGGGACCCAGTGTTATTTGGACGACATCCTGGTCATGGGCGAAAATGACAGTGATCACCTCTGTTGTGTATGTAATATGTGTGCTACTTTGAACCTATGGACAGGACTGCACTACTTGTAGGGCGTAGTGATACGCAGTACCACTCCTGGCCATAGGGGTATAAATAGTACTGTGGGTACTGATCTCCCCTCAGTTCCCGCCTGTGGGCATGAAGTAAAGACCTATGTATAGTCCCTACCTCCAACCAGTAAAGACCTGTTTTATTGTTACTGATTAAGTCTGAGTATTAATTACTTGAACAACTCACAGATTTAACACTGGCGACGAGTCTGATTCGGACCCTGCGGCAGTCACTCCACGGCAGCTTCGTCCACAGCCAGGGCGTTGCAGAGAGGTTTCCACCCTCTCCACCCCACTGGAAGACATCCTGACCTCGGAGCCTCCATCGGCGACCGTCAGCTTCTTCTCCAGCTTGGTGGTGGGTAAGCCGTTGTCTGAGCCGGGCAGCGACGCGACAGGCAGTCGACCGCGTTGGCCGCACGAACGGGGCTGGGGGAGCTGGAGGAATAGGGCGCGAGAGCCGCTTCGAGCGGGAGGCGTTTCAACAGAGCGATCGCATCTCCTGATAAGAGCCGAGAGCCGCTTCGCGATCCAGCGATCGCATCCGCTGATAAGGGCCGCACTCGGGCGATCGCGGCGAAGATAAGGGCCGCACTCGGGGGCTGAAGGGAGACGGCGTCGGGGGACGGGTGAAGACCGCCAAGCGCGGGAAAACCGCCATTTTGTGGGCGGAGGACGACGGCAAGAGCGGGAAGCCGCCATCTTTGATAACAAGTAAAGAAAATAAAATCTGAGAAATTGCAAATCTACAATGCCTAAACACGGGAATATTAGCACCTTTGATAGTGACCTCGAAGATTGGGCCATATATGTTGAAAGAGTAAAAAATTATTGTAAGGCCAATAAAATTCGTGACCAAGATAAAGCTCTAACATTATTAAATTTAATGGGTGCGAAGACATACGGGCAATTGAAACACCTGTTATCACCAGATGAACCGGCGGATAAGACGTTCGATGAGATTGTTACTGTCCTGAAAGATCATCTAAACCCCACGCCGCTGATGCTAGCGGAACGATTTAAATTTTACGACAGAAGGCAGCTACAGCATGAAAGCAATGCTGAATATTTGCTGGAATTGCGTAAATTAGCGAAATATTGCCAGTTTGGAACGGGACTGACAGATGCACTACGAGACAAATTTGTGTGTGGTTTATTTAAACAGGATACACAAAAGCGACTGCTCGAGGAGAATGAGCTGACGCTTGAGAAGGCGGTCACTATGGCAGCAGCACACGAAGCCGCAGCGAGAGGCACGGCAGTAATGCAGCTACGGTCACCGGAGCTCAGTGCACACAAATTGGGTGTGAGTTCTGGCAAATGTTATCGTTGTGGAAAGACAACGCATGATCAGAACCAGTGTTGGTTTAAAAACCAAGAATGTAGAACTTGTGGTAGGCTTGGACATATAGCTAGAGTATGCAGGTCAGGGAAGAAGACCAGCAACAAGAAGTCACCGCAAGGAAAATACGCAAAGGTACACAAGGTGACCGAACAGGAGTCCGATTCAGACGCTAGCAGTAATGAACTGGCTAGCTTAAGCTGTAATGAACTGGCTAGCTTAAGAGTACTCAACGCTGGTAAGGGTGCAGACCTCCAGACAATTTGGGTCACTCTTCAGATAGAAGGAGTCCAAGTAAAACTGGAATTGGACACTGGACCGGCATTGACGGTCATAAATAAGAAAGATTACGGAAAGTTATTCCAACATATTCCCCTACAGGATACGGGGATTATATTGAAAACATACACGGGGCAAAGAGTGTACCCCATCGGGAAAATAGAGGTTGCAGTGGTCCACAAGGGCGAAGACAGTCAAATAATGGACTTATATGTGATATCTGAAGGAGGTCCTCCACTACTAGGACGGGAGTGGATTAGGAAAATGAATATGGACTGGCATTTCCTACAAACAATAACGAGTGAGAACTCGGTGAAGATAGTCGGCCCAGACTCTGGAACGGATGATGGTAAGCCCAACTCAGGTGCAAAAGACAAAGTTTCAGCACAGAATTCCACTGAGCAACAACAACATAGTTTAACTGTGGATTCTGAGTCTGGCAAGTCTACTGATGTGCCCATTTCTGAGGGACACCGGGCTCGAACTCAACTCCATTTCAAACTACAACAGCAATTAGAACAAATGCTTCGCCGTTTTGAGCAAGAGTTGAATGCAACGAAAGAGTTCTTTGATATAGAGTTGGAGAATCTGGAAAGACAACAGAAGCAGCTGATGGAGAAAATGGAGCAGGAGCACACAAAACGTCTGATGTCAGAGGAGTTAACGGTCAGCCAACTCCTGCATATGCTGAAGGACAGGACTCTGAAATGGGAAAAACTTGAACACGAACTTCAATATTCAAACGAAAGGGGTTCGGAGCTCTCAAAGGTTATTGGAAGAGCTGAGGTGGCAACACAGACTGAGATGACTGCAACAGAGCAGCCCTTGGATGCCAAAAGTACGCTGACTCACGTCAACGTAGAACAACAGACCGCTGAAACAGCTGCTCCGGTAGAGGGATTGAATAGTCCGATCAATCAATCTCCAAAAGAAGTTGAAGTAGTAAAATCTCAAATGAGGTCATTAGTAAACGACTTGCTGAAAGCCCAGAAAAAGCTGGATGAAGAGGTACACATGAAGAAGTCTCTTCAGGAAAGATGTCTGGACTTGGAACAAAAGCTGGCTAACGCCCAGCTGGGTATGGAGGAAATAGAAGACCCTCTCGCTGGCCTAGATCAGGACGACACCGAATATTACTATGTCCTGTCCTGCCCAACTTGTAACTTCGACTCCCACCATACAGAAATCATGGAGGAGCACCGAAAGTCTACGGAACATCGGGAGAAGGTGGCTCTACTACGGAAAAAGGAGGAAGAGAAGGAGGAACTGCGCATGCAGCTGGCAGCTGACAGTGGAGCCCAGAGAGTCTCCAAGAAGCAGAAAAGGAAAAGTCGAAACAGAAGATGACCCATCTGAACCATTATTACCTCTACCAGATCACACACGTGGTCCCTCCGAACGGAACCAATTCAGTTTGGAAGTTCAAACTGTTAAATCCATGGAAGGACTATTGAATGAGTCACTTCAGCAACGTGAACCGACTACACCACAGAGATTGAATCTGTGAACTGTTTTCCGCAGAGACTGAATCTGTGATCTGTTTTGACATGAAGTTATCTATGTATCTATGTTATTCTGTTATGTAAACCTGAAGTTATATATGTATATATGTTATTACGTTATGTTCAATGGGGAGATGACTGTAAAGCTAGGAAGGGAGGAATGTTGTGTATGTAATATGTGTGCTACTTTGAACCTATGGACAGGACTGCACTACTTGTAGGGCGTAGTGATACGCAGTACCACTCCTGGCCATAGGGGTATAAATAGTACTGTGGGTACTGATCTCCCCTCAGTTCCCGCCTGTGGGCATGAAGTAAAGACCTATGTATAGTCCCTACCTCCAACCAGTAAAGACCTGTTTTATTGTTACTGATTAAGTCTGAGTATTAATTACTTGAACAACTCACAGATTTAACAACCTCGCCAACCTGGAGCAGGTGCTCACTAGATTGAAGGAATATGGGCTCCGAGCTAATCGCCACAAATGCGAGTTTTTCTAGAAGCAGATCTCGTATTGTGGCCACGTTATTGATGAAGAGGGGTTACATAAGTCCCCTGAAAAGATTGAGGCAGTAGTCAAGGCTCCAGCACCGGAAAATGTGTCACAACTGAGGTCGTTCCTCGGGCTGGTGAACTACTACCATAAGTTCTTGCCAAATTTGTCTACAGTACTACACCCACTGAACACCCTACTGCAAACGGGGGTACCATGGAAGTGGAATGACGAATGTAAATGAGCTTTCCAGAAGTGCAAAGAATTGATCACATCAAAAGAGGTGTTGGCTCATTTCAACCCAGCACTACCAATTCGGTTAGCATGTGATGCATCACCCTATGGTATTGGAGCGGTGCTGTCGCACAAATTCCCGGACGGCTTGGAGAGGCCAGTAGCCTTTGCGTCTCGGTCACTAACCTCAGCCTAGCGTAACTATGCCCAGATTGACAGGGAGGCCCTCAGCCTAGTGTGGGGAGTGAAAAAGTTCAAGCACTATCTGCACGGGCAGAAGTTCACCTTGCTGACCGACCACCAACCACTTGTCTCCATCTTTAATCCAAAGAAGGGCGTTCCGGTGATGACTGCGCAACGGCTACAAAGATGGTCCCTTTTTCTAGGGGCGAACCATTGTGAAATCGAGTATAAGGGCACGAAACAGCATGGAAATGCTGATGGGCTATCACGCCTGCCACTGCCTACCGCGGAGGAAGCACCAGCAGTGGACCCTGTCGAAATATTTTATTCGACTATAATTGAACGCTTGCCAGTAACTAACGCGGATATAGAGAAGGAGACCCAAAATGACCCGACACTGTCTCGGGTATATGACCTGACGGTGAAGGGATGGCCAACACATGGCGATTCACTGTTGTCAGCATTCTCATCCAGAAGAGAACAGCTGTCAGTATGCCAGGGGACCTTGACGTGTGGATCCCGAGTGGTAATTCCACCCAAGTTAAGGGAGAGAGTGCTAAATGAGCTTCACGAAGGTCATCTGGGAGGGGTGAAAATGAAAAGCCTTGCTAGGGCTTATGTGTGGTGGCCGGGGATCGATCAGCAAATCGAGGACCTGACAAAGAGCTGCTCAGGATGCCAGAAGGTCCAAAATGCACCACCACATGCCCCTCTACACCCATGGGAGTGGCCCTCCTCTCCATGGCAACGGGTGCATATTGATTTTGCTGGTCCATTCATGGACTCAATGTTTTTAATAGCCGTGGATGCGCACTCGAAATGGCCTGAGGTGATCAAAATGTCCTCCACCACCACGGAGAAAACGATTGCAGTCCTACGGACCATATTTGCCAGGAACGGCTTGCCAGAGCAGATTTGCTCTGATAACGGACCACAGTTTGTGTCCGAAGAGTTTCGGAAATTTATGAAAAGGAATGGGGTAAGGCATTACACATCCGCCCCGTATCATCCAGCCACAAATGGATTGGCTGAGAGATTCATACAAACCTTTAAAAGGCAGTAAGGGCCATGTGCGATGACGACATTCCACTGCAGCATGAGGTGGACAATTTCCTGTTAGCCTACAGAAATGCGACACATGCAGTTACCAACCAGACCCCGGCCATGATGTTCTTTAACCAAAGGTTGAGATCTCGTCTGGATTTGCTCAGACCAAATGTACGAAGAAATGTTGAGGATAAGCAATTCCAGCACATCAATGAGAAACCGACAAGGAGCTTCAATGTAGGGCAACCAGTCTTGGCCCGCGACTACCGAACAGAGAAATGGCAACACGGCAGGGGCCACTAATGTACACAGTGGATGTTGGGGAGAACATTGTGAGACGCCATGTCGACCAGATCCTAGCGTCACAGGAACGAGTCAACCCCATGTGTCGCGTACCTGGTAATGAACCCGACATACAGGTAGCATCTACCCCAGAAACAGTAGCATCGGAAGCTGATGAACCAACCGACGACAGGGGGCCAGAATCGCCTCCGCACCAAGAGCAAGACACTCCGGAAAGGCGCTATCCAGGAAGGATCAGGAAGCCGCCCTAAAGACTGAATTTATAAATGGACTATTTTCAGTTAATGTTGCATGTTAAAAGTGTTAATTGTTAAATGAATGTTATGGTACTGTTAATCTAAAAGGGGAGGAATTGTAGTGTATGTACCTTTAAGGGGAGAACTACTTTTTACAGCCACCTGTATACTGTAGTACCGGCAGTGACCACACCTGTATATAACCCTGAGTAGGGATCTGTACTGTTTAGTTTTAGAGCAACCCTCATCCAGTAAACACCTGTTGATTGTTTCTCTGCAGTCTCTGTCGATTATTTGAAGGACACGCTACCTAAAGATTCACGGATTTAACAATCCCGAGTAAGGAAGGGAAGGGGACCCTGTGTACTGTGAAGCCAAAAGAAGGTTACAACCTCAGGCTCATGGTCGACGGTGTCCCGAGGGAATTTCAGGCATTCGTGCAGGCTAACCTAGCTGCGTTTGCCACGCACCAACATGACTGCGGGAGGGTCACCAGGTTTGAGGTCAGAGTAGACGGGGACCCCATGGCCCGGCCCCAGAAGCAATATAATTTCCCCAGAGAAGCAGAGCCTGACATGGAGGCAGCCATGTCCTCTTTAGTACAGCAGGGAGCGTTGAGGCCCATAGCCACCCATGTTAACTCTCCGCTTTGGCCGGTTAGAAAACTGGACAATTCATGGAGAACCACGGTGGACTATTGGGTGCTCAACAGCAATATCCCCACGTGCGCCCCCACAGTGGCAGCAGTGAATGACCTCATCGGAAATATTCCAGCATCCGCGACCACGTTCACGGTGCTGGATATTTCAAATGGGTTTTGGTCCATCCCCTTGAGGAAGGAGGACCAGTATAAGTTTGCTTTTACTTTTAAGGGGCAACAGTATACTTGGAACTGCTTGCCACAAGGCTTCCATAACAGCCCCAGCATCTTCCACCAGTGTATGGCAGATAACTTGAAGGAATTTAGTTAGCCCACCCAGTTGCTGCAGTATGTGGATGACCTGCTCTTGTTTACCGACTCTGCCGGGGAGCATGGCCCGCTACTCGCCGAACTGCTGGAGCTGCTACAGAGTAAAGGGTTCAAGGTCAACCCGAAAAAGGTGCAGATCGGCCAGCGGGAAGTTAAATTCCTGGGCCTAACCGTCCGTGCATGGGAGAGAGCCATAGACAAGGCTAGGAGGGAAGCGGTCCAAGAGTTGCCGGTCCCCAACACAGTGAGAGGTGTGAGGTCGTTCCTAGGGTTAACGGGGTACTGCAGGGACTTCATTGAAGACTATGCAGCCACAGCAGCCCCTTTACTCCGACTCCTACACAAAGGAGTGGAGTGGTCTTGGGATGAGGGTTGCCAGGCAGCATTTGTCAAGCTCAAAGGAGACTTGCAGACCGCACCAGCCCTAGGAGCCATAGATGGGGGGAAAGAGTTCTTCTTGGAGGTGGCGGCCAGCGGGGATAGTCTCAGTGCTGTGCTGCTCCAGGAGCGGCGCTGCAGGCTAAGGCCCGTGGTCTACTCCTCCAGAGTACTCACTGATGTGGAGAGGAGCTACTCAATTTGCGAACGGCACCTTTTGGCCATGTATTGGGCTGTGAATAGATTCTTGATCTTCACAGGCACCCCTCCCATCAACCTCCTCACAAACCACACACCCACCCAGATGCTTCTGGACGGGAGGATTAAAGATGGGACAGTCAGCAGTGCACGCATTGCACGTTGGACCCTCTTCCTCTTGCAGATGGATCTGAAGGTGAGGGGCCTTTGCGAGCCAAAGCTCGCGGCCAATATGGTATATCCTGGAACAGCCCATCGGTGTTCCATAGAAGGGGTATGGGAGGTGAACGTAGGTTTATGGGCCAGGATACATCCCTCAGGCCGCGAAATCTATGTAGACGGTTCCAGCATGGTATCTGCTGGCGAACGACTCACGGGTTGTGGAGTTTATGACCCAACAGCAAACATTGCCCTGGCGATCAAGCTCCCCAGCACCATGAGCGCCCAACAGGCTGAACTGTCCGCGGTGGTGTACGTGGTTACCCACCCCAAAATCTTCCCCACCCCATACACGATTTGCTCGGATAGCATGTTCGCTTGCAACTCGTGTACGGAATACCTGGCCATCTGGTCCCGTCGCGGGATGCCCTTAACAGTAAAGCCCCTGCTGGAAAAAATCCTGGCAGCTGTGGAGGAGGAAGGCGAGGTCTTCATCCACAAAGTGAAGGCCCATTCCTCCACAGAACCCCGCAGCCAGGGTAACCAGCAAGCCGACATGTTGGCCAAGGAGGGTGCACACGAAGGCATTTTCTGGGACCCGTAAGAGTCCGGGCCCGTGGCTGCAGTTAGAGGCAGGGATGGGACCCAAGGGAGCTTAGGAGTAGTGTTAGCCCCAGACCTTAAAACGGTCCAAGCCCAGGACCCTGTCCTGAAAGTGGTCATTAGCGCAGTAATGGAGGGCAGGAAGGTAGAAGGCCCTTATGGCGCAGTGGCCCTCTCCATAAGGGAAGGCATGCTGTTCAAAGAAGAACAGTGGGCAGTACCCCAGCAACACCGGAGGGAGTTCCTTCAACTGGCCCATGAGGGTCCGGGAGCGGGACACCCCGGGCCTGAGACCACCTGGCAACGGGTGAAACAGGCGGGATGGTGGCCAGGACGTCCACGAGTTCTGTGCTAGCTGTCTTGTGTGCGCTGCAAATAACCCCGACCCCCACAGAAGGAAGGTGCCCATGGGACACATTAGGAGGGTAGAGGGACCATGGCAGTCGATCCAGATCAACTACATCAGGCCCCTGCCCACCGCCCAGGGAGGCTACAAATACTGCCTCGTCCTGGTAGACGTGTTTTCTAAGTGGGTGGAAGCCTTCCCCTGCAAAATGGCCACAGCATTAGGGACTGCAAGGATCTTGGTGCGAGAAGTGTTCTTGCGGTGGGGAATACCCCAGTTTGTGGAGTCCGACCAGGGAAGCCACTTCACCGGCCAAGTCATGCAGAACACCCTTATGCTGCTCGGCATCAAGGGGAAGTGGCACGTAGCTCACAATCCACAGTCCTCAGGGATTGTGGAGCGCATGAACCGCACCGTTAAAGAAAAGTTGAGGAAGGAGACAGTCAGCTCGCTCCAAAAATGGGCGGAGGTCCTGCCTCTAGTCCTCATGGGGATCCGGGCCAGCCAGTCCAAGGGTACAGGGTATTCCCCGCATGAACTCATGATGGGTAGGGTTATGAGGACCCCCACCCATGTCCTAGCCCCAGTACTTACTGAAGGGCAGCTCCGGGAGATAAATCAGGATAAATTCGCCCGAACACTCCTCGAGCGCCTCAAACAGATTTATGAACAGGCAGCAAGTAGCATGGGGAAGCAGCATCGGAATAACCGGTTGCTGCTTGAGCCTAGCAAGAGCCAACAGTGGGAGATAGGGGACCAAGTGATGGTTAGGAACTACGCCCGAGTGGGGAGTTTAGAGCCACTGTACATGGGACCCTATAACATAGTCGATAAAGCCAGCCCCATGGTTTACGCAGTAAAAATGCCCCGGCGTACAAAATGGTTCCATGTGAATCAATGTAAGTTGTTTAAGCCGGAGGCAGGGAAGCAGCCAGTTGGGACAAGGTCTGAAGTTAGAAATCCTCAGCCCGCAGCGGGTACAAGCTCACAGGCTGCACAGGCAGGCGCTGTGGCTTGTGTTAGGGGAGGAGCCATTCCGTCCACTGTCCAGACCACTCCCCCTCTCCTATGGGATTCCGAGGAGAAGGAGCCCGAATCAGATGGCCCCGAGCCCGAACCAGGTTTTGAGCCTGGAGGGGAAGACCCTCAGCAGCCGGTGGCGAGGGATTGCCCGTCCCCAGTTCAGGTTTGGGAGGGAAGGGACCCGAGGGAGAAGGCCCCCAGCCAGCGAGGACTGTGACCCGAGCCAAGGGCCCGCTCGCCAGGGTAGCCCCACCAGTAGCACTCCCTAGGAGGTCTCCTCGGCCACCCCAGCCCAGAAAAGTATGGTCACCGGCTCTTCAGTTAAAAAGGGCGGCCTCCCGTGTCAGGGAGAAGCCGAAAGATAGAGGTCCCCAGCCAGCAGCCATAAACTGCGAGGGACCAGAAGTGGAGATCAGTGCAGCCACGCCGCAGGGAGCAGCCTGCAGCAGCCCAAACAGGGATTAAGCTGGCCGCCCGGAAACGGGCGGCGGATGTATATAGTTTAGGTAGTATAATTTTAAGTAATGTGTAGAAGGTTAAGTTAGGGTGTTTTAATTTAATTCTATGGAAGGAACCAGTAGTCTATAAGTTTTAAGTATGGAACCATTCCAGAGTGCTGTCTACGTGAGCCAAGGTCGCGGGACCTGATCACACTTCCCCCGAGCCAGGGAGCCTCCAGGGAACCTGGCCAGATGCTTTTGTGGTTTTTTTTTTCAGAATTTCGAAATGTGCAGAGGCATAATCCTGCTCGCCCTGTTCGGGCTGAGCCTCGCGAGAAGGGGCGATGTCAAGGACCATCATATCTTCGGATGCTCGGGGAAGAGAGTGCCCCTAGCACACGATGGAAGTGGCCTCCGGGAAGCGGATGAAATCACCTCGTATGTCCACGAAGGGAGCTGGCCAGGATGGCTGGGATCCAATTCGACCCAGTATTCTAGTGAGACCGGCTTCATGTATGGGGAGGCCTCCCTCCAGTGCCCGAGGATACGAATCGTCACCCCAAGGATTAGCGTCACCGTGGGCAAAAGAATATGTTTGACGTGTAAAGGGAACGATCCCCTGGATAGGTGGTGGTGGCTCAGAAAGTTAAGCAAAGACATGGGGAACCCCAGGGTAGAGTGGGAAAGGTTAGGGAATGACACTCACAGGACCATTACAGGGACCCAGGGAGGGTTAAGTGTGTGCTGGGATAAATGGTGGGAACCGGAGATGGGGATCTACGTCTGTATGTGGGGATCAGAGAAAGTCTGCCCCACAGGCGTTTCCATCATTTTCCGCAGCCAGTGGCAAAATAACGGGAGGGGGATGGACTGGGAGTCCCGCCTGGACGCATGCGCGATCCCGTACTCCCCAATCTCGGTTAATGCCACTGAACTAGTGACCCGCCCCCGACGGCCCCTGCCCACAACCCCGATGTCACGAACAGCAGCAGAGGGATGCCCCGCCACCACCAAGGGACCAGGGAACGGCTTGGTGCTAGTACCCACAGACCAGGTGCTGTACCAAGGGGTGCATTACGCGGTGGCCTCGGTGATTTTAAATCTCACTGAGGTACACTTACCCGCGTGGTGCCCCGCAGAGACTGCCAAATTGTATCAAGCCCGATTAACAGACGTGTTTCGAAAATTCCGTGAATTTGACTTTTCGGAGGTCAATAAGACCGCATTATATCTAGTATCACAAAAGCACTTCTCCACTTTGGAACAGAAGACTGTACAGATAGGGGCCAACATTTTAGATATTACGATCCCGCCCTGGTGGGACGTTTTTGAGAGTATAGAGGTCCCCTCCTGGATTTGAATGGCGTCCCACATCTTAGTAGTCTGTCAGCTAGGGATCGTCCTCTACCTGGTTTGTGTCCAGTGTAGGAGAAAGGGTCCTGGGGTAGAATTTAAAGTAAAAGGGTTGTGGAAGGACCAGTATGCCCGGGTGGAAGAAGAAACACCCGTGTGAGTTTTGTGTCATATCACTGCCGAGTGATGGCAGATCCGTTTGCTATTTTTAATAAAGATCGTTCCTTCCATTTGTTATTTTTAATAAATATGTTTTTTTGGCCTGATGTTTATTTTTATTAAAGGTTGTGTGTTGTAATGAAGTTTTATGATGTCCCAAGTAGTGCAGGGGTGTTGGACCCCTCCGTGCTTGGACTATTGTAACAGATAGTAATTGTTTCTATCGATAGATGCCTGTCGTGCACTGTGGTTTTCTCTAAGTAACGGGAATGTATGTATCGAGGGATCGTGGATAGATAAATATAGGGGAAGGTTGTTTGTGGGGGTCAGAAATTTGCTCACCTTGATTGGACACTTCAAGCAAGTTTCAGTATCCTAGGGGGGACTGAAAGTATTCGCAAATTTCATGTCTCCCCCGAAGATTTACTTTTGGCTTATTGGAGAAACCCTGGCTGGACTGAGTTTAAAATCCAGGGCTCCAGGGCTCAACAAGATGGCTGCAGTCAACCTCATGGCCAAGGTCTGTAAGTTTCAGTTTGGGCTGACAAAGAAGGAACTTTCCAGAAATTAGAAGGCAGACAAACCTTCTGCATTTATGCATGAGAAGCAAACCAGTGGCATTCGGGCCTCTGATTAAAACCCATCAAGGCCGTTTGCACAGTCGATCAATATGTAATAGCTGCGTTCAGACCTTTGTTAGAGGACATCAGCACTGTTTGCAAACGATCAACGGGGCATTCAAGCTGGAATGGCCCCATCACGAAACCAGTGGGACAAAGGGAAACACTTATGAGACGTTCAAAAACCGATTAACCGGCCATCCAGGTCAATGGGCCCAGATCGGTTTCCTTTGTATGAGCTTCAACACGTCCAGGTCAGACAAAGGAACAAGCTGATCTGGCGGGAGATAAGGACTCCCAGGAGGGGTGTAACTAGTCCCTCGGGAAGCCATCTCTCTCTCTCTCTCTCTCTCTCGCCTCACCTCCAGTGCCCTGCCTTACCATCAAGAGGATCATCGATGAAGAGCCCGTCCAGGGAAGCAGGATACCCGCAGTTACATTTAAATTACTGGGGTATCTCTGTTTTGGCCGGTGAAAACCCTAAAGACACGGGGCACGGAGCAGGCGTTCCAACATCCTAGACTGGTGAGCATCAATTTTCTGGCCCATCACAAGACAACCTAGATAGGTGTAAAGGGTGGGAGTTAAGGGGATTGCTAAAATTGTCACGTTAGTCATTTTCCCTCGATGTGTCCGTTTCTCCTCCCCCGCTAAGTGTAATTGTGTTGCATCCGTAGTGATTTTCTCTGTATAATAATTATTTCTCTATTTTAATAAACATTGGTTTTCTTTGCACCAAACCACTGGTCTCGTTTGTCTATATCGCTACTCGTAAATAAGTCTGGTGCTCAGAACTAAAAAGGGGGAAGCGGTTCGAACCGCACGGGGCTGGGGCAGCTCAGGCACATGACTGACTGACCAGACAAAAACCCCAAACCAAAACCCTCTACAGTGGTGACTTTGACAGCCACTGGTAAAGCGTGGCCACCAAGTCCACTTAGCAGCAGGTCTTGTTCCAGCAGGCTGCAAATGTCTGCCACCACTTGACGCGAGACCCTGAGCCTCCTGAGGCACTGGTGTCCAGGAAGCTTATCCTCTGCCTGTACGCCCTATGTTGCTGATGTCACCTCCTGCAAGCTGCACCTCTCTGCTCATCCCCGCTCTCCTGTGGAGCGGCAGGTCTGTGAGGAGAAGGCTGCTCCTGCTGGTGCTGCTGGTGGTGCTCCTGCTGCTGGTCCCCCTGCTGTCGGTGTTCTTCCTGCTGCTGCTGGTGCTGTTAATGCTGCTGGTCACCTTGGTCCTCATCTGCGGTCCAAGCTAAAACAGCATAAGTGGCAGCCATGCTGATTTGATAGATCACAGCTGCAGAGGGCAGGTCAGACGTACAAACCTCCAAATTAGTGAAAGTAACCTTCAAAGTTGTGAAAGTAACCTCTCAGAACAAGTACTGTGAGCAAAAAGCCTTTCACACAATCAGGGAAGAAAGCAAAAGCAAAATACCACAGATGCTGGAAATCTGAAATAAAAACAGAAAATGCTGGAAATACTCAGCAGGTCAGGCAGCCTCTGTGGAGAGAGAAACAGAGTTATCGGAAACGCTAACTTTATTTCTCTTTCCACGGATGCTGCCTGACCTGCTGAGTATTTCCGATTTTATTTCAGGCAAGAAAGCAACTGTGAGGGCTCAGTACTTAAGGGAATTTTTGCCTGTTATTTCTTCAGCCCCCTCAATTGCCACGGTGCTCTCGCCTTGCTTTCACTGGTGGGTTCCAGGAAACCCGTGCACCCACAGTTAAATCCCCAAACCCCTGTTAAGCTAGCTCTTAATGACCTAACATATTTAAATTGGCAACCCACCTCTCCTAAGGCGGTTTCTCGCACGCAGCCTAACGCAGGAAGTCGATGGGTTGGAGCCAGCTTCCCGACACGCTGTTAATTTCAGCGCTTTTAATCCCCCACCCGCTCCTAAACCCACTCGCTCTTGGAAGTTAAAATTCCCCCCATGATTACTGAAGGAGAATTCACGACTATTGGACCTTCACAGCCACCGGCATCTGATGGAGGTCACCATTTGAGTATAAAGGTGGATCATATGAGAGCGTGGGCCAGGTGGAAAGCTTCATGTGTAGTAAATCGGGTGTGTATGAATTCCCGTCGATTGTTAGAAAGAAAAGCCTTTCATGTCCTCTGGATGTCCTAAAGGGCTTCACAGCGTATCTTGAAGTGTAGTCGCTGTTGTATTGTAGGCAAACACGGCAGCCGATTTGTGCACAGGAATCTCCCACAAACAGCAAAGAGATAAATGATCAGATCATCTGTGCTTTTTAGTGCTGTTGATTAAGGGATAAATATTGACCAGGGTAGTGGGAGAACTCCACTGCTTTTCTTTGAAATAGTGCCATGGGATTCTGTACGTCCACCTGAGAGGGCAGACCTTGGTTTATCTCCCTCAGTACTGCATTGAAGTGTCAGGCTAGATTATGTGTTAAAGTCTCTGGAGTGGACCTTAAGCACACAACCTTTTGACTCCGAGGTGAGCATGTTAGTGACTAAGCTACAGATAGTCAATTATGTAGAGCAACTAACCTCCATGCTCAAATTCACAAATTGTATCCCCACCATTTGAAGTTCTACACCTGGAATGCTCATTTGTAATTTATTTGTTCTTGGGATGTGGCAGGGCTGGAATGTATTGCCCATCCCTAGTTACCCTCAGAAGGTGGAGGGGGGCCTTCTTCTTGAACAGTTGCTGTTCTTGTGGCGTTAGATAGGGAATTCCAGGATATTGACCTAGCAATGATGAAGGAACTGCAATATATGTGCAAATCAAAGTGGTGTGTGACTTGAAGGGGAAGTTAGAGGTGATGGTGTTCCCATAATATTGATGCTCTTGACCTTCTGGGTGCTAGAGGTCACGGGAATGGGAGGTACTGTTGAAGTCACTATGGTGAGTTGCTGCAGTGTATGCTGTAGATCGTACACACTGCAGCCATGGTGCACCGGTGAGGAGGAGATGGATAGTGAGTCCAATTGCAGGAGCGGCAATTAAGTGAATTACGTTGTTGAGTGTTGAGCTTCATTGAGAGTTGAAGTGGCTGCACCCATTACCGCTGAAGCAAAAACAAAGCCATATAGTTGATTTTTAGCCTGCATATCAACCTTGAAAGAGCAGCTCGATGCCTTGAAGCATTTCTTTCTCCCTTTGCTTTCACTTTGGCGATGCTTCCATAATGAATAGTCTTCTCATACAAGAAAGCCCTGGTCCTCAGTAACACGTGGAAGGAATCAGTGGGTGCTGGCAGGATTCAGTTGTGACTTATTGCACACAAGGTGTATAACGGCATTTCAGCTGAAAAATGGCTAGTTGGCTGAGTTTTGTCTCTTCCCTCTTCCTCCGCACCCCCCCGACAATTGGTTTAATTGGAGTTTTATATCAATGTGCGGTTTGTACATGACAGCTGTCTTTAATTCACCGTGGAAAAGTATGCACTTGTGGTAAGTTTGCCCAGTGCAAAGTTTCCGCTGAAGTAACTCTTCCAGTATAAGAAGTGCCATTAACGCAGCCAGGGGCAGCCTGCCATCTGACTCCAAATGGTCTGTTGGTAAAACCAGCAGAACCAGTCTTGCCCCTACACTGGCTGGTATTCTGCCTTGATTCTACATGCGCTTGGTGTCAGCTGTGTCTCAGTAGTAGCACTCTCACCCCTTAGTCAGAAGTCCCACTCCAGAAACTTGACCACATAATCTAGGCTGACACTCCGGTGCAATACAGAAGGACCGCTGCACTGTCAGAGGTGCCGTCTTTCGGATGAGAAGTTAAACTGAATCTGTCTGCTCAGGTGCATGTAAAAGATCTCACGGCACTATTTCAAAGGTGAGCAGGAGAGTTCTTCCCAGTATCCTATCGAGCTCAATTTTAAGGCAGCAGACAGGCGGGCTTTTAGGCATGCGAGGGGTTAAAATCGCAAAACCTGGGGTGGCCCCCCCCCACCGCCTGGTTCCCACCTCCACGCCATTTTAACCTAGGTGTGTCTGATTGATCCAAATCAGTCCCGCCTGCAACAGGCGGGACTGGTCTTTAGGGCCCTTAAACAGCACTGATTGGCCTTTATAATCCCATTTTAACAGGCCCTTGCCTGTCTAACCCTTTTCCCACGTAAAACGCAGATGGTGGGGATCATGCCTGTGAAACCTGGCGTGAGCACAATTGGCTTGCTGACTATCAGCTGCAGGTCCAACATTAAAGAGGATATTTGATCAGTCATCATTTGCAGGTGGCAGGACTTTGTTGTCTCAGGTCTGGGGGAACTTTTACCAGGCCTAACCACACCTATGGAAGGTTGGAGCCTCACACACTTCTCCAGTGTGACCTCCTGCGAGACCCCTCTCGCCACCCTCACTCAGCGCTTCCTCAACTGAGGCACCTACCAGAAGCATGGGAGGCCTTTTTTTCCTTCCCCTCTTGGCATTAGAGGACCTCCAGCCCCATTTGCGAAATGACACACACCGCAACTGCAGAAGTTGCCATCAGAATTTTTATGAAAAACACACAACTGATGACATTTTCACAAAATACACAGCATTTCACCCAAGTGACTACCCTTGTGACTATTTGTGCTTTATTTTCCTCTTACGCATGCTCCTACGTAGTGGTTCCCCTGTGGCTTCAGCAGATGTGGAGGCCCCTTGCTCACTTTCCTGCTGCTCCTGTCTCGACACCTTTGGCGGGCATCCTCTGGGATGGCGAGCCTGTGAGGGCTCGCCAGCAGTATGCTGCTCCTGCGGCTGTGCAGGGGTTGAGACCTCTATCTCCGTTGGGTGTGTACTCCGGCGGGGCTCTGACCAAGGGCTCTGCAATGGCATGGAAGTGTGAGCGCTTGGAGAGGAGCCCCCACTTCCTTGAGGTCTGCCACCAACCTCCTCTCATGGGTCAGGTCCCCCTCAGTGCCTGCAAGTGGCTTGAGAGCTGCTTGCTGCACATCAGGGGGGCCATGGGGAACCGTATCTACAATGGCAGTCCTACTCAGAAGGACTTCCATGAAGGTCTGGTTTCTCTTTTCAATAGATGCCCATCGCTCCTCAAGAGATGTCATTCTATTCTGAACACTCACCATGTTTTCCATACCCTGACGACGAACCTCCTCCATGGCCGTAGCCCTCCTCTCCTCTACGGTAGCCATCCTCTCCTCTACGATAGCCAGCCTTACCACGGAGGCAGCAATCATTTCCACGTAGGTAGCCATCCTTTCCGTGTTGATGCGTTCATGCACCAATGACTCCACAAAGGCTCTGCTCATGTTCGCTATGGACTCCTCCATTCGCTCCACACTCGCAGCGACCCTAGAGACAAAACCTGCCAGAGACTCCTGCATCTGTGCATGGAGTTCCATCACCTCTGATCTTACGGACGGTCCCAGAGGCAGAGGATCGACATGCAGCTATGCCGAGCTGGCAGAGTCCTGCGCCCTCCGACGAAGACTCTCCACTGCTGTCCCTGTCTCCACAATCTGCTGATGCTCACTTGTGAGCTGTGATACACCAGGTGACAACTCTACTCTATGTCCCGAAGGTCCCACCGAGGAGTGAGTGTCTGCGCTGGTGCTGGGTGCGCTTATTTCTGCTGACGCTGCGCCCTCAGAGGTTGCAGATTCCTCTGAGGAGTCTGGCTGCTCAGGCTCTTCCTCCTGCACAGTGGGGACGGGGGCTCTCGATGGTCCTGTGGGGGAGTCAAGGAAAAAGTTAGAGATGTGATGCCAAGGTTACATGCACATTGCATTCTGCAGATGATCATCAGTCCATATGATGTAGCTTCAGAATCATTATCAGCGACTCATGCAATGCCAATGAGAGAGATGGAAAACTATTCTGTCACCAGCTTGCGGGGATGCTCCTGCCTGTCCTTCCCCAACGTCCACATCTCGGTCAGCCCCGGCAATCTCCAGGACGCCTTCCTCCCAGGGGGTGAGCTGGGCTAATGAGGGCGGCCCTCCTCTTGTCCTGGCTCGCTCTCTCCTGTTGTGAGCTCTCTTTTCCTTCAATCAGGGAGACAAATGGAGGTTGAGTGAGAATGAAGGAGTGAGTGCAGAGATTGCATATCATAGATGCTTAGAAGGAGACAAAGATGGAGTGAGGTTGCAATACCAAGGGCCCTCCCTGTGTGTTGTCAGTTGTGTTCAAAGCATCAGAGTGAGAGGGAGTGTGAGGGCTGCATGGTGGCATAGTTCTGTGAATGTGAGCATAGAGAGAGAGGGAATGGGTAAGGGGGCATGAATGTGAGTGTCTAGTGGGATGTGCAGGAAGAGATTGCTAAAGCTGAGTGCTGGTGAGGAAAGGCAATGGGGATCAGATTGAGGGTGATGGAAACATCATACAGTACTTACTTTTCCAGTGCGAAGAAGGTCATGGAATCTTTTCCTGCACTGCAACCACATTCTTCGTGTGAGCCCCAAGCAGTTCTTGACCTGCCACCTGTAGCCACACAGCCTTGGTCTGGCTGGGAGGCCTCTTCCTCCCTGAAGAAGGGAACAGGGCCTCCCTGTGGGCCCTAGCACCATCCAGCAATGCCTGCAGTGAAGCCTCATCAAATTTGGGGGCAGATCTGGCCCTCCTGCGGGTGTTGCTCCTGCAGGCTCCTGTGCCATCTTAATGGTGAAGTTTGGGAGCCTGCAGCGGAAGCAAGGCTTGCTGTGGACCTTAAAAGCAGCAGCAATGATGACGTCATATTCTGCGACTTTCTGACTGGAAATACTCAATTGCCAAGGCTTCCCACACGCTGGAAATCAATTGGCCAATTGAGTTAAAATTGCATCAATCTCATAGACCCATTTGGAATCGTGTGGGAATCACTAAATTCGGGGAACCCACCCATTCCCGCACCTGAGATAAAATCGACCCCATATCCCTTAACCAACATCAATAGGGATTCAAAAAGATACAGAGAAATTATTTCTTCTGGTGGGGGAATCCAGAACAAGAGGACATAATCTTAAAATTAGAGCTAGGCATTTTATGAGTAAAATCAGAAAGCAGTTTTTCACACAAAGTGTAGTGAAAATCTGAAATTCTCCCTCCCAAAACGCCGTGGATGCTGGATCAATTGAAATTTTCAAGACTGAGATTGATAGATTTTCTAGAGCCATCCTTTGTTTCTTAACCTGTTCCATTACCATCTCCTTTTGCCTTGAATATCTCTTACTGTCTCTTAACCTCTTCCACCTTCTATCCTATCATAAACCTTCCCTTTTGTTCTTTCCTCCCCTCCCCCCTTTCCCAGCCCCTGCACTTGCTTAAAAATCTGTTCCATTTCCTGCTTTTTTCCAGTTCTGACAATAGGTCATCGACCCTGAAACGTTAACTCTGTTTCTCTCTTCACAGATGCTGCCTGACCTGCTGAGTTTCTCCAGCATTTTCTGTTTTTATTTCAGATTTCCAGCATCTGCAGTATTTTCTGTTTGTGTTGATAGATTTGTGTTAGGTAAGGGTATCATGGGATATGCAACCATGGCGGGGTGAATGGAGTTGAGGTACAGGTCAGCCATGATCTAATTGAATGGCGGAACAGGCTTGAGGGGCTGACCTGCTCCTGTTCCTATAGATCTTGCTGTGCACAAATTGGCTTCTGTGTTTCCCTGTATTACAACAGTAATTACATTTCAAAAATACTTTATTGGCTATGAAGTGCTTTGGGACGTCCTGAGTTCATGAAAGGCAGTATATAAATGCAAGTTCTTTCTTTTCTTTATGACAGAACTGAAGTCATGCTTTCTACAGGGAAGAACCTTGGATGTGTATCTGCAAAGCACTGAACTAGTAGGTTGACTATCCCTTCCTCTCCAAGCATTTGGCACTGTTTTCCATCTCAGAAGTCAAAGCTACCCGCAAAAAAAAAATTAGCTTATTGAAATGATTGATTTACCACAAGCAGACTGAGATAGCTGTGGTGGAGACCATGACTATTTTGTGTCAACAAGAATCCTGTGCCCACTGGAAAATCCCAGTCAATCGCTTTAAAAAAGAAATTGGTCTTATTAGATCTCAAGAGTGGAAAGAGTAAAAAAAACAAACTCCATTGTCCCAAAAACCATATGTGTGGCCCAAATACTTGTTTTCAAAATAAAAATGTTTTACAACCTAGCAACCTGCTACATTCATGTTCTAAATATGGAAGGAATAATTCCTCCAAAATGGGAATTAGATTTGAATCAAACCACAAAAGAAAGTTTCCATATCATAGCAGCCAGGACTGGGAATAGATTTCTGTAGTTGAATAGAGTTCAAGATTCGATTCCTGTTAGACATGTTACTTTTAATAGTGCGATCAGATCTGTCAATTTCTGACCTAGGCTCCCTTTGAGTGAGGCTCCGAGTGGGAGCAGGGGATTGTACCCTTATACAAGTGCAGGCCTTTCATTGGGCTGATTTTAACCTTAACCGCCCGGGCGGACAGATAAAATGGCTGTAGCGACTTGCCCCCACGATCCTGCTGCCTTCCTGCCTGTTGTCTTTTGAGCAGGCGACACCCGCCAGAAGGTACGGGGTCCTTCTTTAAATATGCAGATCAGGCAGGCCCCGACTGCAATTTTAACCAGCGGGGAAATCTGCAGACAGAATCCATTGAGAGAGGTGATAGCCACTTCATGTATTGATATGGAGTATTAATGTTTACCATATTTGTATTAGCTCCAACATAATAGATTTTTGTTAGGTAAGGGTATTATCACCGCTCAAGCCAGTTGAATATACTCAATGACTGAGCCTCCCAAATTCCAAGGATTCACCACCCTCTGAGTGAAGAAATTTCTCCTCATCTCAGTCCTAAATGGCCGACCCCTTATTCTGAGACTGTGACTCCTGGTTCTAGACTCCTCAGCCAGGGGAAACATCCTCCCTGCATCTACCCTGTCAAGCCCTGTAAGAATTTTGTATGTTTTAATGAGATCACCTCTCATTCTTCTAAGCTCTAGAGAATATAGGCCTAGTCTACTCAATCTCTCCTCATAGGACAATCCTCCCCATCCCAGGAATCAGTCTAGTGAACCTTAATTGCACTCCCTCTATGGCAAGTATATCCTTCCTTAGGTAAGGAGACCAATACTTTACACAATACTCCAGGTGTGGTCTTTTCTCTTATACTCAAATCCTCTTGTAATAAAGGCCAAAATACCATTTGCTTTCCTAATTGCTTGCTGTAGCTGCATGTTAACTTTCAGTGATTCGTGTAGAAGGACACCCAGGTCCCTCTGAACACCCAATGTTTCCCAATCTCCCACCATTTAAAAAATACTCTGCTTTTCTATTTTTCCTACCAAAGTGGATAACTTCACATTTCTCCACATTATATTCCATTTGCCATGTTCTTGCTCACTCACTTAGCCTGTCTATATCCCCTTGACGCCTCCTTGCATCCTCCTCACAACTTACATTTCCGCCCAGCTTTGTATCATCAGCAAACTTGATTATATTACATTTGGTCCCCTCACCCAAATCATTGATGTAGATTGTGAATAGCTGAGGCCCAAGCACTGATCCTTGCGGTACCCCACTAGTTACAGCCTGCCAACACGAAAATTCCTACTCTGTTTTCTGTCCGTTAACCAACCCTCAATCCATGCTAGTATATTACCCCCAATCCCATGAGCCCTAATTTTGTTTAATAACTTCTTGTGTGGTACCTTTTCGAATGCCTTCTGAAAATCTAAATACACCACATCAGCTGGTTTCCCCCTTATCTATTCTGCTAGTTACAACTTCAAAAAACTCTAACAGATTTGTCAAACATGATTTCCCTTTCATAAATCTGTGCTGACTCTGCCCAATCCTATTTTTATTTTCTAAGTGCCCTGTTACAACGTCCTTAATAATAGTTTCTAGCATTTTCCCTACTATTGATGCCAAGCTAACTAGTCTGTAGTTCCCCGTTTTCTCTCTCCCTCCTTTCTTAAATAGTGGGGTTACATTTGCTACCTTCCAATCCGCAGGCACCGTTCCAGAATCTGTGGAATTTTGGAAGATGACAACCAATGCATCCATTATCTTTATAGCCACCTCTTTCAAAATTCTAGGATGTAGGCCATCAGGTCTGGGGGATTTATTGGCTTTCAGTCCCATTAATTTCTCCAGTACATTTTTTAACGAATACTAATTTCTTTCAGTTTTTCATTCTTGCTAGACCCTTGGTTCCCCACTATTTCTGGGAAGATTTTTACGTCTTCTTCCGTGAATACATACACAAAGGGGCCGATTTTCCTGGAGCCATTAGGCGGGGTTTCAGGCGTGTGGGGGGGGGGGAGGAGGAAATCGCAAAAATAGGGGGTCGCGACCCCCCCCGCCTGATTCCCCGCCCCGTCCGACTTTCACCCCGGCGTTTCAATCCGACCCGAATCAGTCCCGCCCGCAGCAGGCGGGACTGGTCTTTAGGCACCTTAATCACCAATAATTGGCATCTATAATGCCATTTTAAGGGGCCCTTGCTATTTTCAGCCTTTCCCCACGTTAAACACGCCTAGTGGGAACCCCGCTGATGAAACCTGGCATGAACAATATCGGCTTGCTTACTATCAGCTGCAGGTCAATCAGGAAAGAAGAGATTTAATCAGACAACATTTGTAGGTTGCAGGACCTTGTTGTTTCAGGCTTGGGGCAACTTGTTCCAGGCTTAGGCACAGCTGTGAAAGGTTGGAGCCTCACACACTTCTCCAATGTGAGCTCCTGGGAAGCAACTCTCGGCACCCTCACTCAGCGCTTCCTCAACGGAGGCATCTACCAGAAGTATGGGAGGCCTTTTTTCCCTTCCCTTCATGCCATTAGAGGATCTCCAGCAGCAGAGGCGTCAGCAGCAGAACCAGGAACAGCAGCATCATCAGCAGGAGCGCCAGGCTGCTGCTCACTCACCTGAAGCTGCACAGGTCAGAAGGGGCCAGCGCTTGGATGTGGCTTGAGAGCACCTTGCTGCGCATCAGGGGGCCATGGGGACCCGTATCTGCACTGGCAGTCCTACTCAGAAGGACTTCCATGAAGGTCTGCTTTCTCTGTTGAGGGTGCAGTTAAAATCCCCCCCGAGGATGACGCACTCGCCCACGTCGATGGAGCCCAAGAGAGCGGACACTTCTTCGAAGAAGCGCATAGGGTGCCAACCTTTCCATGGTGATGCGTTCATGCGCCAATGACTATGCAAAGGCTCAGCTCATCTTCGCTATGGACTCCTCCATTCGCTCCACACTCGTAGCGACCCTGGAGACAAAACCTGCCAGAGACTCCTGCATCTGTGCATGGAGATCCATCACCTCTTCTCTTGTGGATGGACCCAGAGGCAGAGGGTCGACATGCAGCTGAGCTGAGCTGGCAGAGTCCTGCGCCCTCTGACGAGAGCTCTCCACTGCTGTCCCTGTCTCCAGAATCTGCTGAGGCCCACTTGTGAGCTGTGAAACACCAGGTGACAACACTACTCTATGTCCCGAAGGTCCCCCCGAGGTGTGAGTGGCTGCACTGGTGCTGGGTGCGCTTACTTCTGCTGATGCTGCGCCCTCAGAGATTGTAGCTTCCTCTGAGGAGTCTGGCTGCACAGCCTCTTCCTCCTCCACAGTGGGGATGGGGGCTCTGGATGGTACTGTGGGGGAGTAAAGGAAGGAGTTAGAGATGTAATGCCAAGATTCTTCTGGTGACTCCCAGCGAGTTGACATCTGCTGACACCTGCATCCATGCAGCCTTGATCTCAGTGGGAGGCCTCTTCCTCCCTGACCTAGGGAAGAGGACCTCCTTGTGGGCTCTAACCCCATCCAATAATGCCTGCAGTGAAGCCTCATCGAATTTGGAGGCAGCTCGGGGTCTGGCACTGGCCACAGCTGCTGCAGGCTCATCTGCCATCCTGTATGGTTTGTTTGGAAGCCTTCAGAGGATGCAATGCTTGTTGTGGGCCTTGAAAGCACCACAAATGATGACATCATACTGTGGGGCTTTCTGACTGGAAATAGTCAATTAGCAAGGGTGCCCACACGCTGGAAATGAATTGGCCAATTGAGGGAAAATTGCATCGATGTGGCAGACCCATTTAGATTCGTGTGGGAACCCCAACATTCGGGGAACCCAACAATTCCCCGCACCTGCGGGAAAATCGACCCCAAAGTATTTGTTTAATTTCACTGCCATTTCCTTATCCCCCATTATAATTTCTCCTGTCTCAACCTGTAAGGGGCCCACATTTACTTTCGGTAATCTTATCCTTTTTACATACCTATAGAAGCTTTTACAGTCTGTTTTTATGTCTCTCGCTAGTTTACTCTCATATTCTATTTTCCCTTTCTTTATCAATTTCTTGGTCCTCCTTTGCTGAATTCTAAAATCCTCCCAATCCTCAGGCTTACTACTCTTTTTGGCAACATTATAAGCCTCTTCCTTTGATCCAATACTAGCTTTAATTTCTCTTGTTAGCCACGGTTGGACCACTTTTCCTGTGGGATTTTTGTACCTTAACGGAATGTATATTTGTTGTAAATTATATATGAATTCTTTAAATGCTAGCCATTGCTTGTCTATCAGCATACCTTTTAATGTAGTTTCCTAATCTACCTTAGCCAACTTGCCCCTCATACCTATGTAGTTTGCTTTGTTTAGATTTAAGACGGGACCAGCGGGAGCAGCGAGGAGGAGCTCGGGAGAAAACCCGGCGACCAGCGAGGCCCGAGACCAGTCGGGAGCAGCGTGGTGAGACCGGTATAAAAACCGGAGAGAGGCAAGGCCCGAGACCAGTCGGGACCAGCGGGAGCAGCGAGGAGGAGCTCGGGAGAAAACCCGGCGACCAGCGAGGCCCGAGACCAGTCGGGAGCAGCGTGGTGAGACCGGTATAAAAACCGGAGAGAGGCGAGGCCCGAGACCAGTCGGGACCAGCGGGAGCAGCGAGGAGGAGCTCGGGAGAAAACCCGGCGACCAGCGAGGCCCGAGACCAGTCGGGAGCAGCGTGGTGAGACCGGTATAAAAACCGGAGAGAGGCGAGGCCCGAGACCAGTCGGGACCAGCGGGAGCAGCGAGGAGGAGCTCGGGAGAAAACCCGGCGACCAGCGAGGCCCGAGACCAGTCGGGAGCAGCGTGGTGAGACCGGTATAAAAACCGGAGAGAGGCGAGGCCCGAGACCAGTCGGGACCAGCGGGAGCAGCGAGGAGGAGCTCGGGAGAAAACCCGGCGACCAGCGAGGCCCGAGACCAGTCGGGAGCAGCGTGGTGAGACCGGTATAAAAACCGGAGAGAGGCGAGGCCCGAGACCAGTCGGGACCAGCGGGAGCAGCGAGGAGGAGCTCGGGAGAAAACCCGGCGACCAGCGAGGCCCGAGACCAGTCGGGAGCAGCGTGGTGAGACCGGTATAAAAACCGGAGAGAGGCGAGGCTTACCAACTCAGCAGCGGGGAGAGAGGTAAAAAGTAATCAGTGTGTGACGTCACCAGGGAGCAGGTAGGTGATTGGTTGGTGAGTATTTCTCTTTTTTCAATACAAGCTTGAATTCTGTGGTGTTAAATTTCTGTGGTGTAGTGGGGATAGTTGGTAAATAAAGCGCCCTAGAGCATACCTGTAACTGGGGTATTGAATAAATTTTTAAAAGTAATTAAAGGGGTAAGTCATGGCAGGAGAGTTCAGACCCGTGCTCTGCTCCTCCTGCTCTATGTGGGAAGTCAGGGATGCTGCCAGTGTCCCTGATGACCATGTGTGCGGGAAATGCATCCAGCTGCAGCTACTTGTAGACCGCATTGCAGCGCTCGAGCTGCGGGTGGATGAATTTTGGAGCATGCGCGATGCTGAAAGGCTCGTGGATAACACGTTTAGCGAGTTGTGCACGCCTCAGGGTAGGGCAGCACAGGGGGTGACCATCAGGTGGAGCAACAAAGGCAGGCAGGTAGTGCAGGGAACCCCTGCGGACATCCCCCTTTCAAACAAGTATACCGCTTTGGATACTGTTGAGGGGGATGACTCACCAGGGGAAGGCAGCAGCGGCCAACTTCCTGGCACTGGGGGTGCTCCTGCTGCCCAGGAAGGGGGGAAAAAGAGTGGGAGAGCAATAGTGGTAGGGGATTCTATAGTAAGGGGAACAGATAGGCGTTTCTGTGGCCGTAGACGTGAATCCAGGATGGTTTGTTGCCTCCCTGGTGCCAGGGTCAAGGATGTCACTGAGCGGCTGCAGGGCATTCTGGAGGGGGAGGGAGAACAGCCAGTGGTCGTGGTCCACATTGGTACCAACGACATAGGTAAAAAGAGGGATGAGGTCCTGCAGCAAGAATTTAGGGAGCTAGGTGAAGGATTAAGGAGCAGGACCTCAAAGGTTGTAATCTCTGGATTACTCCCGGTGCCACGTGCTAGTAAGTATAGGAATAGGAAGATAGAACAGATGAATGCGTGGCTAAAGGGATGGTGCAGGGGGGAGGGCTTTAGCTTCCTGGATCACTGGGTCTGCTTCTGGGAAAGGTGGGACTTGTACAAGTCGGACGGTTTACACCTGAACCAGGGGGGAACCAATATCCTTGCGGGGAGGTTTGCTAGCACTGCTGGGGAGGGTTTAAACTAACTTGGCAGGGGGATGGGGTACAGAGTGGAGCTATAGTAGGGGGTGATTTACAGCCAAATACAGAGGGAAAAACAAGTCAGCTGGGAAGGCAGAGCAAATATGTGAAGGCAAAAGAGAATATGGCAGGGCTGGAAGGCATTTATTTTAATGCAAGGAGTCTTGCAAATAAGGTGGATGAACTGAAGTTGTTGTTGAACACATGGGAGTACGATATTGTTGCTATCACGGAGACATGGTTGAGGGAGGGTCAGGACTGGCAGCTCAATATTCCGGGGTATAGAATCTTCAGGCGAGACAGAGGGGGGTGTAAAAGGGGAGGGGGTGTTGCAATATTAATTAAGGAGTCAATTACTGCTGTAAGGAGGGATGATATATTAGCGGGTTCCTCTAATGAGGCCATATGGGTAGAACTTAAAAACAAAAAGGGGGCAAGCACTTTGCTGGGAGTGTACTATAGGCCCCCAAACAGTCAGGGGGAGATAGAGGAACAGATATGTAGGCAAATCTCAGAGAAGTGCGAAAATAATAGGGTAATAATAGTGGGGGATTTCAACTTCCCCAATATAAATTGGGACAGTCAGAGTGTGAAAGGCTTAGAGGGTGCAGAATTCTTAAAGTGCATCCAGGAGAGCTTTTTGAGCCAACATGTAGAAAGTCCTACAAGAGAGGGGGCGGTACTGGACCTAATTCTGGGGAATGTAGCCGGGCAAGTGGTGGAAGTGTCAGTAGGAGAGCATTTTGGCGACAGTGACCATAATTCGGTGAGATTTAAGGTGGTCATGGAAAAAGACAAAGACGGCCCGGAAATAAGGGTTCTAAATTGGGGGAAGGCCGATTTTAATATGATAAGGCAGGATCTGGCCAAAGTGGACTGGGAGCAGCTGCTTATAGGAAAATCCACATCAAAACAGTGGGAGACTTTCAGAAGGGAAATAGAGAGAGTACAACGCCAACATGTTCCTGTAAAGGTCAAGGGTGGGACCAACAAGCAAAGGGAACCTTGGATGACAAGGGATATACAAAAATGCATTAGAAATAAAAGGGGGGCTTTTGGCAGTTACAAAAGACTAAAGACAGAAGAAGCCCTAGAGGAGTATAAAAAGTGCAGGGGCATACTTAAAAAAGAAATTAGGAGGGCGAGGAGGGGCCATGAAATAACACTGGCGAGCAAAATAAAGGAAAATCCTAAGATGTTTTATAAGTATATTAAGGGCAAGAGGATAACCAGGGAAAGGGTAGGGCCCATTAGGGACCAAAGTGGCAATCTGTGTGTAGAGCCAGAGGATGTAGGCGGGGTTTTAAATGAATTTTTTGCATCTGTGTTCACTATGGAGAAAGACGATGCAGACATAGAAATCGGGCAAGGGGACTGTGACATACTTGAACATATTAGCATCGAGAGGGAGGAGGTGCTAGCGGTTTTAGCGGGCCAAAAAGTGGATAAATCCCCAGGCCCGGACGAGATGTATCCCGGGCTGCTGTGGGAGGCAAGGGAGGAGATTGCAGGGGCTCTGACACTAATTTTCAGAACCTCTCTGGCCACAGGGGATGTACCAGAGGACTGGAGAACAGCTAACGTAGTACCATTATTCAAGAAGGGTAGCAGGGATAAACCAGGGAATTACAGGCCAGTGAGTCTAACATCTGTGGTGGGGAAATTATTGGAAAAAATTCTGAGGGACAAAATTAATCTCCACTTGGAGAGGCAAGGATTAATCGGGGATAGTCAGCATGGCTTTGTCAAGGGTAAATCATGTCTAACAAATCTGATCGAATTTTTCGAGGGGGTGACTAGTGGGGTGGATGAGGGAAATGCTGTGGATGTGGTTTACATGGACTTCAGTAAAGCTTTTGACAAAGTCCCGCATAGGAGACTGGTCAAGAAGGTAAGAGCCCATGGGATCCAGGGTGCCTTGGCGCGTTGGATCCTAAACTGGCTGAGTGGCAGGAGGCAGAGGGTGATGGTCGAAGGTTGCTTTTGTGACTGGAAGCCTGTGTCCAGTGGGGTACCTCAGGGATCGGTGCTGGGTCCCTTATTGTTTGTGATCTACATAAATGATTTGGATGAGAATGTAAAAGGTATGATCAGTAAGTTCGCAGATGACACGAAAATTGGTGGGGTGGTAAATTGCGAGGAGGAAAGCCTCCGGCTACAGGACGATATAAACGGGTTGGTCAGATGGGCGGAAAAGTGGCAAATGGAATTTAACCCTGAAAAGTGCGAGGTGATGCATTTTGGACGGACAAATAAGGCAAGGGAATACACAATGAGTGGTAGGACCCTAGGAAGTACAGAGGGTCAGAGGGACCTTGGTGTACATGTACATAGATCCCTGAAGGCAGCGGAGCAGGTAGATAAGGTGGTTAAAAAGGCATATGGGATACTTGCCTTCATTAGCCGAGGCATAGAATATAAGAGCAGGGAGGTTATGATGGAGCTGTACAAAACGCTGGTGAGGCCACAGCTGGAGTACTGTGTGCAGTTCTGGTCGCCTCACTATAGGAAGGATGTGATTGCTTTGGAGAGGGTGCAGAGAAGATTCACCAGGATGTTACCTGGGATGGAGCGCCTCAGCTATGAAGAGAGGCTGGACAGGCTGGAGTTGTTTTCCTTGGAGCAGAGAAGGCTGAGGGGGGACCTGATTGAGGTGTACAAAATAATGAGGGGCATAGATAGGGTAGATAAAGAGGAACTTTTCCCCTTAGTAGGGGGGTCAATAACAAGGGGGCATAGATTCAGGGTAAGGGGCAGGAGATTTAGAGGGGATTTGAGGAGGAACTTTTTCACCCAGAGGGTGGTTGGAATGTGGAACTCAATGCCTGAAAGGGTGGTGGAGGCAGGAACCCTCACAACATTCAAGAAGCATTTGGATGAGCACTTGAAATGCCATTGCATACAAGGCTATGGACCAAATGCTGGAAAATGGGATTAGACTGGACAGGGATGGATGGGCGGTGCAGACACGATGGGCCGAAGGGCCTCTTTCTGTGCTGTAAAACTCTATGACTCTATGACTCTATGACCCTAGTTTCGGATTTAACTAACTCACTTTCAAACTCAATGTAAAATTGTATCATATTATGGTCACTCTTCCCTAAAGGCCCCTTTACTACTAAGTTATTAATTAACCCTTTCTCATTGCACAATACTAGATCTAAAATAGCCTGTTCCCTAGTTGGCTCCTCAACATACTGATCTAGAAAACTATCTTGCATACTTTCCATGAATTCGTCCTCCACAGTATTACTGCAATTTGGTTTGCCCAGTCTATATGTAGATTAAAGTCCACCATGATTACTGTATTACCCTTGTTACATGCGCCTCTAATTTCCTGATTTATACTCTGCCCTATATTACAACTACTGTTTGGGGGCCTATAAACAACTCCCACCAATGTTTTCTGCCCCTTGCTGTTTCTTAGCACCACCCAAACTGATTCTGCTTCTTGATTTTCGGTGCTAAGATCCTTTCTCTCTACTGTCTATATCCCATCCATTATTATCAGGGCTATTCCTCCTCATTTTCCATTTTGCCTATCCCTTCTAAAAGTTATGTATCCTGGAATATATTGGGGGCAATTTTGCCAGCCCTAGGGAGGGAGATTTGGAGGGGGAACTGGCAGGAAAACGGCAGAATCTGGGGGCGGGTACCCATCCCGCCCCCAACCCGCCTCCGTGCAATCTTCCCGGGAGGCGGGTACCCGACCCACGCCAGGTCCCATCTCCTCGAGGCGGGAAGGGGATTACAGCCACTTAACTGCCTGTTAACAGGTAGTTAAGCAGTTAAAAGGATTATCCCCATTTTTCCAACAGAAGTGCGGGCTTCCCAACGTCGGGAAACCCCGCCAGGGTCAGCGAGGCAAGCAGTGGGTCTGCGGGGGTGAGAGGGGTTGAAAAGTGTGCTGTGGAGGTGAGTGATGGATGCAAGTGTGGAGAGGTAAGTATGTGAGGTGAGTGAAAAGTGTTAGAAAAAGTTTACTTACCTTTGTTTCTTCCTGCAGGCTTCAACAGTTGGGGATCCGGAGGCTCCGGCATTTCCATGGCAGAGATGACAGAATGGCTGCTGCATTCTCCGATGCAACTGCCATCTGATTTCTGCTCAGGAAATAGTTTTGGTAAACCTTGAGTACAAAAACTCACCAAACAACAGAGAATGTCAGTGTTTGACAGCTTCTCAAAGCTGCCAAACAATGACAATTCACCTGTCAAAAATTTTTGACAGATGAAACATCATACGCTGACGTTCTCTGTCACTGGCATTCCCTTAATTGGCCTGCTAAGCCCGCTGGGCGGACTTAACAAGGTTAATCAAGGGAAAATAGCATGGGTTGGCCAGACGTCGATGAAGGCGGGACTGAAACCCGACAAGCAGCAGTCCCGCCTCACATGCGCCCCCCATTGGCAAAATCACCCCCTAATTAGTTCCCAAACTTGGCCACTTTGGAACCACGTCTCCGTAATGGCTATTAGATCAAACCTATTTATATGTCCTCAAAGCTTGTGAGGAAGGAACAAAACTCAAAATCCTGGGTCTACATGAGGGTAGGAAATAATCTGTAATTTCATAACAGGTAAGGTATTTTCATAAAGTGGGGGTAATTTTCACCTTTGCCACTTTAGCAGTAAGCTAGCAGAACGATTCTCCCACCTGTTATAGAACCCGCCCAATTTTCATCTCCACCACCTCAGTAATAAAGGTTAAAAACTTGGGATATGATGTTAGAAGTTCTATTTCATATCCTCCGTTCATCAGTCAGTCAATCATTCTTCCTAGGTTGCCGATGGAAGTGTTCCACAAAGGGTAATGGAAATCTGGAACTCTCTCCCCCAAGTCTCAATTGAAAGTTTCAAAACTGAGCTTGATAGATTTTGTTAGGCAAGGGTATTAAGGGATATGGAGCAAAGGCGAGTAAATGGAGTTAAGATCCAGATCAGCCATGATCTGATTGAATGGCGGAACAGGCTCGAGGGGCTGAATGGCCTACTCCTGTTCCTACGTTCCATGGATGATCTAAGACCTTGTTGGCAAATTATTGCCTCTTCCAGTAACAGCAGTAATAGCTTCCTGCCTATTGGCACTTCAGTGCAAGACTCACCATCCCAACTCTATTTATAAAGCACGCTTTTTTTATAACTACTACATGGCTTTCCACATATTAAAGATTTTTAACAATGTTCTATTGAGATACTTCAAAGAATCAACTGGTATAACTCCCTCAGTCTTTTGGAAGAGACAACAGTAAGATGGTAATCAAAGAAGTTGACATCTGTTGATGCTTCATTAACATGTTTAGAGATTAAGTTGAGGGATTCGAATATTTAGGATTTATGCTGGAAGTGGAGATACAAAAGGTGCTGTTGTGTTGTTCTGAACACTGGAGGTTTTATGTGCAGCCCATTGTTAGAGAATTGGAATGGGCTACACTGGCAATTAGGTTTTAGAGGAATGGAAATGTCCCAAGGCTGTTACTGATTTTCACTTAATTTTCCATAACATGCACTGCAGAACAGTGCCCCCACTTTTCTAATTATGATTGTTATATGCTAATTTATTGGGCTGTTCTTGCAGATATTGAGCCAAATTTGCTAAAGGAAGACTTTTGTTTCTTAACATGCATAAAGCCCATATTTTAAAATCTGTTTCATATTTACTGCAGTTTAGCAATGGATTTTAACTATTTATTTATCTGGATACAAAGAAACCATCATATCTTCTGCCAAATATCGTCCCTGACTCGAAGTCACATACCATTGCTAAACTACTTTAATAGCTCGATTAATCAAATGGAGCTATCCAATTGGCTGAGAGACCAGAATTGACCTGAGCTTTTCTCTTTTATCTTACCATTTTTTCTGCTGTTGAAGGCATTGACTTTTGCTATTCCACAAGGGTTACTCACTATCTGCTTCTTTGCTCAAATGGTCATTATTCACATTTTATCCATTTTTTATGTGGGCGTCACTGGCAATTTATTGCCCATCCCTAGTTGCCCCTGAGAAGGTGGTGGTGGGCCTTTTTCTTGAACCACTGAAATTCTTTGTAGCAGTTTTATGCAACTGGGTGGCTTGCTAGGCTACTTCAGAGGGAACTTTTAAGAGTCAATCTAAATGTGGGACTGGAGTTACATATAGGCCAGACCGGATAAGGACGGCAGGTTTCCTTCCCTAAAGGACATTAGTGAACCAGTTAGGTTTCTAATGACAATCCGACAGCTTCATAAGTACACGAGGGAGAAAGGAATAGAAGGAAATACCAATGTTAGATGGAGTAGGGTGGGAGGAGGCTCGTGGGGAGCATAAGCACCGACACAGACCCATTGGGCCGAATGCTCTATTTCATTGCTGTAAATTCTATGTAATTTCTTGATTTTTTTCAAAACTTAATTCAAATTCAGTTAGCTGTGGGGAGGGGAGAACTGGAGCGGCAATGGCCAGGGCTGGGAGGAACTGGTGCACTCGTCCCAGCCCCACAAGAATGAAGAAGAACCCATCTTTCGGCTGCACTGCCAACTGATGCTGGTCGGAGTGTGCACGGCGCGAGCTATGGCAAGATGAGGCCAGAAATGGCAATCAAAGTCCTATGGAGGTCGTAGGGCCATAGGGCTACTCTGGTTGGATGTATTCTGGAGGTTTCATCACGTGACCTACAGCCTCCAATCTACCCGCCCAGTCGAACAGCCTTTACTCCCTATCTCCTATGTTTTACTAACTAATAAACAAAAGTGTTCAAAGAAAATGTGAAAAACACACCAATTTCTTTAATGCATCTATGAATTTTCTGCTGGTTTGCTCAAAGTAGTGTCCAGTAGATGAATCTTTAATTCCTGCAGACTCCAGGGCAATCCAGGACGGTTGGCAATCATAGGATGCCGTGGGACCCCGAGTTCTATTTTAAAACGGCCTACCACCTGACTCCAGTGGCTGATCTGACCAACCCCACCTCCCCACCGCCGTAGACCCCGGGGGAGCATTGCCACGGGCCACGGTGAAAGTGACAATGGGGGTGCTAGGCCATCACCTTTCCCCCACAACGCCATTTTTGGGCTGTTGTCGCCCCATTTCCGCCAGGTGCAAGGGCTGGCAATTGAGCCCAATAACTTTCTTAATCGTATAAGTAACTGAGAAAAGGCAGGAAAGTTTTAGGATGAAAGGAGAGAAGAATGACGAGATAAATGAAATGCTGTAAATAACTGAGAATGAGAGGATGTGGGGAGGGGAAATCAAACTACAGGAAACGCTTTTTTTATCCGGCACCGACGGGACCAGCGTGGTGCCGGTTGATCAAAAAGTCCGGATTACAGAGAGGTATACTTACCAAGGTACGAGAGCCCCATACATGGCCACAGGTGCAGGAGCCCCGGTTACACGGCCACAGATCCAGGAGTCCCTGTTGCACGACCACAGGTGCAGGAACCCCGGTTACACGGCCACAGATCCAGGAACCCCAGTTACACGGCCACTAATATATAGTAAAACTTACCTGAACCTACTCCTGAATTTTGCCGGTTAAGAGAGATTTCCGGATATTTAGGTGCTGGTTAAAAGAGAGTTTCCTGTAAATCATTTGCATCTTAATCAAGTTTTGTAAAATAGTAGGTAAATAGTATTATAATTTTTTTTTACATTTTTCGAGGTCTGTATCTTGCAGTGTCAGTAAGGTGTATAATATTTTTACCCTTATGCCAGCCAGGATATATTGTTTCAGGAAATTTACAGCGATGGGTGAACTGTTGTGTTTGTGCTGCGGTAGGACTACAGAAAATCATTGGAAACCTGCCTGTGAGCCCTACACCAGGAAAACAACTAAAGAAAATGAAAAACTTACCTTTCACATCCTCAGGACATCCTAAATCAAAATCAAATCAAATCAACTTTTATTGTCATTGTTAGTGCACAACTGCAGTACAACGAAATGTAGGATTGCGGCTCCCGAGAGTGTACATTTGGATTAAGACATTTAAACATTCAACATACATTTGGCTTGTAGTATATTAACATAACATAACCATAATAAAGTGCATTGGCAGATGTGCAGGCTTTAGAGTTTGTTTGTGGAGTTCAGTAGGATGGCAGCCCTGGGAAAGAAGCTGTTCCTAAATCTGGTCGTACAGGTGCGAATGCATCTGTAGCGTCTCCCAGATGGCAGGAGGGCGAACAGACTGTGGCTGGGGTGGGTAGGGTCTTTGATGATGGACCGTGACCTCCGTAGACAGCGTTTCTGGTATATGTGCTCTATGGTCGGTAGCCGGGTGCCGGTAATGCGTTGGGCAGTTTTGACTACCCGCTGCAGGGCTTTCCGGTCATAGTAGCTACAGCTGCCATACCATACTGTGATACAGTTTGTCAGGATGCTCTCTATAGTGCAGCGGTAAAAGTTAGAGAGAATCAGGGGTGACAGGTTACATCCCTTCAGCCTCCTTAGGAAATATAGGCACTGCTGGGCCTTCTTCACCAGAGAGGAAGTTTTAAGGGGGCCTTCAAAGAGGAAAATGAGGTGGAGAGGCGGAGGGGTTTAGAGAGGAAATTCCAAAGTTCAGGGCCCAAAAGCACTTTTGACGTGTAGTCACTGTTGTAGTGTAGGGAAACGTGGCAGCCCATTTGCACACAGCAAGCTCCCACCAACAGCAATGAGACAATGACCAGATAATCTATTTTTTAGTGATGTTGGTTGAGTTGATAAATATTGGCCGGGACACTGGGGAGAACTCCCCTGGATCTTCTTTGAATAGGGCCATAGGATCTTTTACGTCCACCTGGGAGGGAAGACAGGGCCTCGGTTTAACATCTCCTGATGGCACGTCCGACAGTGTCGCGCTCTCTCAGTACTGCACTGGAGAGTAGCCAAGGCTATATAGGGCTTGAACCCAGAACCTTCTGACTCAGACATGAGAGTGCTACCACTGAGCCATGGCTGATATTAGTCATAAACTAAATTTAAAAATTAAGTTAATCCAAGTACTATAGAAAATAAATCATTCATGATATGATTCACAGATTACATAATCCAGTGGGACTTACATTGCTCAATGCCACTTGGATCATCCAGCTGTGTAACCATTCAACATATAAAGAGCACAGTTGTTTAATCAATATGAAGTCTGATATTTGAAGAGTACCACTAGCGTTTTTGAAAAATAAGATACTCGTTCACTTCTATGAGAATGGTAAATGGCAATGGTTACATAAAAGAACAGAAAATCCTGCAAGGCTTGCTGATCTCCAGCTTGAATTCCCGATCTCCCGCCTGAATTCCCATTATCCATCTCCAGCAGGCAAAACTCCTTCACAGGGAATCAAATTTGTGAAATGTATTCTGAATAATCAGAGCAAACTGATTATGTTGGGTAAACAAGTGAATCTAGTGCTCGAGGGCATGTGGTGTGTCAGCCGTAGCTCTGTAGTAGCAGTCTCGGCTCTGAGTCAGAAGGCCGTTGGTTCAAGCCCCACTCCAGAGACTTGAGCACATAATCCAGGCTGACACTTCAGTGCAGTACTGAGGGAGTGCTGCACTGTCAGAGTTGTTGTCTTTTGGATGAGATGTTAAACCGAGCCCTCTCCGGTAGGTGTAAAAGATCCCATGGCATTATTTCGAAGAAGAGCAGAGGAGTTCTCCCCAGTGTCAGCTTTACCGGGGGCCTCATACATGAAAAAAGCTTGGTCAAAGTGGTAGGTTTTAAGGGGGCCTTCAAAGAGGAAAATGAGGTGGAGAGGCAGAGGGGTTTAGAGAGAAAATTCTAAAGTTCAGGGCCCAGGTGGCAGAAGGCACAGTTGCCAATGGTGAGGTGAAGGGTGGGGCAGGGGGGCAGGGGTTTGTACAGAAGGCCAGATTCAGGGAAATGGAGAGTTCAGCGAGGGGGTGGGGTGTTGGGGGCACGGGATGGCATGAAGAGCTGGAGGAGATTACAGAGATAGGGAGGGGAAAAGCCATGGAGGGATTTGAACACAAGCATGAGAATTTTAAATTGGAAGTGTTGGGGGATCGGGAGCCAATGTAGGCCAGCAAGGGTAGGGTTGATGGCTGAACGGGACCTGGTGCGAGTTAGGATACGGGCAGCAGAGTTTTGAATGAGCTGAAGTTTACAGAGGATGGTAGACCGTCCGGGGCAGCATAACTATGTTTAATTCAGAGGCGGAGTGGAAATGTAATTCTACTTACAACAGCACCTAAAGTTTCAGAATTGTTTCCCTATATGGCATACGCCATCCCTACATGCAACTGGTCATTTTATACTGGGCCTGATTGACAGATTTTTGTTAGGTTAGGGTTCCAAGGGATACGGAGCAACATCGGGTAAATGGAGTTCAGTTACAGATCAGTCATGATCTGATTGAATGGTGGAACAGGCTCGAGGGGCTCAATGGCCTACTTCTGTTCCTATGTTCCCTCATACAGAGGAGGATTCACTTTTATTCCCTAGGATGAGTAACACAGCTATCAGAAACCTGCCATCTCTGGTATTCAAACGAACAGCAGCAGCTCCTCTCCAATAGCCTTTTCTAATCCTTTACCTCAGACACATGTAATTCTCTGGCCAAATGTTGACCTGAAGAGATATATCTATTTGAGGCCCCTCCCTTTCCACTCCGGTCCCTTCTCTTCTTTGCCAGTCAACCTTGCAACAAAGATCAACATTATTCCAATCCAACTGCAGGTGATTGCCATTGACCTCGGCTGAACTCCAATGCCTTTCAGGTTAACTGTCGTACAAAGACCGCTGTTCAGACCCTTGAACAATGGTCCTGTTTGAAGACTGATCCCTGCCTCTCTCACCAGCGCACCCTTCCAGAGTGCAGATAAAAGCAATTCTGCGCACATACCTGAGTTAATCCTCGAGACCAACAGGGTCACAGTAAGCTTTGAAAAAAAAAGGAAAGAATCGCTTGCTTTTATTGTTTCCGAGCTACCTAGAATTTATAGGCATAACTTCTGCTGAAACGTTTTGTTTTATTTTACCATTGAGTTCTGCCTCCCTGATGATACTGACTGGCTTCAGAATCATTCCTCAGCAAGAATTCAGCTACATACCCGATGGATGGATGCGCCAAGTACTTTGTGTTTAATCAACATCTGCCTGCTGCGAGATAAGAATTATAGAAGTTTACGGCACAGAATGAGGCCATTCGGCCCATCGTGTCTGTGCCAGCAGACAAAGAGCTATTCAGCCTGATCCCACTTTCCAGCTCTTGGTCCGTAGCCCTGTAGGTTCACTTCAAGTGCACATCTAAGTACTTTTAAAATTTGATGAGGGTTTCTGCCTCTACCAGTCTTTCAGGCAGTGAGTTCCAGACCCCCACCACACTCTGGGTGAAAAAGATTCTCCTCAACTCCTCCCTAATCCTTCTACCAATTGCTTTAAATGTATGCCCCCTGGTTATTAACCTCTCTGCTAAAGAAAATAGGTCCTTCCTATTCACTCTATCCAGGCCTCTCATAATTTTATACACCTCAATTAAATCTCCCCTCAGCCTCCTCTGTTCCAAAGAAAATAACCCCAGCCTAACCAATCTTTCCTCATAGCTAAAACTCTTCAGTCCTGGCAACATCCTCGTAAATCTCTTCTGTACCCTCTCTAGTACAATCACATCTTTCCTGTAATGTGGTGATCAGTACTCTAGCTGTGGCCCAACTAGTGTTTATACAGTTCTAGCATAACCTCCCTACTCTTATCATAGATAGAATCATAGAAAGTTATAGCACAGAAGGCGGCCATTTCTGCCCATCGTGTCTGCGCCGGCCAACAAAGAACTATCCAACCTAATCCCACTTCCCAGCTCTTGGTCCATAGCTCTGCAGCTTAGAGCATCCCAAGTGCACATCCAAGTACTTTTTAAATGTGGTTAGGGTTCCTGCCTCTACCACCCTTTCAGGCAGTGAGTTCCAAACCCCCACAGCTCTCTGGGTGAAGAAATTTCCCCTGAAGTCCCCTCTAAACCTTCCCCCAATTACTTTAAATCTGTGCCCCCTGGTTTTTGACACCTCTGCTAAGGGAAATAGGTCCTTTCTATCCACTTTATCTATGCCCCTCATGATGTTATACACCTCAATAAGGTCTCCCCTCATCCTCCTCTGTTCCAAGGAAAACAGACCCAGCCTATCCAGTCTTTCCTCATAGCTAAGATTCTCTACTCCCAGCAACATCCTTGTAAATCTCCTCTGTACCCTCTCTAGTGATCACATCTTTCCTGTAATGTGGTGACCAGAACTGCACGCAGTACTCTAGCTGAGGCCTAACTAGTGTTTTATACAGTTGAAGCATAACCCCCCTGCTCTTGTATTCTATGCCACGGCTAATAAAGGCAAGTATTCCGTATGCCTTCTTAACCACCTTATCTACTTGGCCTGCTACCTTCAGGGATCTGTGTGTGATGAAATATGTCATTCATCAGACTCTGTACTTAACTACACATATTGTATTGCCTGCTCCGGTGTTTTACCTTGTATTGTATATAGTGCACCGCCCCCTTTCTCCCTATTGGATGTGTCGGCTCCGCCCATACCTGACCCTACTTAAGACAAGCCCAGGCTTGTCTTGCAGCAGAACAGCAGAACGCTAGGTGAAGCTAGATGAAGACACAGGCATCTTTCTTTGCTAATAAAAGCCTTGTTTTATTCAGTTAACTTTGAGTCTTGAAGTTATTGAGGCGCATCACTGTGGACATGCACTCCAAGGTCCCTTTGTTCCTCTACACTACTCAGTGTCCTACCATTTAATGTGTATTCCCTTTCCTTGTTAGCCCTCCCCAAATGCATTACCTCACACTTCTCTGGATTGAATTCCATTTGCCACTGTCCTGCCCACCTGACCAATTTATTGATATCTTCCTGCAGTCTACAGCTTCCTTCTTCAGTATCAACCACACAGCTGATTTTAGTATCATCTGCAAACTTCTTAATCATACCCCCTATATTCAAGTCAAGATCGTTGATATATACCACAAAAAGCTAATAAAGGAAAGTATTCCATATGACTTCTCTACATTTCCTGCTACCTTCAAGGATCTGTGGACATGCATTCCAAGGTCCCTCTGTTCCTCTACACTTCTCAGTGTCCTACCATTTATTATGTATTTCCTTGCCTTGGTCGCCCTCGCCAAATGTATTACCTCACACTTCTCCGGATTGAATTTAATTTGCCACTTTTCTGCCCACCTGACCAGTCTATTGCTATCTTCCTGCAGTCTACAGCTTTCTTCCTCACTATCAATCACTCGGCCAATTTTTGTATCATCTGCAAACTTCTTAATCATGCCCCCTACATTGAAGTCTTAACTCATTGATATATACCACAAAAAGCAAGGGTCCTAGTACTGAGCCCTGTGGAACCACACTGGAAACAGCTTTCCAGTCACAAAAACATCCGTCGACCATTACCCTTTGCTCTCGAACACTAAGCCAATTTTGGATCCAACTTCTGCTTTTCTGACCAGTCTGCCATGTGGGACCTTATCAAAAGCCTTGCTAAAATTCATGTAGACTGCATCAAACACACTACCCTCATCGGCCCTCCTTGTTACCGCCTCAAAAACATATAAGATTGTGAAGGGGTTGGATCGGGTGGATGCGGGGAAGATGTTCCCGATGATGGGTGAAACTAGAACTAGGGGGCATAGTCTTAGAATAAGGGGCTGCTCTTTCAAAACTGAGATGAGGAGGAACTACTTCACTCAGAGGGTGGTAGGTCCATGGAATATGCTGCCCTAAAAAGCTGTAGAAGCTACATCATTACATAAATTTAAAACAGAAATAGACAGTTTCCTAGAAGTAAAGGGAATTAAGGGTTACGGGGAGCGGGCAGGAATTTGGACATGAGTCTAGGTTCGGATCGGTCATGGCCCTGTGGGTAGCGGAGCGGGCCCAGGGGCCGTGTAGCCTGATCCTGCTCCTATTTCGTGTGTCTAATTCTGTTAAATTCAGGAGATGGTTCTGTGATAGTGGATTGGCGGTTAGGATCAGATCAGCCATGATCTTATTGAATGGCGGAGCAGGCTCGAGGGGCCGATTGGCCTACTCCTGCTCCTATTTCTTATGTTCTTATGTTATGTTCTTAAATAAGTTTGTCAGACACAACCTTCCCTTAACAAATCCATGCAGAATAAGAGAGGGCCAATCTTTTCCCCTACCCCTTCTCCCATGAAAGGTGAAATATTGGGGTCAATATTAACGCAGAGGGAGGATCTGAGTGGCTGGGTGGGGAGCGATAGCGGGTGCAAAATATGTACGGTTGTGGGACGCATGGGAATGTCCGATTTTAACAGGGAAGTCTCATTATCATTTTACTTCCGGGTTTTGCCCCTCCAATGTGCATCTTCCGGGTTTCGCCTCTCCAATGTGCATGAGCGGAAATGATGCAATTTCACCTCAACTATTTAAAAGGCCAATGCAAAGATAGAATTTGGAGGAGAAAAATTTACAGATTTGTCAGGAAGGGAAAAGGCTGTGCCCCAGTTTAATAAGTCATCCCTTGATGTACTGCTGGGTGCAGTGAGGGCTAGGAAGGCGGTCCTATTCCGCAGCAATGGTAAGAAGAAACATGGGGGGTGATTTTATCAATGGGGCGCTTTTGGAGGTGGGACTGCTGCTTGTCGGGTTTTAGTCCTGACTCCATCGACGTCTGGCCAACCCATGCTATTTTCCCTTGATTGACCTTGTTAAGCCCACCCAGCGGGCTTAGCAGGCCAATTAAGGGAATGCCAGTGACAGAGAATGTCAGCGTATGACGTTTCATCTGTCAAGATTTTTTGACAGGTGAATTGTTATCGTTTGACAGCTCTGTGAAGCTGTCAAACACTGACAATCTGTCTTCTAAGTTGAGTCCTTTACTCAAGACTCACTTAGAAAGCTTTCCTGAGCAGAAAGCAGAAGGCTGTTGCATTGGAGAATGCAGCGGCCATTCTGTCATCTTTGCCGTGGAGATGAGGCAGCTCCGCAGCCTAAAGGGGTGAAGCCTGGAGGAAGATGCAAAGGTAAAAAATCTTATTAAAACACTTTAGAGTCACCTTGCACACTTACCTCTCCACACTTACACTCATCACTCACCTCCACAGCGCACTTTTTGGCCCCTCCAACCCCCGCAGACCCACGTCTCGCCTCACTGACCCTGGCGAGGTTCGGAGCCGTCGGGAAGCCCACACTTTAGGGCTCAAAATAGGGATTAGCAAAAAAACTGCCTGTTAACTAACTGTTAACAGGCAGTTAATTGGCACTAATCCCCTTCCCGCCTCCAGGAGACGGGTCCCAGCGCAGGTCGGGTACCCGCCTCCTGGGAAGATGGCACGGAGGCGGGTTGGGGGCGGGATGGGTACCCGCTCCCAGATTCTGCCATTTTCTCGGCAGTCCCGCCTCCCCAGAGCTGTGACAAAGAAGGCATAGCTAGAGGTGGCTGAGGAGGTCAGCAGCAGGAGTGTAGTGCTCCGTACCTGTAAACAGTGCAGATTTAATGACCTAACCAGGTCAGGAAAGGTGAGCACAGTTGCAGATTCACCTACATCCTGTAGTGCACCCCCTCTCTCTCTGTTGTCTCATCGTACTCCCTCACATCAGTCCTCACACCCACTCAAGTTTCAGCAGCACCCATCCAGCCATTTCAATGCACTTCCTCACTTCCCCCTTTCTCTATCCACCACTGCCACTTACCCCAATCCTTATGTAATGTGATCCCACCTCAGTCAGCTCACCCGATTCTCAGCACATAACCTCAAATGGCACTGTCAAAACGTTCCTCAAATGCATGCCTCATAATGCACCGACCTGATTGCCATCAGATGCATACATGTCTTACAGCTCTGTCATGCCCCATTGCAGGAAAAAAAGAGTGCAAAATACAAGGGAGAGGGAGAGGACCGGAGGTGGGCCAATATAGATCGTCCAGTTGACATCTGCAGAGCAGGAGGCCCTGGAGATAAGCGAGAAGTCAGCGTTCCTAAGCATCGGAGACGGCGAGACTTGGGCTTCACTTCTGCATGATGACGGCATTAAATAGCTCCGACCCACATCTCATACAAGACATGTTGTACTTGATTTCAGCATGAAATAAGGTTGACTTAATCATGCAAAATTTCAACATTTGTATATTCCCATGACTAAACCACAGTGATCTCTTGTCTCCTCCAGGGCCATCAAGCCAAGAACAGCAATAACCTTACAATTAGAGCTAGGCCATTCAGGGGTGATGTCAGGAAGCACCTCTTCGCACAAAGAGTAGTGGAAATCTGGAACACGCTACCCCAGAAAGCTATTGAGGCTGGGGGGTCAATTGAAAATTTCAAAACTGAGATTGATAGATTTTTGTTAGGCAAGGGTATCAGATACAGATCAGCCGTGATCTAATTGAATGGTCAAATGTAAGAAGTCACACAACACCAGGTTATAGTCCAACAGTTTTATTTGAAATCACAAGCTTTCGGAGCGCTGCTCCTTCGTCAGGTGAAGTGGAGAGATGCATAAAGACACAGCTTATATAGTCAGAGAATAATGCCAGATGATTGCAGGTAATCTTTCTAACTGCCATTTATCACAGCAATCAAAGGTGTGAATGGTGTCCAAACAGGAAAGTCAGGAAAACATTACATCAAAGAACAATGAGGTGGGGTCACAAGGGGTCAAATGTTGCAGATGCTGGGGTCTGTATGAAAAACAAAAAACAGACAAAAAAACATTTTTTTTTTGTGCTGGAAATCACAGCAGATCCGGCCGCATCTGTGTAGGGAGAACAAGCCAACGACGACTCGAGTCTGGTGGGGTTACATGTAGCGTGACATGAACCCAAGATCCTGGTTGAGGCCGTCCTCATGAGTGCGGAACTTGGTTATCAGTTTCTGCTCTACGATTTTGCGTTGTCGTGTGTCTCGTAGGCCACCTTGGCGAATGCTTACCCGAAGATCGGAGGCTGAATGCCCTTGACTGCTGAAGTGTTCCCCGACTGGGAGGGAACACTCCTGCCTGGTGATTGTTGCACGGTGTCCGTTCATCCGTTGTCGCAGTGTCTGCATGGTCTCGCCAATGTACCATGCTCCGGGGCATCCTTTCTTGCAACGTATGAGGTAGACAACGTTGGCCGAGTCACATGAGTATGTACCATGTACCTGGTGGGTGGTGTCCTCACGTGTGATGATGCTATCTGTGTTGATGATCTGGCATGTCTTGCAGAGGTTGCCGTGGCAGGGTTGTGTGCTGTCGTGGTCGTTCCGCACTCATGAGGACGGCCTCAACCAGGATCTTGGGTTCATGTCACGCTACATGTCACCAGACTCGAGTCGTCGTTGGCTTGTTCTCCCTACACAGATGCTGCCGGACCTGCTGTGATTTCCAGCACAAAAAAAAATGTTTTTTTGTCTGTTTTTTGTTTTTCATACAGACCCCAGCATCTGCAACATTTGACCCCTTGTGACCCCACCTCGTTGTTCTTTGATGTAATGCTTTCCTGACTTTCCTGTTTGGACACCATTCACACCTTTGATTGCTGTGATTATCTCTCTGCCAAGGTGTGATAAATGGCAGTTAGAAAGATTACCTGCAATCATCTGGCATTATTCTCTGACTATATAAGCTGTGTCTTTATGCATCTCTCCACTTCACCTGACGAAGGAGCAGCGCTCCGAAAGCTTGTGATTTCAAATAAAACTGTTGGACTATAACCTGGTGTTGTGTGACTTCTTACATTTGTCCACCCAGTCCAACACCGGCGTCTCCACACCATAATTGAATGGTGGAACAGACTCGAGGGGCTAAATGGCCTACTCTTGTTCCTATACAACTAGAGAGTGTGAATGGAACTTCTGAACCAAGTATACCACTGGGCTGGTTAAGTCTCTCATTAATTAAGACAGATAAACATATAAAGATGTTGGACAGGAAAAGACTAGCCTGCCTGTCCCACACACTCGTGATGCCCTATGCATCACGATACAGACATTCCCTAACGTCCCAGGTCCAAGTAACTGGAGAGCAACTGCTATTGGAAGATCTCATTGAAACTTATAAAATTCTAACAAGACTAGACAGACTAGATGCAGGAAGGATGTTCCCGATGGTCGGGGAGTCCAGAACCAGGGGTCACAGTCTAAGGATAAGGAGTAAGCCATTTAGTACAGAGATGAGGAGGAATTTCTTCACCCAGAGAGTGGTGAACCTGTGGAATTCTCTACCACAGAAGGCAGTAGAGGCCAATTCATTAAATATATTCAAGAAGGAGTTGGATATATTTCTTAAGGCTAAAGGGATCAAGGGATATGGGGAGAAAGCAGGGACAGGGTACTGAATTTGGATGATCAGCCATGATCACATTGAATGGCAGAGCAGGTTCGAGGGGCCGAATGGCCTACTCCTGCTCCTATCTTCTATGTTTCTATGTTTCTATCAGGCAGCATTTGTGGAGAGAGAAGCAGAGTTAACGTTTCAGGGCGAACAACCTTTCATCGGAGTTCCATTTTTATTCTTGAACTCTAAACAAATATCTTCAGCTTTTGCACCTTCCCCTGTATCATCCCCATGTTCTAGTGCTGAAATGGAATCTTTGGCTAATACTGCCATCACTCCTACCATTTTTCCTACACTAGCCCTCCTGAATATTTTGTAATCAGGAATGTGCAGCTCCCAGTCCTGCACTAGGGTAGGCCATATCTCTGTTATATTCTGATGAAAGGTCAACGACCTGAAACATTAACTCTCTTTCTCTCTCCACGGATGCCACCTGACCTGCTGAGTATTTCCTGCATTTTCTGTTTTTATTTCAGATTTCCAGCACCCGCAGTATTTTGCTTTTGTGCTATGGGAAGATAGCTGTTCATTCAATGAACCATTCTTGTGCAAGAAAGCTGCAGTCTCAAATTATTCTGAGGTTATGTACTTTTTTCTAGCCCTCTTTTTTTTAATATTTGACTCTTCCCATTCATATCACGTCTTAATTTAGGCAATCCAAATGAAAAGACTGATGGTAGGGCATCTCATTTTAAACCACAGGCCTTGTGTAAATGCTCCAGAACTGAATTCCTTCCCTTCCTCCTCCCCTCCGCCCCCCACATAGGGGTGCCAACCCTCCAGGGTTGTCCTGGAGCCTCCAGGAATCAAAGATGAATCTCCTCGACACTGCTGTGAGCAACCAGGGAGTAAAAATCATAGGGGCATGAACAAAAATTGTGTTTTTTTCCCATTGTCGTTGAACACGTTTGTTTATGGAAGAAAAGGCTGTTTGATTGGATGGGGCGTTTGGAGGTGGGAGGTCATGTGATGAAATCTCCAGGAATGCGGTCAACCAGAGTTGGTAACCCAGATGATGATGATGATGATGTTCAATTTCACGGCACAGTTAAGGCGCACACCAAGATGTCAAGTTCACCTCTGTTTACACACATCAGGACAGTAAACTAAAACATTGTAGGGGCGATTTTGCCAGCCCTGGGGAGGCAAGTGTGGAGGCGGGACTGCTGGGAAAATGGCAGAATTTGGGGGCGGGTGCCCAACCCGCCTCCATGCTATCTTCCTAGGAGGCGGGTAGCCGTCCCGCACCAGGTCCCGTCTCCTTGAAGGCGGGAAAGGATTAAAGCCTATTAGCTGCCGGTTAACAGGTAGTTAACAGGCAGAAAATAGGATTATCCCCTTTTTGCCCTCACAAGTGCAGGCTTCCCGAAAGCTCCGAAACCCGCCAGTGAGGCGAGGCAAGTAGGGGGTATGCGGGGGTCGAGGGGGTGCAAAAGTGTGGTGTGAAGGTAAGTGATGGGTGCAAGAGTGTAGAGGTGAGTATCTGAGGTGAGTGCAAAGTGTTATTAAAAGTGTACTTACCTTTGTTTCTTCCTGCAGGTTTCAGTTGGTGTGTATGCGGAGAGTCTCGGACCTCCGTGTTGGGAATGACAGGTGGTCGTTGCATTCTCAGATGCAACAACCATCTAATTTCTGTAAAAGAAAGAAGTTTGATGAGGTATTGTATTCAAGACCTCATCAAACTGCAGAGAATGTCACTGTCTGACAGCTTCACAGAGCTGTCAAATGATGACAATTCATCTGTCAAAACTTTTTGACAGATGAAATGTCATACGTTAACATGCTCTGCAACCGGCTTTCCCTTAATTGGCCTGCTAAGCCCGCTGGGCGGGCTTAACAAGGTCAATCAAGGGAAAATAGCGTGGGTTGGCCACAAATCGATGGAGGTGGGACATCAACCTGACAAGCAGCAGTTCCGCCTCTAATGGCCCCCATTAACGAAATCGCCCCCTGTGTGTATGTACCTAGATCATCATTGTCCTCTAATTATTTAGATTCCACATGAATTCATCTGATATGAAGTTAATGTGAGTAGGACGAATAAAAACATGCATGGGGATTGTTTAAATGAAGAAAACCAACAGAATAGCTGTCGCAGTGTTTGATTTGCACCTTATGATGGTAACTTGAAACTAATACATGTGCTGACTTTGCTTTTAACAAAAATGTTGTGGTAAGGGATTTTACTCTTTGGGGATAGAGCAGTTTTCTCCCTATCGCTGCAACCTCTTCCAACGCCACAGCCCTAGGTGCTCTCCGCTCTCCTCCAATTCTGGTCTCTAAACCGTTCCGCCTCTCTACTTGGCCCTCCTTTAAGTCGCTCCTTAAAACCTACCTCTTAGACCAAGCTTTTGGTCACCTGCCCAGTTTGGCTCAGTGTCTAGTTTTGTGTGATACTGCTACTGTGAAGCGCCTTGGGACCAATGTTCCCTTTAAGCCGCGCGACCGCGTGGCCACACAGCCGTGCAGTGCTCCAGGAGTCCCGCGCAGCTGGTGAGCTGGCTTTTAAATTGATAAAACTGCTCATGCACGGACTTTTGCATGGGCCTGTTAAAGGGGCCGTGCGGCCCCAAAAAAATTACGAGGAACATTGCTTTGGACATTATACTATGTTAAAGGCGCTAGATAAATGCAATTTGTTGTTCTTTTCCCATCCAGTGTCAGCATCAAATATTTGCAGGTCAGGTGCACCATCAGTTAGATACAGAGCAAAGTTTCATCTACTCTGGCCCAGGAACATGTCTCAATCTAAATATCAGAAGAATAACCTTACCTCCACGACTGTGAACTTTCCCATTTCTCACTGCAGCTGTTCTCAGATCCTTTCTGAGTATGGCTGCCAATTAATTGACATATTGTGAGCAATTTTTTGATTGGTTTAACTACTACAGGGTATTAGAAATTAGCTTAAGATTACGCAGTTCAGTTAGGATCCACACAACAGACAGGGAGAAAATATTAATCCCTGCGGCTGGGCTGGATTTGGAATCCAAACCCTGGAAGTAAAAGGACAGCATTCTAACTCAAGATGCCACCCAATCCCCCAAATTACATCGAACCTATAGTACAGAAACAGGCCATTCGGCCCAACTGGCCTATACTGGTGTTTATACTCTGCACGGGCCTCATCCCACTCTAATTACCTCTTCTCACCCTGCCCCCATAACCCTCTATTCCGTTCTCTCTTATCTGCGCATCAAGCTGCCCCTTAAATGAATCAGTGCTTTCTGCTTGAACCACTCCTTGTGACAGCAAGTTCCACATTCTCACCACTCTCTGTGTAAAGAAATTCCTCATTCCTCTTTATTTGACCAGTTAGTGCCTATCTTATATTGATGCCCCCTTGTTCTGGACTCACCCACAGTTTCTCCACATCCACCCTATTGAACTCCATCATCATTTTAAAAACCTTTATTGGGTCTCCACTTAGCCTTCTCTTTTCAAGAGAAAAGAACCCCAACATGCTCAATCTTTCCTGATAGTTACATCCTCTCAATTCTGGGAACATCCTTGTAAATCTTTTCTGCACTTTCTCCAGTGCTTCAGTATCCTTTTTGTAGTATGGTGCCCGGAACTGCACACAGCACTCCAAGTGTGCTCCAAATAAGGTTCCATATAAATTGAACATTGCCTTCCCGCTTTTGTTTTCTATTCCTCTAGAAATGAATCCCAGTGCTTTGTTTGCACTTTTTATGGCCATATCAACTTGTGTTGCTACTTTTAGTGATTCATGTACAGGAAACTCTTTGGTATCTGGGACCGGCTTGGTGCCGGTTTATCAAAAAGTCCGGATTACAGAGAGGTATAGATAAAAGGTACGAGAGCTCCATACACAGCAACAAATCCAGGCTTCCCTGTTGCTTAGCAACATGTGCAGGAACTCCGGCCACAGACCAAGCGGCCCTGTTGCTTAGCAACAAGTGTAGAAGCCCCAGTTACACAGCCACAGATCCAGGAACTGCCACTAATATGAAGTAAAACTTACCTGAACCTACTCCTGAATTTTGCCGGTTAACAGAGATTTCTGGTTATTTAGGTGCCGATAAATTGAGAGTTTCCTGTATCTGTAGCGGTATTCCCAGGTCTCTTTTACCCAGTCCTCAGATGGGTAATTAAATTGGGCATCTCCCCTGGGAGGAACAGTACTGACAATCCATCTCTTTACCCCGTGTGTGGTTATTGGCAGCTGACAGTACAAACACTGGCAGAAGGAGGTGGCCTGTTTCACAATAGTATTTGAAGTACCATTAAAAAAGAAAGATTGGAATGTTACTTTTGGCCCAGGATGTCAAGAGATTTTAAAACCAGTTCGGAGACCTCTTCACAATATAAAAGCGAGCATTACAATAGTAAGCTGATTTTTCACTCAATATCAGCAAGTCTATCTGGGCCGTGGCAGTAGAAAATGTTTTCATACTTCCTTGCTGTTTTTACAGTGTTGATTTCTTCCCATAATTTACCTCATACAGAATATTATTTTTTGGCCAAGATAGAAAGAAAGACTTCCATTTATATAGCGCCTTTAATGACCTCAGGAGCTCCTAATGCGCTTTACGGCCAATGAGGTACTTTTGAAGTGTAGTCACTGTTGTACTGTAGGAAAAATGGCCACCAATGTGCGCACAACAGGATCCTACAAACAGCAATGTGATAATGACCAGGTAATCTGTTTTAGTGATGTTGGCTGAGGGATAGATATTAGCCAGGACAGCTGGGAGAATTCCACTGCTCTTTTTCGAATAGTGCCACGTGATCTTTTACGTCCACCTGAGAGGGCAGACGGGGCCTCGGTTTAATGTCTCATGCGAAAGACGGCACAAATTTACGGACCTTGTCACCCTGTGGCTGCCCCTGATAATGGTGCAGACATTAAATGATTGGTTTCCAACCTCTGGAAAACGGATCAGCAAACTTCCTCTCTGGCTTTTGTCTCTGAGAAGTATGAATATAATTCTTCTGATTGGAGCTTTGGGATCGGACCAGGTAGAGGGCTCTTGTCTCTCTGATGACGTTCACTTTCTGAATTCACAATGGTTTGAATGAAGTATTTTCAGTGTTACCAACAATTCCTATCACGTTGGGAAAGTGTCACAAGGATGTACCTTTCCAAGTCATCCTAATGATTTTCCATTGGGCTTGCAGACCATAGTTCCAAAGTTCACTTGGTTTTTCTACTAGATGTTTTCTGTAAATTGAGATAGATTATAATATCCTCCCTTCTAGAACAACTGGCTTAAATTCATCAAAAGATCAAAAGAAAGCATTTTTATAGCGCCTTCCACAACCTCAGACCATCCCATCTCAGTACATTTCACAGCCAATGAAGCACGTTTTGAAGTGTAGTTACTGTTGTGATGTAGGAAATGTGGCAATTTGAGCACACCAGGGTCTCACAAACAGCCGTGAAATACATGACCAGATCATCTGTTTTAGGTTTTGGTTGAGGAATACATGTTGACCAGGAAAACTCCTCATTGAATAATGCCATGGGATCTTTTATGGTCATCTGACAGGGTAGATAGGGCCTCGATTTAATGTCTCATTCGAAAGATGGCACCTCCGGCAGTGCAGCATTCCCTCAGTACTACACTGAAGTGTCATCGTGTGCTCAAGTCTGTGGAGTGGGACTTGACCCAGAGGCGAGAGTGCTACCACTGAGCCAAGGCTGATACCCTGATCAGTTCAGTCCTGTGCATATAGCTGATCTCAGCTGATGGCATTGTAATTCAGACCTATTGGAAGAGAGTTAGGAACTGAAGCAAAATATTCTTATGATGGTTATTTGGGAAATGTTGGTCACCTTCTTAATCCTTATTAAAAACTCCAGGCCTCAAACATCAGCAATCAATAGTGGCAAAAACTGCTAATAACTTCTCCAAAATAGTTCATGAGTGCTACCGTATCATGAAAGATGTTCACTTTGAATGTTGCGTTCACTGAGTAAAGTAAATATGTAGCAGGAACTGGATATTACAGGGTTGTTCCATGTATAAAATGTTTGGAAGTTTGGCTTTTCCATTAATTTCCTGACCCTGTGTAAAATAAAATGCTTTATTGCTGCGTCTCTAACTTTAAGTCATATTCATATTATTGTTGCCAACCCACCCACATTGTCCTGGAGATGCCAGGAATAAACGATTAATCTTCCAGATACTGCTACGACCTACCTGGAAGAAATATAATCGGAGCATGGGAAGAAACGTCTCTTTAAAGAATCATTCAATCAGGTAAGGAAGCGTCTGTCTGCTTACCAATTGGCTTGGGAAGGCGGAGCGCTGTGAGGATGGACATGTCACGCGACCAATGGAGGAAACCTGGGGGGGGGCAGTTATCGGAGTGAAGTCATGTGATGAAGCCTCCACAGTTGGCAACCCTAATTTATACGCCCCTGCATTTACTGCTGTATTTCTCTCAGATTCCTCCTGTTCCACTGGGCTTCCTTTGAGAACATCTCTTGTTCAGAATTCTCATATAACTTCTGCTTCCGTCAGCCTCCATTGTATACTCGCTGAAGATTTGTTTATGCCATTCTTTCTCATTCAAAGGAACTTCTGTCTTGTTTCCTGTTTTGGAGTAACCGATTATGAACAAAGTCTTTTTTTCCCCCTTTGGTTTTGTTTAAACATGTATCAGGAAATGTAAATGTTTATCCCTTTATTTCAGACAATAAATGTTTAAATGTTAACAGCCCCACACAAAGGCGGACTGTGGAGAATAAGCTGATTCACAGTGAGTGAAGTTGGTGCGTTAAACTCCAATCTTTTTAACTGTAAATTGTATGATATCAGGTTTGACTCCTTTGGGTTCATGTTGGCTATACTGGAGGAAGATTTATCTGTTCATTATAAAAAGGTTTACGTCATCTTTATACATAAGGGGTCTTTTTCTGACTCATCCTCCCATCGAGGATCCTTACCCACCGAGAGCAACGATCGGGAAATTTGGGAGCATGTGGCAAATGGATTTCCTACCGTTTTAAATGAATGGTTGGGAAATTGGGCTAAAGATCCAATAACCATTCCCAATGGGTGAGGCTTCCTATTGGAAGTTCAAATTTGGAAAATTACACCTGTAGTGCACAGAGGACATCGCCCCTGACTCGTAGCATGGGCTAGGTCTGAGAAAACACTGCCAAATCCAAAATGTTACTCGATAGATTTAATCTGAGGAGTTAACTTCTTTGTTATGCTGTTATGGGAATTGTGACACAGGCTTATGGAAATGTTACACAGAAGCTACTTTTTTAGTCTAGAAATTTCTATCGGAACATATGAACAGAAGTAGGCCATTCAGCCCCCCGAGCCTGTTCCACCATTCAATTACATGATGACCATTTACCCGCCATTGGACCACATTCCTTGATAGCCTTACCTAACAAAATTCTATCAATCTCAGTCTTGAAAATTTCCAGCATCCACCGTCTTTTCAGGGAGAGATTTCCACCGCCGCTTGTGTGAAAAAGTGCTCCCTGATTTCACTCCTGAATGGCCTAGCGTTACATTTAAGATTATGCCCCCTTGAGCTGGATTCTCCCACCGGAGGAAATAGTTTCTCTGTGTCGACCGTATCGAATCCCTTTATCATTTCAAATACCATAATTTCACTCCAGAGTGGCCGAGCTCTAATTTTAAGATTGTGCCCTCTTGGATAATGGTAGGGCAAGAACATTTAATACATGCATATGGCATTTCCCTCTCCATTTCATTGCAAAAGAACTTACATTTATATAGCGCCTTTCACAACCTCAGGATGTCCCAAAGCGCTTTATAGCCAATAAGTATTTCTAAATTGTAGTCACTGTTGTAATGAAGGAAATGCGACAGCCAATTAGTGCACAACAAGGTCCCACGAACATCAGTGTGATAAATGACCAGATAGTCTGTTTCAGTTGTTGGTTGAGGGATAAATATTGGGCAGGATACCGGGGAGAACTACCCTGGTCTTCAAATAGTGCCATGGGATCTTTCTGTCAAATTTTGTTTGATAACTCTCCTGTGAAGCGCCATGGGATGTTTTACTATGGCAAAGACGCTATATAAATGCAAGTTGCTTTGTTGCTTATATCCACCTGAGAAGGCAGACGAGGCCTCGGTTTAACGTCTCATGGGAAAGACGGCACCTCCGACAGTGCAGCACTCCCTCAGCACTGCACTAGAGAGTCAGCCTAAATGATGTGCTCAAGTCTCTGATGTGGGATTTGACCCTGAAACTGTCCGACTCAGAGGCGAGAACTGAGCCAAGGCTGAAACTCAATAGCAGTGTTAGCCTGCTTCCGTTAAACTGGTTAGCATGTCCACTAAAACAGTTGGCAGAGGAATTCCATCTAAGAGTGTTACATTTTTGCCAGCTGACGCATCGATTTCTAGGTTTTTGTGTCTGTTACAGAAACATAGAAACATAGAAGATAGGAGCAGGAGTAGGCCATTCGGCCCTTCGAGCCCGCTCCGCCATTCAACGAGATCATGGCTGATCATCCAAATTCAGTACCCGGTCCCTGCTTTCTCCCCATACCCCTTGATCCCTTTAGCCTTAAGAAATATATCCAACTCCTTGAATATATTTAATGAATTGGCCTCTACTGCCTTCTGTGGTAGAGAATTCCACAGGTTCATCACTCTCTGGGTGAAGAAATTCATCCTCATTTCTGTCCTAAATGGCTTACCCCTTATCTTTATGGATAAGGATATTGTAAGCAGCGTAAACAGCTGCTAGGTGGATCAGACGGGTATGTTTGAATTACTGCTGCCTTTGCAAATGTGAAGATAAACCATCCAATCAGGTGACACTGATTCTGCAGGTGCTGTTGGTGCTTAGTGTGGTAGAGTTTAGCTCGTTGGTGGCTGATTGAGGGAGCCGCTGGCAAATCGCCCAATGGTGCCGTTTTGCAGCCAGACCGCATTAACATATCTGTGGCGAGGTACACGCTCCGAACGGTCGCCTTGGTGTCGTTCGCCGGTTCTGGTCAGACACAACAGCAGCGGCAACAACTTGCATTTATATAGTGCCTTTAATGGGGTAAAACATCCCAAGGCGCTTCACAGGTGACCCAGCCAGGAAAAAAGGTAGGTCTGGAAGTGGGATGGGAGTGGCAATCAGAAGAGAGGGGAGCCCGGAGCACACCTGCTCCTCTAGCCCCACAAAAATAATTCTAACGCTTACCTGTTCGGTCCTCTTTTGCCATACTGCCAAGTTTTACTGAGCCGAGTGCCCACAGCGCAGTAGTCAGTTAGAATAGCATCAGGGTTTTATCTAGGTCATAGAATCCTACAACACAGAAAGAGGCCATTCGGCCCATCATGTCTTTGAAAGAGCTATCCAATTAGTCCCACTCCCCTGCCCTTTCCCCATAGCCCTGCAAATTTTTCCTTTTCACATATATATCTAATTCCTTTTAAAAGTTACTACTGAATCTGATTCCACCACTCTTTCAGGCAGTGCATTCCTGATCATAACACTCGCTACGTAAAAAAAATTCTCCTCCTCTCCCCTCAGGTTCCTTTGTCATAGGGGCCTGAGTTGCATAGATTAATGAGGATCCCGCCTGATTCAGGTTGGAACCTCCCCACCCAGCGGAAGGCCTCTGGAAAAATGGCAGCAGAGCGGGAATGGGACAGTAAGTCTACAACCTCCATTTTAACACTGCCCCCACCCTGTTTCTGCCAGATGGGGGCAGTTAAAATCTTCCCCCGATGTCTTCTATTTCCATTACAGCGGTTTTAATAGTTGTCAGACCTTGTTTGCCTCCTACAGCTTTGATCTGAAGAAACTCTCTTGGGCAATGAGCCTGAGGAATTTGTAACATCTCATGTACTGAACGGTATAAAGCACGTTGATCACTTCATGTCGTCAAATGGTGTCACAACCAGTTTAATCAGGTCTTAAAGTAAACCTCTCTGAAGTCCAAGCCAGTGGGGGTACTTATCTGTACAGTATTGACAATCAGATTTTCCCTTCAGTAGTTGGAACACCTAATGTTCGATTGCTACAAAGTCACCTTGGACTTATTTCTGAAGGTAAGTCAAAACCAGGTTGGGCACATGAAAACCCGACTCTGTTAAGTCAAGAGAACACGAGCCAGGCTAGAAAAGAAAAATAAAGACTTGCATTTATATAGCACCTTTCACGACCTAAGGTTGTCCCAAAATGCTTTTACAGTCAATTAAGTTGTTTTTGAAGTGAAGTCACTTTTGTAATGTTGGAAACACAGCAGCCAAATTGCGCACAGCAAGCTCGCACAAACAGCAAAGTGATATGATCAGATTATCTTTTTTTAGTGGTATTAGTTGAAGGATAAATATTGGCCAGGGGGGAACTCTCCTGCTCTTCTTTGAAATATTGCCATGGGATCTTTTATGTCTCATCCGAAAGACAGCATCTCCGACAGTGTAGCACTCCCTCAGCACTGCACTGAGACTGTCAGCCTGGATTATGTGCTCAAGTCTCTGGAGTGGAGCTTGAACCCACAACCTTCCAGCTAGGTTAAAGCTAATTGTCCTGCCAGATCTTTACAAATGCACTGTCCATTGGGCTCCATAAAAAATCCAACTTATACTTTATTGAATTTTATAACTTAGAACAAAAAACAGTATAATTTATGCCTTAAATTCTTCTCTGCATACGTCTGCTATAAAAACATAAGAACATAAGAATTAGGAGCAGCAGTAGGCCATACGGCCCCTCGAGCCTGCTCCACCATTCAATATGATCATGGCTGATCATCGACCTCATCTCCACTTTCCCGCCCGATCCCCATATCCTGCGATTCCCTTAGAGTCCAAAAATCTATCTATCTCAACCTTGAATATACTCAATGACTGAGCATCCACAGCCCTTTGGGGCAGAGAATTCCAAAGATTCACAACCCTCTGAGTGAAGAAATTCCTCCTCATCTCAGTCTTAAATGGCCTACCCCTTATCCTGAGACTATGCCCCCTAGTTCTGGACTGTCCAGCCAGGGGAAACAACCTCTCAGTACAGGAAACTTTTGATTAACCGGCCCCTAAATAACCGGAACGCTCTATCCACCGGCAAAATTCAGGAGTCAGTTCAGGTAACTTTTTTTACTTTTATTACTTTTTTTACTCCATTTGTTGCTGTGCAAGGGTGTAGCTGAAGCTGTTGCTAAGCTACAGAGACGTTTGCAACTTGTGCCGAGCAACAGGGTTTGTTGCTTCATACGGAGCTCTGAGCTCCGTATCTTTCACTATAGCGTTCGGTTATCCGGAATTGTTGATGAACCGGCACCACGTCGGTCCCGTCCGTGCCGGATACCAGAAAGTTTCCTGTATCTACCCTGTCAATCCCCCTCAGAATCTTATATGTTTCAGTGAGATCACCTCTCATTCTTCTAAATTCCAAAGAGTATAGGCCTAATCTACTCAATCTCTCCTCATAGGACAACCCTTTCATCCCAGGGATTAGTCTAGTGAACCTTCGTTGAACCGCCTCTAAGGCAAGTATATCCTTCCTTAGATAGGGAGACCAAAACTGTGCACAGTACTCCAGGTGTGGTCTCATCAAAGCCCTGTACAATTATACTAAGACTTTGTTACTCTTGTACTCTAACCCCCTTGCAATAAAGGCCAACATATCATTTGCCTTCCTAATTGCTTGCTGTATCTACGTGCTAACTCTCTGTGTTTCCTGTACGAGGACACCTAAATCTCTGAACACCAACATTTAATAGTTTCTCACCATTTGAAAAATATTCTGCTTTTCTATTCTTCCTACCAAAGTGAATAACCTCACATTTCCCTACATTATACCTGCCACCTTATTGTCCACTCATTGCTCTGGCTGCACACTCAATTTCTCTCCCTACTGCTGTCCTCTAGCGACTTAATTAATTTGCATAGAACCTTCGATCAATCACATGTTTTAGAAATATGCATGCCTTCAGGACAGATCATCACAGTCCAACAGAGTATTAATTTTCACTTAACAGTACGGCTGTTCTTTCTGTTTCTACACCAATACATTACATCCTCCTCTGTAGATTAAATGAGGAAAAATCGGATTCAGTCTTTGATATACCTATCAATTCCTCCAATAAAAGGCGAAGAGTTACGAAGGTGACTAAAGGTTTTTATTGACTAAATAACAGCCCACTCTCGTGGGTGATCCGATCCAAGCAGGAGGAATACCAGCCAGTCGCTCACCTTTATACCTGGCCTGGTGGGTGGAGCCAAGGCGGAGTCGGCAGTGGTCATCCCAGGTATAGCAGTGTGGCAAGAGGCGACCTCGTACCGTGATACAATAGTGGTCAGTGATACAGTTATAACGAACAGTGGTGAACAGTGCTAACGATAGTGAACGTGGTTTACCACATTCACCCCTTGTTTAGAATTAAGTCCGGCGGGGTGAAGTGTACTACCAATTCTGGTAGGTCAGTCTGTCCGGAGGCTTCGTAAGCCTCTCCGATCGCCGCAGCGGTGGTGTTGCCTTATCCGGTGCTGGTGCCTTATCCGGTGTTGATGCTGGTGTTTGCGTGGTCGGCGAGGGCTCGTGGGGTTCCGGCATGCCGTCTACCTGGACTGAGGTTGGGGGGGGTGGTGGCGGTGTTTCCGGATCGGCTGAGGGTGCGAGGTCTCGTAGGGAGACAGTGTCCTCCCGCCCGTCTGGGTACGCCACGTAGGCGTACTGGGGGTTGGCGTGCAGGAGGTTCACCCTCTCGACCAGGGGGTCCGTTTTATGGGTCCTCACGTGTTTCCGCAGCCAGACCGGCCCCGGGGCGGTCAGCCAGGTTGGTAGAGTGGTTCCCGTAGTCGACTTCCTGGGGAAAACGAACATTCGTTCATGGGGGGTGGTGTTAGTGGCCGTGCAAAGTAATGACCGGATGGAGTGCAGCGCTGTCGGGAGGACTTCTTGCCAGCGGGAGGTTGGGAGGCCCTTAGACTTTAAGGCTAAGAGGACGGCCTTCCATACCGTCGCGTTCTCTCTTTCCACCTGACCGTTACCTCTGGGGTTGTAGCTGGTGGTCCTGCTTGCTGCAATACCTCTCTCTAGGAGGAATTGCCGGAGTTCCTCGCTCATGAAGGAGGAGCCCCGGTCGCTGTGTATATAGTTCGGGAACCCGAACAAGGCGAAGAGGGCATTCAGGCACTTAATGACCGTGCTACTGGTCATGTCGGGGCAGGGGAAGGCAAAGGGGAAACGGGAGTACTCATCAACGATGTTGAGGAAGTACACATTACGGTCAGAGGACGGGAGGGGCCCCTTAAAGTCGATGCTCAGGCGCTCGAAGGGGCGGGTGGCCTTGATCAGGCTTGCTCGGTCCGGCCTATAGAAGTGCGGTTTGCACTCCGCACAGGTCTGGCAGTTCCTGGTCATGGTCCTGACCTCCTCGATGGAGTAGGTCAGGTTGCGGGCCTTAATGAAATGGTAGAGTCTGGTGACTCCGGGGTGGCAGAGCTGGTCGTGGAGGGTCTGAAGCCTATCGATATGCGCGCTGGCGCATGTCATTCGTGAAAGGGCATCAGGGGATTCGTTCAGCTTGCCTGGCCGGTACAAGATCTCATAATCGTAGGTGGAGAGCTCGATTCTCCATCTCAAAATCTTGTCATTCTTGATTTTGCCCTTCAGCTTGTTATTAAACATGAAAGCCACCGAACGCTGGTCGGTGAGGAGGGTAAATCGTTTGCCTGCCAGGTAGTGCCTCCAGCGCCGTACTGCCTCCACGATCGCCTGGGCCTCTTTCTCGACCGACGAATGTCGGATCTCGGGGCCCTGTAGGGTCCTTGAGAAGAAGGCCACTGGCCTCCCCTCCTGGTTTAGGGTGGCGGCTAAGGCGAAGTCGGAGGCGTCGCTCTCCACCTGAAAGGGGATGGACTCGTCCACTGCGTGCATCGTGGCCTTGGCTATGTCTCCCTTAATGAGGGAGAAGGCCGCGCACGCCTCCTCCGTGAGGGGGAAGGAAGTGGCTTTCAGGAGGGGTCTGGCTTTGTCCGCGTAATTGGGTACCCATTGGGCATAGTAGGCGAAAAGCCCCAGGGTTCTCCTAAGTGCTTTAGGGCAGTGGGGGAGGGGTAGCTCCATGAGGGGGCGCATTCTTTCTGGGTCGGGGCCGATGATTCCGTTCTCCACTACGCAGCCGAGGATGGCAAGGCGCGTGGTGTTAAACACGCATTTCTCCTTATTGTAGGTGAGGTTCAGCCGTTGGGCCGTACGGAGGAATTTCTCCAGATTCGCGTCATGTTCCTGCTGGTCGCGGCCGCAGATAGTGACGTTATCTAGGTAGGGGAATGTAGCCTGCAGTTCGTTCTGGTCAACCATCTGGTCCATCTCCCTTTGGAAGACCGAGACCCCATTAGTGACACCGAAGGGGACCCTAAGGAAGTGGTATAGGCGCCCATTCGCCTCGAAGGCGGTATACTGGCGGTCCTCAGGGTGGATAGGGAGTTGGTGGTAGGCCGACTTCAGGTCGATGGTCGAGAATACTTTATACTGTGCAATCTGATTGACCATGTCAGATATGCGGGGGAGGGGGTATGCGTCCAGCTGGGTATATCTGTTTATGGTCTGGCTGTAGTCGATGACCAGGCGGTTTTTATCGCCGGTCTTTACGACTACGACCTGGGCACGCCAGGGGCTGCTGCTCCCCTCGATAATGCCCTCTTTCAGGAGGCGCCGCACCTCAGAGCTAATGAAGGCTCTGTCCCCGGCGCTATACCGCCTGCTTTTGGTAGCGACGGGTTTGCAGTCAGGGGTAAGGTTAGCAAACAGAGAGGGTGGCGGGACCTTGAGGGTGGAGAGGCTGCAGGTGTTACGCGGTGGGCGGTTTAACGTTTGCTGGTTGTTGACTGTGAGTGGGGGGAGGGGTCCACCGTATGCTAGGGTTACGCTTTGGAGGTGGGATTGGAAGTCCAGCCCTAGTAGGACGGCAGCGCAGAGATGGGGGAGGACGAGGAGTTTAAAGTTTTTATACTCCGTGCCCTTAACCGACAGGGTCACGACACAGTAGCCGCTGATGTCCGTGGCGTGGGACCTCGATGCCATCGAGATTCGGCTGCGCGTTGGTAGGACAGAGAGGGAGTAGTGGCTCACCGTGTCTGGGTGGATGAAGCTCTCCGTGCTTCCGCTGTCGAACAGGCAGGTCGTGGCGTGGCCGTTCACTTTGATGTCCATCATTGACTTGGACAGATGGTGCGGGCGGGCTTGGTCCAGGGTGACGGAAGCTAGTGTGTAGCTGAGCGAGTCGTTGTCATCTGCGGGCGAGGCGGTCGGGCGTGGTGAGTAAAATGGCGTCTCCCACGAGGTAGGGCCCCATGAGGCACTATTGGGGTCGGTTGCCTTAATCAAAGATGGCCGCCCCCATGACTCATGTGTGGGGATGCTGGCCTCAGTTGCCCTAAACAAAGATGGCCGCCCCCATGACTCATGTGTGGGGATGCTGGCCTCAGTTGCCCTAAACGAAGATGGCCGCCCCCATAGTTCGCATGCGGCACTGCTGGCCTCTGAGGATCCGCTCCTGCAGGCCTTGGAGAAGTGGCCTTTCTTCAGGCAGGTTCTACATATGGAGTTCTTGGCTGGGCAGCGCGACCTCGGGTGCTTCTCCTGGCCACAAAAAAAACAGCCGGCGGCCCGATCGCGGATGCCCGATGTCGGGGCCGGTGCCGGGGGTGGCGGGGCCGGTCGGGTCCGGGACGCCGACGCAGAGGTAGGTCCCGGGGGCGGCGCTGGGAAGGGTGCTGTGGTAGGGGTCGGGCCCGAGTCCCAGGGTCGCGAGCAGTACCTGGTGAATGCTTCCTGATCTTGGTGGGCCACTTCCAGGGAGATAGCGAGGGCTTCAGCTTTTTCCATGCTGAGGTCTTTAGCTTCCAGCAGTCTTTGCCGTGAGTACTCGGACCGTAGGCCTTTCAGGAATGCGTCGCGGATATTATCTTCAGTATTTTCGGCTGCCGACACCGATTTAAAGTCACAGTTCCTGGCGAGTGCATATAGCGCCTGTGAGAATTCGGCTACTGATTCTCCTGGCTGTTGCGGCCGTGATCTTAGGAGGTGCCTAGCGTACATGTAGTTTACCGGGGTCCGGTACTTCTGTTTCAGCAGGTTGATGGCGGTCTCGTAGGTAGTCATGTCCTCGATGAGAGTGTATACTCTCGGGCTCAGTTGTGCCTGCAGGACACTTAGTTTGGATGCCTGAGGGACGCTGGATTCTCTCAGGTATGATTCGAAGCAGACCAGCCAGTGTTTAAAGTCTGCGGCTGAGTTTGCTGCTCGTGGGTTCAGGTCCAGGTACGGCGGTCTGAGGGCTCGCAGCCAAGCTGGCTGGTGTGGCTGTGCTCCTGGGAGCTGCGCTGGTGGCTCCTCCGCCGGTTGTGACTCGTTGTCGGACATCATTAAATTTAGTCAATAAAATTGATATACCTATCAATTCCTCCAATAAAAGGCGAAGAGTTACGAAGGTGACTAAAGGTTTTTATTGACTAAATAACAGCCCACTCTCGTGGGTGATCCGATCCAAGCAGGAGGAATACCAGCCAGTCGCTCACCTTTATACCTGGCCTGGTGGGTGGAGCCAAGGCGGAGTCGGCAGTGGTCATCCCAGGTATAGCAGTGTGGCAAGAGGCGACCTCGTACCGTGATACAATAGTGGTCAGTGATACAGTTATAACGAACAGTGGTGAACAGTGCTAACGATAGTGAACGTGGTTTACCACAGTCTTTTGGGAATTCTCTGCTCCTTGCTTTCTCTTCTGACCCAAGCTCACTTGTAGATGAGTGAGAGACTCAACGAAGGACTGGAGACAGAGAAAGAGAGATGCACTGAAGGTTTGGGAACGTAGGGAGATACACACCAAAACATCAGGAGGGAGGGAGAGACTCCGAGGGTTTCGAGATAAAGCCACCCGCAGTTCCTTTGAAAATTGCATCGGGGTCCTATTGACATCATAGGACCATGATTTGAATTGTATAATGAGGCTCTCACCTGTTTCTGATGGGAGCCTTGGCCACCTATTTGAAGCCCCCCAATCATAATGGCAGTGAGCGGAAGGATGACAGGGCAGCAGGTTCTGCCTTCCAATTTTGAGTGTACTACCCCGCCCCATTCCTGACTGAAAACGGGAATGAGATTTGTGATGTATGTAACCTGTTCCACCTTAAGAGAACTTAAGCCTGTTCCACCTTAAGAGATGTACTACTTTCTCTGGCTGCTGTATACGTAATACCGGTGGTGACCACCAGTATATAAGCACTGTGTAGTAATATTGTATTTAGTATAGTCCTGACCTCCAACCAGTAAAGACCTGTTGAACTTTAATCTTGTAGTCTGTGTTAGTAATTACAACTAGAACACACAGACTTAACAGTGGTGACGAGTCCGATTCTTACCCTGCGGCAGTTTATATCCACGGCGGCTTCGTCCACAGAATGGACGTCGAAGAGAGGCTTCCACCCTCATCACCCTGCTGGAAGACACGTCGCGTGGCAGACATCGAGAAACCAGAGTGCAGAAGACATCCTGAACTCGAAGCCTCCATCAGCGGCTGTCAGCTATCTTCTTTCTACCTCGGTGGTGGGTAAGCCGGGCAGCGACGCGACCAGAAAGTCGGCCGCGTTGGCTGTACAGACGGGGAGGGAAGACGGAGGAATAAGGGCGGTGAGATCGATCGCGACCGGAGATAAGGGCCGGGCCGCATTCGGGCCGAAAGGCGCAGCGCGGGGACATCGATCATGGCTGGTGATAAGGGCCGGGCCGCATTCGGGCTAAAAAGGCGCAGCGTCTGGGGCAACTGAAGGTGCGAGAGCCGCGGTGAAGCGGAGACAGCGTCGGGGGACGGGTGAAGACCGCCAAGCGCGGGAAAACCACCATTTTGTAGGCGGAGGACGAAGACAAGAGCGGGAAGCCGCCATCTTGGATAAAAATAAAAATAAATTAAATTGCAACGATGCCTAAACATGGGAACATTAATACCTTTGATAGCGACATCGAAGATTGGGCCATGTATGTAGAACGCATACAAAATTATTGTAAAGCAAATAAAGTCCCAGATGAAGAGAAAGCACTAACATTATTAAACTTAATGGGTGCGAAGACATACGGGCAATTGAAACACCTTTTATCACCAGATGAACCGGCGGATAAGACGTTCGAGGAGATTGTTACTGTCCTGAAAAATCATCTAAACCCCACGCCGCTGATGCTAGCGGAACGATTTAAATTTTACAGCAGAAGGCAGCTGAAGGATGAAAGCAATGCTGAATATTTAATGGAATTGCGTAAGCTAGCAAAGTACTGTCAGTTTGGAACGAGACTGACAGAGGCGCTACGAGATAAATTTGTGTGTGGTTTATTAAAAGAAGATACACAAAAGCGACTGCTCGAGGAGAATGAGCTGACGCTTGAGAAAGCGGTCACTATGGCAGCAGCACATGAAGCCGCAGCGAGAGGCACGGCAGTAATGCAGCTACGGTCACCGGAACTCAGTACAAATAAATTGGGTTTGAGTACTGTAAAATGTTATCGTTGTGGAAAGACAACGCACGATCAGGACCAGTTTTGGTTTAAAAACCAAGAATGCAGAACGTGTGGTAGGCTTGGCCACATAGCTAAAGTATGCCGGTCAGGAAAGAAGACCAGCAACAAAAAGTCACCGCAAGGAAAATACATAAAGGTACACAAGGTGCCAAAGAACAGTTCGACCGAACAGAAGTCAGATTCAGACGCTAGCAGTAATGAACTGGGTAGCTTAAGAGTACACAACGTTGGTAAGGATGCAGATCTCCAGACAATTTGGGTTACCCTTCAGGTAGCAGGAGTCCAAGTAAAGATGGAATTGGACACTGGATCGGCATTGACGGTCATGAATAAGAAAGATTACAAAAGGTTATTCCAACATATTCCCCTACGGGATACGGAGATTATAATGAAAACATACACGGGGCAAAGAGTGTACCCCATCGGAAAGATAGAGGTAAAAGTGGTCCACAAGGGCGAAGAAAGCCAAGTAATGGACTTATATGTGCTACCTGAAGGAGGTCCACCACTGCTGGGACGGGAGTGGATTAGGAAAATGAATATGGACTGGCACTCCTTGAAGGCACTAACGGTAGATTCCAGGGAAACAGATGTCAAACCTAAACGATTGTCCAAAATATTGGATGATGCTAAAGAGGTGTTCCAGCAGGGACTGGGAACACTGAGAGGAATTATGGCAAACATCAAGATTGATGAACATGCACACCCAAAATTTTTTAAAGCCAGACCGGTACCCTATGCAATACGACCTACTGTAGAAGCGGAACTGGAAGCGCTAGAACGTTCAGGTGTACTGTCTAAGGTAGATTGGAGTGAGTGGGCTACGCCCATTGTTCCAGTTATGAAACGTCCTTCGAGCAACAAGCCAGGAGAACCAGGGAAGGTTCGCATCTGTGGAGATTTCAAAATCACCGTTAATCCGGTGCTTCACACGGTGCAGTATCCGCTTCCGCGGATTGAGGATATTTTTGCTTCGTTGTCTGGCGGGAAACACTTCACCAAGATAGACCTGGCGTAGGCGTACTTGCAGATGGAGGCTGAAGAAGAGTCACGCCAATACCTCACGATCAACACGCATCGAGGTTTGTACCGGTACAATAGGCTGGTTTTTGGAGTGGCATCGGCTCCAGCAATTTGGCAGAGGGCCATGGAGCAGGTATTACAGGGAATTCCAGGCACACAATGTTACCTGGACGATATTCTGATTACAGGTGATGGTGATGAAGAACACCTCGCAAACTTGGAACTGGTGCTCAACAGACTGAAAGAGTATGGACTTAGAGTTAATTGGCAGAAATGTGAGTTCTTCCAGAAGCGGATCTCGTACTGTGGTCATGTCATTGACCGGGAGGGGCTTCATAAGTCTCCTGACAAGGTAGAGCAGTTGTAAAGGCTCCCGCTCCGGATAATGTCTCTCAGTTGAGGTCGTTTCTAGGATTGATTAACTATTACCATAAATTTCTACCAAATCTATCCATGGTACTGCACCCGCTAAACGCTCTTTTACAGAAGGGGGTACCATGGGAATGGAGCGAAAACTGTAAGAAGGCATTTCGCAAAAGCAAAGAATTGATCACCTCAGAGGAAGTGTTGGCTCACTTCAACCCGACACTGCCTATTCGGTTGGCTTGTGATGCTTCTCCATATGGTATTGGGGCAGTACTCTCACACAAGTTGCCAAATGGCACGGAAAGGCCAGTCGCGTTTGCATCCAGATCATTGACCTCTGCTGAGCGCAACTATGCGCAGATCGATAGGGAGGCTCTCAGCCTTGTATGGGGAGTGAAGAAGTTTAATCATTACCTGCAGGGCCAAAAATTCACACTTCTGACAGACCATCAGCCGTTGGTATCCATTTTTAACCCTAAGAAGGGTGTTTCAGTGATGACAGCACAGCGTCTCCAGAGATGGTCCCTTTTCCTAGGGGCACATCAATATCAAATAGAATTCAAAGGTACGAAGCAGCATGGCAATGCTGATGGGCTGTCATGCCTGCCACTACCTGAAGAAGAAGAAACGATGAAAGTTGACCCTGTTGAGTTATTTCATTCGACCATCATCGAGTGTTTACCAGTCACCAATGCAAGTATTGAAAGAGAAACCAGGAACGACCCGACACTGTCCAGAGTCTACGAGGTGACAGTGAAAGGATGGCCAACACGTGGTGATCCTCTGTTACCGGCATTCTCGGCAAGGCGAGACCAGCTGTCCGTCTGCCATGGTACTTTGATGTACGGGACAAGAGTGATTATTCCTCCCAAGTTAAGGGAAAGAGTTCTAAAAGAACTGCATGAAGGTCATCTGGGGGGAGTTAAGATGAAAAGTCTTGCTAGGGCTTATGTATGGCGGCCGGGTATTGACCAACAGGTAGAGGAGTTGACGAAAAGCTGCGCTGGGTGCCAAAAAGTGCAAAATGCACCTCCGATCGCACCGCTACACCCATGGGAATGGCCTTCAGCCCCATGGCAACGCGTACATATTGACTTTGCTGGTCCATTCATGGACTCCATGTTCCTAATTGCGGTGGACGCACATTCCAAATGGCCAGAAGTGATCAAGATGAATACCACTACTTCAGAAAAGACAATTGCGGTGTTAAGAACAATATTCGCAAGGAACGGATTGCCAGAACAGATCTGTTCGGACAACGGACCACAGTTCGTGTCGGAAGAATTCCAAAAATTCTTAAAGAAGAATGGGGTGAAACATTATACCTCTGCCCCATATCATCCGGCGACAAACGGGTTGGCCGAGAGATTTGTCCAAACATTCAAAAAGGCAATAAAGGCCATGAACGATGATCAGATTCCGCTACAGCACAAGGTGGACAATTTCCTAATGGCATATCGAAACACCGCTCATGCAGTGACTAACCAAAGTCCTGCCATGATGTTTTATAACAGGAGGTTGCGGTCCAGGTTGGACTTGTTAAAACCAAATGTGCGGAGGGAAGTGGAAAACAAACAGTTCCGGCATATTAATAACAAGACCACTCGAAGTTTCGACGTAGGACAACCAGTGTTGGCAAGGGGCTATGGAAACGAAAAATGGCAGTCCGGAACAATTCGGGCCAGACAAGGACCTCTGATGTACACAGTAGATATTGGTAACAATGTGATAAGGCGTCATGCGGATCAACTGGTAGAATCAAGAGCAAGGGTCGAACCCATGGTTGCGACAGAGACAACTGTGGAAGACGTTAATGAACCTGAAGCATCTACCTCGGCAGGGAATGTACCTGATGATGATAACACCCAATGCATGGGAGACCAACTAGAGGAGTCACCTCAGCAACAGGAATCAGAGACCACTGAAAGGCGTTATCCAAACCGAATCAGAAGGCCTCCTGAGAGACTGAACCTTTGAACTGTTTATACCTAAAGTTATATATGTTATTATGTTATGTTAAATGGGGATATGACTGTTAAGCTAAAAAGGGAGGATTGTGGTGTATGTAACCTGTTCCACCTTAAGAGAACTTAAGCCTGTTCCACCTTAAGAGATGTACTACTTTCTCTGGCTGCTGTATACGTAATACCGGTGGTGACCACCGGTATATAAGCACTGTGTAGTAATATTGTATTTAGTATAGTCCTGACCTCCAACCAGTAAAGACCTGTTGAACTTTAATCTTGTAGTCTGTGTTAGTAATTACAACTAGAACACACAGACTTAACAAGATTGAGCCCCAAAGTTTGTGATTATTCAAAGCCTGTGAACTAAACCACTTTCTGACTTGATAAGTCATGCAGGTAAATTTCCCTCTTTTTCTACAGGTTTAACTCAAGTTAGGTACAATTCTGGTGTAAATGGCGGAATTTCTAGGACAACAGCTTTAGCCCTCTGTAGCCATTTTTAGGTTATAAGGTTGAGGGAAATGTACCCTTTAAGCTGCGTGGCCGTATGGCGGCTCAGCGCTCTGGAGGTCCCGCGCAGATGGCTCACCAGCTTTTAAATGGAAAAAAACGCACATGCACAGAATTTTGAATGGGCCAGGCAGCCCGTTAAAGGGGCCGTGCAGGCTGTCAAAGGGGCCGCACGTCCCCCAAAAAATTAGAGGGAACATTGGTTGAGGGGTGATCTAATCGGGTTATTTGAAATGATGAAGGGATTCCATACGGTAAAACATAGAAACACAGAAGATAGGAGCAGGAGTAGGCCATTCAGCCCTTCGAGCCTGCTCCGTCATTCAATGCAATCATGGCTGATCATCCAATTTCAGTACCCGGTCCCTGCTTTCTCCCCATATCCCTGGATCCCTTTAGCCTTAAGAAATATATCCAACTCCTTCTTGAATATATTTAATGAATTGGCTTCTACTGCCTTCTGTGGTAGAGAATTCCACAGGTTCACCACTCTCTGGGTGAAGAAATTCCTCCTCATTTCTGTCCTAAATGGCTTACCCCTTATCCTTAGACTGTGACCCCTGGTTCTGGACTCCCCGACCATCGGGAACATCCTTCCTGCATCTAGTCTGTCCAGTCCTGTCAGAATTTTATAAGTTTCAATGAGATCCTCTCTCATTCTTCTAAACTCCAGCGAGTACAAGCCCAGTCATCCCAATCTCTCCTCTAACGTCATTCCTGCCATCCCAGGTATCAGCCTGGTGACACAGAGAAACTATTTCCTCTGGTGGGAGAATCCAGAACGAGGGGACATAATCTTAAACGTAGAGCTAGGCCATTCAGGAGTGAAATCGGGAAGCACTTTTCCACACAAAGGGTAGTGGAAATCTGGAACTCTTTCCCCCAAAAGGCCATGGATCAATTGAAATTTTCAAGACTGAGATCGATAGATTTTGGTTGGGTACTGGTATCAAGGTATATGGATCAAAAGCGAGCAAATGGAGTTGAGATACAGATCAGCCGTGAGCTAATTGAATGGTGGAGCAGGCTCGACAGGCTGAACGGCCTACTCCTGTTTCTATTCATTCTACCAGAATTTAGTGTACTTTTTAGAATGGATGTAACTCTGGCATATCTGAGGTACCCCCGCCACCCCCCCCCCCGCCCCGCCCAGGTTCCGGCCCCCTACGCCAGAACGACACCACTTTCCTGCCTGAATTTCCTTGGTCACAGTGCTTGCATAGTTTCCTCCAAAATCCTTCAGGTGTTGCCTCCATGATCCATTAGTGACAAAGGTTCACGGAAAACCTTTTGGTTCAATGCAATGCAGCTTTTGCATATTTTGAATGTTTTAAAGGAATGTCATTACTCCAAGGATTAAGCTATCGTGTGATTTGGATAAGTATGTGCAAGAGTTTTGATCCTGATAATCAGCGTGCAGAAACAGCTTTCTTCAAAAAATAACAAACTCCCTTTTGTTTTATTGCATTTCCATTACTCTCCTCAGTTGCAGGTATGTGTTTCTGTCATTATCCTCTACAGCAGAGCTAGAATGAAGTGATGTTTTTTAGAATTAAGAGCCATGACTAAATGTTAAGAGAAATGCAATGCAGCAGAGGAATTACTGTGGTCCAAACCATAATATTAGGCACCTCCTAGTGGCTTGTTGGTTTCCTGGGAAACCAATGGGTCACAGCGCGAGGTGGCTGCAAAGAGTTAACTAACATGGTGATATTTAAGCAGATATCCTTCAGGTTTCCAGGAACTTCTGTGATTATTACAAGACATGAGGCTCTCTCTGGCATATCTTGCTGATTTATTAACCACATAATTTTTCCCCAGAGATGTCACTGGGGTTTATATACTACTGAGTAATTTCTTCCTTTCCACTCTCTTGGCAATGGCTTTGACCAAAGCAGATTTCATTGAATGCACCAGAATGGAGTGAGCATCTCAACTTATTGTACTTACTGATATCATGCATAGGCTTAGGGAAGAAATAACACAGAAACATACAGGAAGTATTTTCCTGGCCAACGTCAGGTCACTAGAAAACAAAATGGATGAGATCAAACTTGATCTCTCCTCACAGAAAAGGACAAAGGAATGCTGTGCCATGATCTTCACAGAGACCTGGTTGAACAACGGCATCCCTGACACCACCATCCAACTAGAAGGATGCACGGTCTCCCGCGCCGACAGAACTGCAGACTCCGGTGAGAGCAAGGGAGGCGGTTTGTGCATTTACACTAACAATGCCTGGTGCACTAACACGGACATAATCAATAGATCCTGCGCGGCTGATTTGGAATTCCTCATGGTAAGGTGCAGACCCTTCTACCTGCCTCGGGAATTCACGGCTGTTATCATCACTGCGGTCTACATCCCACCACACGCTAATGCCAAACTAGCACTGAAGGACCTCTACAGGGCCATCAGCGAACAACAAACTGCGCACCCAGACGGAGCTTTTATCGTCGCGGGGGACTTCAGTCACATAAACCTAAAAACTGTACTACCGAAATTCCACCAGAATGTTTCCTGCCCCACAAGAGGGGAGAACACACTGGATCAAGTCTACACGAGCATTGTAGACGCTTATAAGGCCATTCCCTGCCCCCACCTTGGGAAGTCTGACCACCTCTCCCTGTTTCTAGCCCCGGCATACAAACCGCTCATCAAAAGAGGGAGAACATCAGTGAGAGCAGTGAAAGTATGGCCAGAGGGGGCAGTATCGGAGCTTCAGGATTGCTTCGAACGCACTGATTGGGGCATGTTTGCCCATAATAACATCGAGGAATACGCATCCACAGTGCTATTCTACATCAACAGCTGCGTCGAGGTCGTCATGACCCAAAAAAGTATTAGGACATATCCCAACCAGAAACCCTGGATGAACGGAGAGGTCCGCTCACTGTTGAAAGCACGCGACGCAGCATTTAAATCTGGCGACGCGGCGGCTTACAGTGCAGCTAGGACCAACCTAAAAAAGGGTATCAGGACTGCCAAAAGGAAACAGACACTGCGGATAGAGGATCACTTCCACAACAATTTGGACCCCCGGCGCATGTGGCAAGGCATCCAGTCCATCACTGACTACAAGGGCAAAAACACCAGCCCCCCGGTTAGCGATGCCTCCCTTCCGGAGGAGCTTAACAACTTCTACGCTCGCTTCGACAGGGACAACAGGGAGCCGGCTACCAAAGCCTTGCCACCCCGGAAGACCAGGTGCTCACTCTGTCGACCTCCGACGTAAGGGGTGTTCTACGCGGAGTGAACACACGAAAGGCTGCTGGACCGGATAGCATCCCTGGACGGGTACTCAAGGAATGTGCTGATCAGCTGGCTGATGTCTTCACCGCCATCTTCAATCTGTCATTGGCCCAGGCAGTAGTCCCTACATGCTTCAAGACCGCTACCATTATTCCTGTGCCAAAACAAACGGCTGTGACGTGCCTGAACGACTATCGACCTGTCGCACACACACCCATCATAATGAAGTGTTTCGAGAGACTGGTCTTAGCTCACATCAAAGCCAGTGTTCCCGCCTCTCTTGACCAACACCAGTTTGCCTATCGTGCAAACAGATCAACGGAGGATGCAATCACAACTGCTCTACACTCGGCACTGAATCACTTAGATGGTAAGGAGACCTACATCAGAATGCTGTTCATAGACTACAGCTCAGCATTCAACACTATCGTCCCCAACAAGCTGGCCACCAAACTCCAAACTCTTGGCCTGAACACTTCCCTCTGCAACTGGACCCTGGACTTCCGAACAAACAGACCCCAGTCTGTCAAATTAGGTAACCACACCTCCCCCCCCGACCCTGAACACGGGGGCCCCACAAGGATGTGTGCTGAGGCCCCTCCTCTACTCCCTCTTCACCCACGACTGTGTGGCTGTTCATGGTTCCAGCACCATCATCAAGTTTGCGGATGATACCACGGTAGTAGGCCAGATCACCAACAACGATGAGTCAGCCTACAGGGAGGAGGTCCAGCATCTCGTGAAGTGGTGCGCCGATAACAACCTGGCCCTTAACATCAAGAAAACCAAAGAAATCATTGTGGACTTCAGGAAGTCTAAAGGCGGAAGTCACACCCCCATCCACATCAATGGGGCTGTGGTGGAAAGGGTGGACAGCTTTAAGTTCCTCGGAGTCCACATCACGGAAGACCTCTCCTGGTCCCTCAATACCTCCTCTCTGGTGAAGAAGACCCAGCAGCGCCTATATTTCCTAAGGAGGCTGAAGGGATGTAACCTGTCACCCCTGATCCTCTCTAACTTTTACCGCTGCACTATAGAGAGCATCCTGACAAACTGTATCACAGTATGGTATGGCAGCTGTAGCTACTATGACCGGAAAGCCCTGCAGCGGGTAGTCAAAACTGCCCAACGCATTACCGGCACCCGGCTACCGACCATAGAGCACATATACCAGAAACGCTGTCTACGGAGGTCACGGTCCATCATCAAAGACCCTACCCACCCCAGCCACAGTCTGTTCGCCCTCCTGCCATCTGGGAGACGCTACAGATGCATTCGCACCCGTACGACCAGATTTAGGAACAGCTTCTTTCCCAGGGCTGTCATCCTACTAAACTCCACAAATAAACTCTAAAGCCTGCACATCTGCCAATGCACTTTATTATGGTTATGTTTATGTTAATATACTACAAGCCAAATGTATGTTGAATGTTTAAATGTCTTAATCTAAATGTACACTCTCGGGAGCCGCAAGCCTACATTTCGTTGTACTGCACTTGTGCACTAACAATGACAATAAAAGTTGATTTGATTTGATTGGATTTGAGCACAGAAGGAGGCCATTTGGCACATAGTGTCTGTGCCGACTCTTTGAAAGATTTATCCAAATAGTCCCAGTAACCTGCTCTTTCCCCATAGCCCTACAAATTTTTCCCTTCAAGTATTTATCCAATTCCCTTTTGAAAGTTACTATTGAATCTGCTTCCACTGCCCTTTCAGGCTGTGCGTTCCAGATCATAACAACTCCCTGCATAACAAAATTTATCCTCATCTCCCCCCTGTGGTTCTTCTGTCAATTATCTTAAATCTGTGTCCTCTAGTTATTGACCCTCCTGCCAGTGGAAACAGTTTCTCCCTATCTACTCTATCAAAATCCTTCATAAGTTTGAACACCTCTATTAAATCTCCCCTTAAACTTCTCTGCTCTAAGGAAAACAATCCCAGCTTCTCAAGTCTCTCCACATAAATGAAGTAACTCATCCCTGGTACCATTCTAGTAAATCTCCTCTGCACCCTCTAAGGCCTTGACACGCTTCCTAAAATGTGGTGCCCAGAATTGGACACAATGGCCGGAATTTTCCTTACTGAGTCGGGTCGGGTGCGTGTGGGCCGTGTAGCGGGCCAGTACCGCGATATATTGATCAGCCCGCTCTTCAGAGCGACTTTAGCGTAATGGCCCCTATTAAGGCAGACTTGCGCGTTTCCCGGCTCTATTAAATGGTGCGGGTCTGATGACATCATCGATGACTCATTTCCAGCAGGGATATTTAAAGCAGCCTTGGCCACATCGCATTTTGAAGGTTCATGTAGGAGTGTGAAGGGAGGATTTGGGAGAATGTCTTGTTGTGCAGAAGGAGAAAAATGACTTCCCAAAGACAGGAGGCTGCACCCCGTTTTTCCAGTGACTCCCTACATATTCTAGTGGAGGGAATCAAAGCACGCAGGGGAGTCCTCTTCCCTGCTGATGGACGGAAGAGACCTCCCCAAGAGACAAAAAGAGCCTGGCTCCAAATTGCTGAGGAGGTGAACAGCAGGGGTGTTGTGAGAAGCACCTAGGTGCAGTGCCGGAAGCACTTTAATGATCTCATTAGATCAAGAAAGGTGCAAAGCCACTCTCAACTTCATCCTGCTGTGCATCTCATCACATCCCCATCACTCTGCCTTCCCAGGCCTACTCCTGCACATCATTCCTTAGACAAACATACCTTGGACGTCCACCCATCCCTCTCTCTCTATGTACATACTCACATCCCCATCTCACTAGCCACCCCTCACACTCATCCTGATCCTAATGCAATCATACCAAGTAACACCACAGAAGGAGGCCATTTGGCATTTGGCACGACACTCCCTCATAGTCACCCTCTACAGATGCAACCCACACAATCCTTACACTCATGCCATCGCTCTCACTCAAACTTCTTTTTTTTCCCTCCTTGCAGTAGAAGAGAGCACACAATAAGAGGGAGTGAGAGAGAACCGGAGGTGGCCCTCCATCCTTCAGTACTTTAACTGCAGCAGAGGAGGTGGCCCTGGAGGCCTCAAGAATTGCAGAGCTGCTGGCGGTGGGAGACGGAGAGAGGGGGATCTCTCAGCAACCTGGTGACAGAATTAGATCTCATACAGCCACATGGCATACAGCAGTCATTCATATAGCAGTCATTGAATGTTCAGCATGTGCATAAATGGTATTGTTAACCATTCTTAAAATAACATTTCTAAATCATCTCTTTACTCTCCCGCAGGCCCATCAAGAGACCCCCCACCTCACTGTCCAACTGGAGGAGGAAGAGGAAGACGACTCCTTAGAGGAGCCTCCAGCCTCTGAGGGTGCACTGTCACCAGACCCAAGCACGCCCAGCACCAGCACAGATATGTACACCTCGGTGGGTTCTATGCGAGATAGAGTAGTGTCTCACACTTCAAAGTGAGCAAGAGCAGATGGTGGAGAAAGGGACAGCAGTGGAGACTCCTCACTGGAGGGTGCAGGATGCTCCAAGTTCTGCTCAGCTGCATGCAGACACTGAGCCTCGGGGGCCATCGAGAAAGAGGGTGATCCTGGAGGGCAGCAAGAAATGCAGGGGGCTCTGGCAGGTTTTGCAGCTGCGATGTCAGCAAATGTACAGAGAATGAAGGAGACCATCTCCAACATGAGCACTACCGTGTCGCAGGCGATGGCGACGGTATGCTCTTCCATGGAAAGAATGGCCACCTGCGTGGAGCAGCTAATACGCCACTCACAGAGCACACGCTAGCTATGGTCAACAGATGGCGGAGGCTCATAATCTCCTCTCTAGGAGTGATCTAAATGTAGACTTAGGTCCTCATGGCCCCACTGCTGTGCAGCAAGGTGCTCTCCAGCTCCTTGCTAGCAGGGAAGTACGGGTGGCCCATGAAAGGGATGACGGTGAGAGGGGACATGGAAGTGGGACTCCTCTCAAAGCGCTCACACTTCTCCGCTATAGCCCCCCCACCCCCCAGTCAGAGCTCCAGATGCTTCCTCGGATCATGATAGCTGATGTAGCTATCTTGGATCAGGTAGCTAATGTTACCCCACTGTTCAAAAAAGGTGGTAGAGAGAAAACGGGGAATTACAGACCGGTAAGCCTGACATCGGTAGTGGGGAAAATGCTAGAGTCCATTATAAAAGATGTAATAGCAGAGCACTTGGAAAACAGTGACCGGATCGGACAAAGTCAACATGGATTTACAAAAGGTAAATCGTGCTTGACTAATCTACTGGAATTTTTTGAGGATGTAACTGGTAAAATAGATAAGGGAGAACCAGTGGATGTGGCGTATTTGGACTTTCAAAAGGCTTTCGATAAGGTCCCGCATAAGAGATTAGCGTGTAAAGTTAAGGCACATGGGATTGGGGGCAAGTTATTGACTTGGATAGAGAACTGGTTGGCGGACAGAAAGCAAAGAGTTGGAATAAACGGCTCTTTTTCCGAGTGGTAGGCAGTGACTAGTGGGGTACCGCAGGGATCGGTCCTTGGAACCCAGCTATTCACTATATATATTAATGACCTGGACGAGGGAATTAGATGTAATATCTCCAAGTTTGCAGACGACACAAAGCTGGGTGGGCGTGTGTGCATTGAGGAGGATGCCGAAAAACTCCAGTATGATTTGGACAGGTTGGGTGATTGGGCAGAAGCATGGCAGATGCAATAAAACGTGGATAAATGCGAGGTTATCCACTTTGGTGTCAAAAACAAGAAGGCAGATTATTATCTGAATGGCAATAGATTTGGAGAAGGGGAAGTGCAACGAGGCCTGGGCGTCCTTGTGCACCAGTCGCTGAAGGTAAGCATGCAGGTGCAGCAGGCGATTAAGAAGGCAAATGGTATGTTGGCCTTCGTAGCGAGAGGTTTTGAGTACAGGAACAAGGATGTCTTGCTGCTGTTGTACAGGGCCTTGGCATCTTGAGTATTGTGTGCAGTTTTGGTCGCCTTATCTGAGGAAGGATGTTCTTGCCATGGAAGGAGTGCAGCGAAGATTCACCAGGCTGATACCTGGGATGGCAGGAATGACGTATGAGGAGAGATTGGGTCGATTGGGCTTGTACTCGCTGGAGTTTAGAAGAATGAGAGGGGATCTCATTGAAACTTATAAAATTCTGACAGGACCATACAGACTAGATGCAGGAAGGATGTTCCCGATGGTCAGGGAGTCCAGAACCAGGGGTCACAGTCTAAGGATAAGGGGTAAGCCATTTAGGACAGAAATGAGGAGGAATTTCTTCACCCAGAGAGTGGTGAACCTGTGGAATTCTCTACCACAGAAGGCAGTAGAAGCCAATTCATTAAATATATTCAAGAAGGAGTTGGATATATTTCTTAAGGCTAAAGGGATCAAGGGATATGGGGAGAAAGCAGGGACAGGGTACTGAATTTGGATGATCAGCCATGATCGCATTGAATGGCAGAGCAGGCTCGAGGGGCCAAATGGCCCACTCCTGCTCCTATCTTCTATGTTTCTATGTTTCTATGATGGCCGAATCTGCCCCTGCACAGTCGCAGGAAGAGCAGTCTTTGGCGGGACCATCAGGGGCTCCAAAACCCAGAGGACATCTGCCAAAAGTGTCTACACAGTCGCAGCAGGGAAGTGAGCAGGCTACCTCTACCTCTGCTGAAGCCACAGGGGTTGCACCTCATAGAAGCACGCGTAAAAGAAAAATGACACAGATGTAGATGCACAAGGGTAAGCACATGGGTGTTTAAAGAAGTGTTATTGTTAAGGTTACGTTACTTTATGACACATAAAAATTTCTTTATTTTCATCACATTCCGGTCATGCTCATTTTTGTCTGTTACTTTGGAAGTGGTTTTATGAGTTGGAGTGAATGGTGAGACGTAACGTTACCTCCAGCAATGGGGGTCAGTGTGAAGGGAATGGATTGGTCATTGTAGGGATGCTTTATGCTGTTGTTGGGGTGTGGGGGGGGGGAACTTGACACAGCAAATGGCAGCCATATGGGTGCAGTGCAGGAAGTTAAGTAAATTTGGCCATGATGAGGCCATCCCTGGCCTCCCGGGCAGCAATGTGCTCCGGTGCTGCTGGCATCTGGACCTCAAGTTCCTCCTCCTCCTCCTCCTCCTCCTCTGAAAGGTTGTGCGCTCTGTGCCTTGCTCCTCATATAGCTTTAATCCTCGTTGCTGCACTATGTTGTGCAGCGCACAGCAAACAACGACGATTCTGGAGACCCTGGCTGGTGCGTATTGAAGGACTCCTCCAGATCTGTCAAGGCATCTGAAGCGCATCTTCAGCATGCTGATTGTTTGTTCTATGACACCTCTGGTGGACATGTGGCTTTCATTATAACGCTCCTGAGCCTCACTGCTTGGCCTCCTCAAGGATGTCATGAGCCACGTCTTCAGTGGATAGCCCTTGTCTCCAAAAAGGGAGCTGGTAAGTGTGTTTGGAGGTGCGAAGAGCTGAGGGAGCGTGGACTGGCACAGGATGAAAGAGTCATGACAGCTGCCAGGGAATTTGGTGCGTACATGTGTGATGATCTTCCTATGGTTGCAGACGAACTGCACCTTGAGGGAGTGGAAGTCCTTGCAGTTCACAAACACTCCTGTGGGGGTGCCCTGATGGCCACATGTGTGCAGTCTATGATGCGCTGCACCTGTGGGAAGCCAGTCAGTGCCGCAAAGCCGAGCGCACATTCAGCAATACTGGCTTCATCAGTGGCAAAGTTTACATAATTGGCTGACTTGTTAGACATGGCATCGGTGACCTGTGTGATGCATCTGTGGGCGGCCGACTGCAAGATGCCACAAATGTCTGCTGAAGATCGCTGGAAGGAGCCTGAGGTGAAGAAGTTGAGGGCACTGGTGACTTTGACAGCCGCTGGTAAGGCGTGTCCATCAGGTCCTCTGGGCTGCAGGTCTTGCTCCAGCAAGCTGCAAATGTCTGCGATGACCTGACGTGATAGCCTGAGCCTCCTTTGGCACTGCTGCTCAGTCATGTTGAGGAAGCTCATCCTCTGCCAGTATACCCTGTGTTGGGGGTATCGCCTCCAGCATGGTGCAGCCCTGCGGTGATGCTCTCTGTCCTGTGGAGCATCAGGTCGTTGAGGAGAAGGTAGTTGCTGTTGTTGCTGCTGCTGCTGGTGTGCCTGCTGCTGCTGGTGTTGGTGCTCATCCTGATCCGATTCTGAGGACCAAGATGAGACAGTATAAATGGCACCCATGCTCATGTAATAGATGGCAGGTCAAGTAGAGATCAGAGGACCAATCTGTCAATGTTGTGACAGTTACTAGCAATGTGGTGAGAGTGGCTTCTGAGGTTGCAGAAAAGACTTGCAAACTCTAGACACCTAAATCTGTGCTCAGAATGGAGTCAGCAAGAACCTTTCCCTTAGGCAAGTTGTCATGTGGGAGTATTTTATTTTATTCGTTTATGGGATGTGGGCGTCGCTGGCAAGGCCAGCATTTATTGCCTATCCTTAATTGCCCTTGAGAAGGTGGTGGTGAGCCGCCTTCTTGAACCGCTGCAGTCCGTGTGGTGAAGGTACTCCCACAGTGCTGTTAGGGAGGGAGTTCCAGGATTTTGACCCAGCGACGATGAAGGATCGGCGATATATTTCTAAGTCAGGATGGTGTGTGACTTGGAGGGGAACGTGGAGGTGGTGGTGTTCCCATGCACCTGCTGCCCTTGTTCTTCTAGGTGGAAGAGGTCGCGGGTTTGGGAGGTGCTGCCGAAGAAGCCTTGGTGAGTTGCTGCAGTGCATCTTGTAGACGGTACATACTGCAGCCACAGTACGTCGGTGGTGGAGGGAGTGAATGTTTAAGGTGGTGGATGGGGTGCCAATCAAGTGGGCTGCTTTGTCCTGGATGGTGTCGAGCTTCTTGAGTGTTGTTGGAGCTGCACTCATCCAGACAAGTGGAGAGTATTCCATCACACTCCTTACTTGTGCCTTGTAGATGGTGGAAAGGCTTTGGGGAGTCAGGAGGTGAGACACTCACTGCAGAATACCTAGCATCTGACCTGCTCTTGTTGCCACAGTATATATGTGGCTGGTCCAGTTAACTTTCTTATCAATGGTGACCCCCAGAATGTTGATGGTGGGGGATTCGGCGATGGTAATACCGTTGAATGTCAAGGGGAGGTGATTTATAGCGCTTTCCATGCTCTGCATTAATGACCTCGCACAATGGCCACTGAGCATCCGCCTCACGTTGACAGACGTGGTTCCCGATCTGCGTGATTCCCGTGGTCATCCAGTGAAATTCAAAAGGCTTGGTTAAAATCCCTGTTAAGGGTCTCACTACAAGGATTTAGTGAGATTAATTAGGTTGCCCGCCTCTGCCGGTCGGGTCTGTGGTGCACTGGCAAATGCGCCCGAGTTAAAGGTGCAAGGAGGCGAGATGACGGTGCGTTCCCGACCCACTCCCATTTTCTGCAACTTTTACTGCTAGCCTGCCTCCAAACCTACACGCATGACAGTGGGAAAATTTCGGCCAATACTCCAGCAAAGGCCTAACCAGTGATTTGTAAAGGTTTAGCATAACTTCCTTGCTTTTGTACTCTATTTATGAAGCCAATGATCCTGTGATTTTTATGTATCTTGACTGGAACCATATCTCGACCACATATTGATCAACTTATTCAGGCGTAAGAATAATCTTTGTGACATTCCCGTGGTCATGTGAATCAGCACTAACTGCTTCCACCTTCTCCCGAGGGGGGATGCTGGAAATGTACAGGTCAGTAAGTATCTGAAGGAGAGAGAAAGGTCATAGTTTAAGGTGGTACCACAAACAATTTTACAATTAATTTACTTTGTGCCCGTTAGCTCAGTAAGAGGCAGACGGCAAACAAAATGAACTGGTAATGCGAGTACCTCGGAGTTTGTAGAATCAATTTGAATCTTAACATTAACAACAGCAGCTTGCATTTATATCGCGCCTGGTTGGGACAGGGAGCTTACCATGGTGAGTTGGCTTCCTATGTGCTTAGAACATAAGAACATAAGAAATAGGAGCAGGAGTAGGCCAATCGGCCCCTCGAGCCTGCTCCGCCATTCAATAAGATCATGGCTGATCTGATCCTAACCGCCAATCCACTATCACAGAACCATCTCCTGAATCTAACAGAATTAGACACACGAAATAGGAGCAGGATCAGGCTACACGGCCCCTGGGCCCGCTCCGCTACCCACAGGGCCATCCACCCGATCCAACCCCTTCACAATCTTATATGTTTCAATAAGATCGCCTCTCATTCTTCTGAACTCCAATGAGTAGAGTCCCAATCTACTCAACCTCTCCTCATATGTCCATCCCCTCATCCCCGGGATTAACCGAGTGAACCTTCTTTGTACTGACTCGAGAGCAAGTATGTCCTTTCTTAAGTATGGACACCAAAACTGTATGCAGTATTCCAGGTGCGGTCTCACCAATACCTTGTACAACTGAAGCAATACCTCCCTATTTTTATATTCTATCCCCCTAGCAATGAAAGCCAACATTCCATTGGCCTTCTTAATCACTTGCTGCACCTGCATACTAACATTTTGAGTTTCGTGCACCAGGACCCCCAGATCCCTTTGTACTTCAGTACTTTCCAGTTTCTTGCCATTAAGATAATAACTTGCTCTATGATTTTTCCTGCCAAAGTGCATAACCTCACACTTTCCAGTATTGTATTCCATCTGCCAAATCTCTGCCACTTACTTAGCCTTTCTATGTCCCCTTGCAGGTTTTTTATGTCCTCCTCACTCACTACTTTCCCTCCCATCTTAGTATCATCTGCAAACTTTGATATGTTACACTCGGTCCCCTCCTCCAAATCGTTAATATAGATTGTAAAGAGTTGGGGACCCAGCACTGACCCCTGCGGAACACCACCAGTTACTGATTGCCAGCCTGAGAATGAACTATTTATCCCAACTCTCTGCCTTCTGTTAGATAGCCAATCCTCTATCCATGCCAGAATATTACCCCCAATCCCGTGATTTTTTATCTTAAGCAATAATCTTTTGTGTGGCACCTTGTCAAATGCCTTTTGGATGTCTAAATACACTACGTCCACTGGTTCCCCTTTATCCACCCTATATGTTACTTCCTCAAAGAACTCCAGCAAATTTGTCAAACATGACTTCCCCTTCATAAAACCATGCTGACTTTGTCCTATTAAATTATGATTATCCAAATGTCCTGTTACTGTCTCCTTAATAATGGACTCCAAAATTTTACCTACCACAGATGTTAGGCTAACCGGTCTATAGTTTCCAGCCTTCTGTCTACTGCCCTTTTTAAATAAGGGTGTTACATTAGCAGTTTTCCAGTCTGCCGGGACCTTTGCCGAGTCCAGGGAGTTTTGGAAAATTATTACCAATGCATCCACAATCCCTACCGCCACTTCCCTCAAGACCCTAGGATGTAAGCCATCAGGTCCAGGTGATTTATCCGCCTTGAGTCCCATTATTTTACCGAGTACCATTTCCTTAGTGATTTTGATCGTGTTTAGCTCCTCCCCCCCTTTAGCCCCCTGTTTGTCCAGTGTTGGGATATTCTTAGTGCCTTCTACTGTAAAGACTGATATAAAATATTCATTCAGTGTTTTTGCCATCTCCATATTTCCCACCATTAATTTCCCGGTCTCATCCTCTAAGGGACCAACATTTACTTTAGCCACCCTTTTTCTTTTTATATAACTATAAAAACTCTTACTATCTGTTTTTATATTTTTTGCTAATTTACTTTCATAATCTATCTTCCCTTTCTTAATCAATCTTTTTGTTATTTTTTGCTGTCTTTTAAAGTTTTCCCAATCCTCTATCCTCCCACTAGATTTGGCTACCTTATATGCCCTTGTTTTTAGTCGAATACTATCCTTAATTTCTTTACTTAGCCACAGATGGCTGTCTTTTCTTTTACACCCTTTTCTTCTCAGTGGAATATATATTTTTTGGAAGTTGTAAAATAACTCCTTAAATGTACACCACTGATCATGTATCGTCTTACCCTTTAATCTATTTTCCCAATCCACTCTACTCAATTCCGCTCTCATACCTTCATAGTCTCCTTTATTCAAGCTTAGCACGCTTGTTTGAGATCCAACCTTTTCACCCTCTAATTGTATATGGAATTCAACCATGTTATGGTCACTCATTCCAAGGGGATCCTTTACTAGGACATTTTTAATTAATCCTGTCTCGTTACACAGGACCAGATCTAAGGTTGCTTGCCCCCTGGTCGGTTCAGTTACATACTGCTCAAGAAACCCATCCTTAATACACTCAATGAACTCATCCTCAAGGCAGCCCTGCCCAATTTGATTTGTCCAATTAATATGATAGTTAAAATCCCCCATAATTATAGATGTTCCCTTATTACAAGCCTCAACTATTTCCTGATTGATACTCCGTCCAACAGAGTTGCCACTGTTCGGAGGCCTATAGACTACGCCCACTAGTGTTTTTTTCCCCTTATTATTCCTTACCTCCACCCAAACTGTTTCATTATCCTGATCTTTTGACCCAATATCTTGGCACCACCTCACATTTCATAATTATTTGGCTGAGCTGTTATGTTCTCGCCTCTTGTGCATTCCATACTTCTCTCATCCTTCCATTGACGGCTATGGCTTCAGCCATCTAGGTCCTAAGCTCTGGAATTCCTTCCCCAAATCCCTTTGACTCTCTACTTCTCTCTCCTCCTTTAAGGTAATGCTTAAAACCTACCTCTTTGATCAAGCTTATAGTCGCTGATGTGCTGTGCCAAGGGGAAGAAGGAAAGAAACTTGGAGGATCACCCCACACAGATCTTATGTATCGCCTTTCCAAGCTGTCGGCATTGCAATAAAGTATTAGGAAAGTGTTTTATGATCAAAAGAAGAGTGGGAGCAATTTAAAAGGAGGTGTGTTTATTTTTAAAAGTGTGATATGGCAAAAATAGGGCATATTTTTAAACAAAGAGAGTAGCTGTTGCTGAATGCAACTTGGTAGGTCTGGACTCTGCTAAAACTAACGTTCCAGAGCCACTATTCTTTTCCTCCTTACCTCTGGCATTGTGAACGTAAATATCCTATCATAACTCAACCACACCACACATGCTAAACCTTTATAAATGATACCAGGATGCGGGACTTTAGTTACGTGGGGAGACTGGAGAAGCTGGAATTGTTCTCCTGAAAGCAGGGGAGATTTAATAGAGGTGTTCAAAATCATGAAGGGTTTTGATAAAGTAAATAAGAGAAACTGTTTCCAATGACAGAAGGGTCAGCAACTAGAGGACACAGATTCAAGATAACTGACAAAAGAACCAGAGGCAAGAGGAGGATCATTTTATTTTTGCAGTGAGTTGTTGTGATCTGGAATGCACTGCCTGAAAGGGTGATGGATGCAGATTCAATAGTAACTTTCAAAAGGGAATTGGATAAATACCTGAAGGGAAAAATTTGCAGGACTATGGGGAAAGAGCGGGGGAAAAGGACCAATTGGCTAGCTCTTTCAAAGAGCCAGCACGGGCATGATGGGTCGAACGGCCTCCTTCTGTGCTGTATCATTCTATGACTCTCCGAACATCAAGCACAGGTCTGCATCCTGCACTTCTCTTCTGATCCTCATAGACTGGAGAAAGTGCCTATTATGGTAATTTCTGTTTAAAAGAAAATAAGAAAATTAAAATGATAGCATGACTAATTATACTAAATGAAACATTTACATTAAAGCATTCAAAAGTAAAAATATATATATATTACCTTCCTTCCAATTGTTGCTTCATACTTACATCTGATTTGAATCAAAAAATTGTGATGGTGTATTGGATATATTACGTTATAACAACTAACACATGGTATTGAAAAGATCTTCTGGCTTTTTTAAACTAATCATTCATCCTCAGTTTGTGCACAATTGCCAAAAATAAGGCACCACAAGCAATTTTACAATTAATTTAATATGGAGCACATAGTTCAGTAAAAATCAGAAGGCAAACAAAGCTAACCGTTGGTTTTACATTGGAGTTTGTAGAAGCAATTCGAATCTTGATAGAAACAACAGGTCAGTCAAATAAATATCAAATGTAAGGTGTTGCCAAGCACACCGGAATGCCATCTCACTGAGATTAGCTCCCTGTCTCAACCAGGCGCATCTGGGTGAGATACTGAGTAAAGCTGGCATGCTTTGCTAAGGCAAGAGAGGGGAATAAATTGGAGGATGAGTGCGTCACCCCTGCCTCAGCTCATCTGCTGCTGAAACCCTCATCCATACCTTTGTTACCTCCAGACTCGACAATTCTCTGCTCTGCTGGCCTCCCACCTTGCACCCTCCGTAAACTTGAGCACCTCCAAAACTCTGCTGTCTGTATCCTGACTCACACCAAGTCCCATTCACCCATCACCCCTGTGCTCGCTGACCTACATTGGCTCCCGGTTCAGCAACGCCTTGATTTTAAAATTCTCATACTTGTGTTCAAATCCCTCTATGGCCTCACCCCTCCCTTTCTCTGCACTCTCCTCCAGCCCCACAACCCTCCGAGATCTCTGCGCTCCTCCAATTCTGGCCTCTTGCGCATCCCCGACTTCCATTGCCCATCATTGGCAGCCGTGCCTTCAGCTGCCTAAGCCCTGAACTCTGGAATTCCCCCCCTAAACATATCCACCTCTCTCTCCTCCTTTAAGCCCCTCCTTAAAACCTAGTCTTTGACCAAGCTTCTGGTCTCCTGTCCTAATATCTCCTTATGTGGCTCTGTGTCAAATTTTGTTTGATAATCGCTCCTCTGAATCGCCTTGGAACGATTTACTATGTTAAAAGTGCTATATAAATGCAAGTTGTTGTTGTTGTCACCTCACACTGCAGCTCCTCGCAGCCTTTGACAGTAGAATTAGCACAGCGCCGACTATCTGCTCCATTGTTCAGAGAGTAGTGGATGGTGTGTACGTGTGAGGTTGTGCATGTACATCTATTATCAAAGAGACAGGTCAAGAAGAAAGCTGTAGGGTTGCTATAAGAAAACGCTCCCACCGTCGGACTTTAAAGAATCAACTTAAAGCAATGCAAAGGCGTTGTTTCCCGCATGGATCTGAAATTACTGTCGATGAATAGAAAACAGGTTCCTGAATCTTGGTTCGTCACTTTTTATTGGATAACTTTTTTACAATCTATATCATCGATGATCTAACTTCAGTCACGCTTTAAAAGTGCATATCACACTTCTGTATGCCGTGTTTTTGTACGTCAAAATTTTGTATATCACACTTTTGTATATAACGCTTTTGTGATGGAGTTTATTTGAACCCAACTGTTCCATTAACTATGCTGAATCACTCAAATATTAACAGCAAACAGCAACTCCCATTAAACCAACCATATTGGTCAGGCAACTCTCCGACACCTCCTCCTACCTCCACCTGGACCATGACCCCACTACCGAACATCAAACCACCGTTTCCAAGGCTGTCACTGACCTCATCTCCTCTGGCGATCTTCCCCTGTGGCCACCAACCTCATAGTTCCCCAACCCCGCACAGCCCGCTTCTACCTCCTTCCCAAGATCCACAAACAGGACTGCCCTGGTAGACCCACCGTTTCAGCCTGTTCTTGCCCCACCGAACTTATCTCTTCCTATCTCAACTCTGTCTCTTCCCACCTACATCCGCGACTCTTCAGATGCCCTCCGCCACTTTAACAGTTTCCAGTTTCCTGGCCCCAACCGCCTCCTTTTCACCATGGACGTACAATCTCTCTACACCTCCATCCCCCACCAGGATGGCCTGAAGGCGCTCTGCTTCTTCCTTGAACAGAGGCCCAACCAGTCCCCATCCACCACCACCCTCCTCCGCCTGGCTGAACTTGTTCTCACATTGAACAACTTCTCCTTTGACTCCACTCATTTCCTCCAAATCAAAGGTGTTGCTATGGGTACCCACATGGGTCCTAGCTATGTCTGCCTTTTTGTGGGATATGTTGAACACTCTTTGTTCCAGTCCTACTCGGGTCCCCTCCCTCACCTCTTCTTCCGATACATTGATGACTGTATCGGTGCCGTTTCCTGCTCTCGCCCTGAACTAGACAATTTCATTCACTTTGCCTCCAATTTCCACCCTTCCCTCACCTTCACATGGTCCATCTCTGACTCTTCCCTTCCCTTCCTCGACTTCTCCGTCTCCATCTCTGGGGATAGGTTATTGACCAACATTCACTGCAAGCCCACTGACTCCCACAGCTACCTGGACTACACTTCCTCCCACCCCGCCTCCTGTAAGGACTCTATTCCATTCTCCCAGTTTCTCCGTCTCCGCCGCATCTGCTCCGACGATGCCACCTTCCACACCAGTGCTTCCGACATGTCTTCCTTTTTCTGCAACCGAGGATTCCCCTCTACTGTGGTTGACACAGCCCTCGACCGTGTCCATTCTATCTCCCTCACTTCTGCCCTCACCCCTGCCCCTCCCTCCCTGAACCACGATAGGGTTTCCCTTGTCCTCACCTTTCACCCCACCAGCCTCCACATTCAACGGATCATCCTCCGCCATTTCCGCCACCTCCAAAGTGATCCCACCACCAAACGCATCTTCCCCTCCCCTTTCAGCATTCTGTAGGGACCGCTCCCTCTGAAACACCCTAGTCCACTCCTTTATTACGCCCAGCACCCCTTCCCCTTCGCCCGGCACCTTCCCGTGCAAACGCAGGAGATGCAACACCTGCCCTTATACCTCCCCCCTTCCCACTGTCCAGGGCCCCAAACACCCCTTCCAGGTGAAACAGCGATTTACTTGTACTTCTTGCAATCTAGTATACTGTATTCGCTGCTCACGATGTGGTCTCCTCTACATTGGGGAGACCAAACGCAGATTGGGTGACCGCTTTGCGGAACACCTCCGTTCAGTCCGTAAGGGTGACCCCGAGCTTCCGGTCGCCTGTCACTTTAATTCACCGCCCCATTCCCACTCAGACCTCACTGTACTCGAGCTCTTGCATTGTTCCACGGAAGCCCAACGTAAACTCGATAAACAGCACCTCATCTTCCGATTAGGCACTTTACAGCCTTCCAGACTCAACATCGAGTTCAACAATTTCAGGTCATAACCTCGGCCCCCATTACATTTTTGCTTATATTTTATCCACATCTTTGTTTTGGCCCTTTCCCCCCACCACCCCCTTTTTTTTTCTCTCCCACATGGCAGCTGTCTCTCATTCTGCCAGAACATTTCACACCTAATCTAGAGCCGTCTTTTGTCTCCACTAGTCCTATCACCATCTCGTCTCGTTTTGAATACCTCTTAATGTCTCTTCACTTCTTTTGTTCTCTCCCAGCCCTGCCTTTCGATCTATTTCATTTCCTTTCCAGTTTTGAAAAAGGGTTCGACCCGAAACGTTGACTCTAATTTCTCTCCACGGATGTTGCCTGGCCTGCTGAGTTTTTCCAGCATTTTCTGTTGTTATTTTGGTCAGGCAAATGTTTGCAACTGCTATGAGTGGCCATGACAACATGCCAAGCAGTTGCAACAAATCAGTGAAAGAAATATGAAATATAAGGTAATACCAAACACACAGGTGTTCCAGCTCGCTGGGCTTACCTCTCTGTTTCAACCAGGTGCTCATCTGGCTGCTGGACCTCGCAGAGTTAGGAAACTAAGCACATTACCTCAGCCAGACTACTAGAGTCACCTAAAATCAAATATGGCACCAAGCTCATGGTCTACAGAGCAGTAGTAATACCCGCCCTCCTGTATGCCTCAGAGACATGGACCATGTACAGCAGGCACCTCAAAGCACTGGAGAGGTACGACCAACACTGCCTTCGCAAGATCCTGCAAATCCATTGGCAGGATAGACGCACCAACGTCAGTGTTCTCGCTCAGGCCAACATCCCCAGCGTCGAAGCTTTGACCATGCTCGATCAACTCCGATGGGTGGGTCACATCGTCCACATGCCCGAGACTCCCAAAACAAGTGCTCTACTCAGAGCTCCGACATGGCAAGAGAGCCCCAGGTGGGCAGAGGAAACGCTTCAAGGACACCCTCAAAGCCTCCTTGAAAAAGTGCAACATCCCCACCGACACCTGGGAATCCCTGGCCCAAGACCACACAAAGTGGAGGAGAAGCATCCGGGAAGGCGCCGAATACCTCGAGTCTCTTCGCCGGGAGCAAGCGGAAGCCAAGTGCAAGCAGCGCAAGGAGCGCACCTCAACCCAAACACCCCACCCACTCGCCCCTTCAACCACCATCTGTCCCACCGGTGACAGAGACTGTAGGTCCCACATTGGACTCATCAGTCACCTGAGAACTCATTTTTAATGTGGAAGCAAGTCATCCTCGGTTCTGAGGGACTGCCTAAGAAGAGAAGAAGAAGAAACCTACCAACAAAATTTACCTTGTTCCTGTTGCAAATATAGCCAATAAATTTTGCCTGTGGCTTGCTTTTTACTCCTGCAGGGATATCCCTCCCAAGATATCTGTGAGCTACTGTACGAAAATATCTAGTGTAAAAAGTTAACAGTTAGTTTAAAAGATAAACAGCAATGGGGAAGAACAAACTGAGATAAGGACTGGACAACCTCAGAACGGCCCAAAGCACTTTACAGCCCATTAAGTAGTTTTGTATTGTAGGAAACGTAGCAGCTAAATTTCACACAGCGAGGTCCCACAAACAACAATGAGATAAATAACCAGATAAGCTGTTTTAGTGATCCTGCTTGAGGGATAAATATTGGGCAGGATACCGGGGAGAACTCCCTACTCTTCTTTGAAATAGTGCCAAGGGAGCTTTTACGTCCACCTGAGAGGGAAGACGGGGCCTCGGTTTAGCATCTCCTCTGTAAGATGGCACTTTCGACAGTGCAATAACTCCATTACACATTGGAATTCAGAAGAATGAGAGGCGATCTTATTGAAACATATAAGATTGTGAGGGGGCTTGATCGGGTGGATGCGGGGAGGATGTTTCCACTGATGGGTGAGACTAGAACTAGGGGGCATAATCTTAGAATAAGGGGCTGCCCTTTCAAAACTGAGATGAGGAGAAACTTCTTCACTCAGAGGGTAGTAAATCTATGGAATTTGCTACCTCAGAGAGCTGTGGAAGCTGCGACATTAAATAAATTGAAAATGGAGATAGACAGTTTCCTAGCTGATAAGGGAATTAGGGGTTACGGGGAGCGGGCAGGGAAGTGGACATGAGTCTAGGTTTGGATCAGCCATGATCCTATTGAATGGCGGAGCAGGCCCGAGGGGCCATATGGCCTACTCCTGCTCCTACTTCTTATGTTCTTATGTACTATAGGAGAGCTATCATATTTACAGCATTATGCCACTGCAGCCCGAGACGTCCTCAGCCTGAAGCGATATGTCAATCCCGTCAATACTTTCATCTCTTATTTGCAATACAGTCATAAATCCTTAATTGCAGGCTAATGGCTGACTGAAAACTGTTTCCATCCATGATAACTCTAAAAGGATAGAAGAGCTCAGTGTTCCTGCAGGGAAATAAAAAACATTATAATTTCTGTACAAATTGGAAAGATAATAATAGGTCTCCACAGATAAATAACATTTTGATTTATGGTATGATTCATTGACATTTACTAAATAGACATCCACACTATCAAAGAAATTATAGCATTTGCAAAAAAATGTCAAAATTACTAGGTTACCACCTCCCATCCCCCATCATTCTTGTAGCAAGATTAATTGCTTGGTTGAAGCTTTGATATGAAAGGGGTTGAATTCAATTTCAGTGGGAGTGCAAAACAGGCTGTAGTGGAAAGAAAAATTGGGCGGGGCATATAACGAGGAGGCCAATTCACAATTGCCTGTTTTGTACCCCATTGAGGTTGAATTTCGCCCCCTAAACTCTTTGCTTAGAGCTAACTAGTGTACAAGCTAAGCAATATATACGTGTATGTAACAACAGCCATTCAGAAGAAGTAACAAGTGCCTGAGGCATATTTACATTGTAAACAAAGTACTTAAGCTTGAAATACAGCCTGTCTGCTCTTTCGGAGGCCCCATCTGCTCTCTCAGGTGATCGTAAGAGATCCTGGCTGATCTTTTCTCTCCTAGACCAGGCGCACTGAAGCAAACTATAGCACCTTCATCACTGCCCCAATCAAAATCAGCCGACTCAGCACAGACTAGGGTTGACGAAGGAGCAGCGCTCCGAAAGCTTGTGATTTCAAATAAAGCTGTTGGACTATAACCTGGTGTTGTGTGACTTCTCAGACTAGGGTTCGTATCTGAAACCTTCCTGGTCTGCATGGCTCAGAGCCATGCTACATATACCAACTAAACCAGAGGGGAGCTCCTGGTACTGTTTAACTTGAGAAGTGACATCACGCAAAGGCACTGTAAAGGCAGGTTGAGTCAGTTGAGGCAATTTAAGCATAATAATTAATTACTTCATTTTGGAACTGATTCCCATCCCTTTCACTTTTCTCGCTTATTTCAAATATCAATGTCACATGGTGCGCCATCTCTAGAACCATCTTTACAACAGCCTGTATTAGTGTTCCTCACAAATAGACAATGCCTTATCTCAGAGAATCTGAGTCAGGCACAGAGGTCACTGAGTAAATTAGCACCTCATTAATATTATACAGGACCGCTTAAAATAGAAAGTGTTCTGTATCGCTCTCTCTTTTCCTTTAAGACCCTTCTTAAAACCCACCTCTTTGTCCAAATTTTTGGTCACTTGTCCTCATACCTCTTTCTTTGGCTCGACATCCATTTTTGTTTGATTACGCTTCTGTGAAGCACCTTGGGAATTTTTTCTACGTTAAAAGCGCTATGTAAATATAAGCTGTTGTTGTTGTATGCCATCGTTGACCATTGCCTGGAATTGGCCCTTTTTCATTGGAGGGCAATCCCACTGCAACACAGATTGGCTAAAATTCCCCGGTCCAGATCTTCGTATTCTGGCCACCAACCTCCCCCAATACCTGGGGAAGGTTTGCACCAGCAATGCGGAAAAGCTGTGCGGAAAGGGGAAAAAAATCTGTTACGGTGGTGAGCTGTACGACCGTAGGCTCTGGTGCCACCTCATTTACAATACATTGATGCTGCTAATGTTGGTGCATTGGGTGGGCTTTAAGGTCAAGTCTGGAGCATACAAAGCTCCTGGCACAGAGCCTTAGTCGTGGGGAGCACAGACCAGAGTCAGGCGTAGACATCAGCATGTCTGATTTGTGGCATGCCCAATTTTCCTCATCTCAGAAAAATTGCCCGACAGAGCAAAGACAGCATGATCAATATTCTAACACAAAAAGCCAGACACCGCCCTTCACCTGTTGAAAACCTGCTGAAAACCCTCTCTGGGTGTACGTAATTTGTGACGGTCACTTGCTACTGTTGAGTGTTCAGAGTTCGTGCTGAAATAAGTGCTGACAATCTGAACTTGACCTGAGAAAGGTGGTAACATACTCTGTCTTCAGCAACGGGCTGGCAAAGGGAAAACAAGGGTCATTGACAGCAGCCTCCCCAGCTGTGTCCAGCACTTTAATTCCTGCAGATCCCATGAAAATTCACTATCAAACTCCAAGCTGTCGTCATCTCGTAGTTCCTCAATGAAGCCTGTTCATTGAGGTATCACTTCTTCAAGCATTTTCAGAACAAATTAGATACTTTTAGTCATTTCTTTTCTTTTGTATGAACTAAATTGGAAGTCAACAATAATGTACATCACATAGAATGCTCAGCACAAGACTGAAGGAACATCAGCATCAGTAAACAAACCATACTGTTACATCTTTATTTAACAGGTTATTCACAGTTGGATTATAATGTTTATACAAGATGGTGCATTTATCCTGATAATTACTGTAAATAAAAAGAAACTGCATACACCAAAGGCCAAGGACCACCAACTCATTGGCCCAGAAATTCGGGTCAGAGGCTTCCCGCAGGTGCAAGCCTCCGACCTGCACTTACCTTGCGCGCCGGCCGTTGTGCTGTGGGCCCGCGTGGGATTTCGATCCTGGGCCTGCTCCAACTGCCGGCGCGCAGGGCTCGCGTATCCCAGGGGCGCAGTTAGTTCAAAGCGTCCCCTGGGATCACGTGGGCCATGGAGAGCCAATGGTAGCAGGGAATCTGTATTCATAGATTTGACAGGAAGAGCTGTCAAATCTATGAATACAGTTCAGCCCCAAAACCTAACTAAAACTTCAAATACATTTTTTTTTAAATCTCTTTTTTAAAATAACTATAAATTACATAAAATAACTATTTTAAACAGTAATTTAAATTTTTGAAAAGATTAATTACAGTTTCTAACGGGGCTAAAAATAAACTTACCTTTCTTTAAAGTATTTAAAAATAATAAACCTGTGGGAAAAATGTTTTTATTTTACTTAATTCACCACTTACCTTGTTAAAAGCAGGCCTTGCGACTGCTTTTTATAAGCGTAGCTGCTGGAAACCTACCCTCCCGGAAAAACCTGCAAAAAAAACGGAAGTTCCAGGCGTACGCGCTGCCTCTCTGGCGCACGCGTTCGACCTGTGAACCCCTTACTTCAAGGGAACGGAAGTTCCGGTTTCCCACGCATGCGCAGTGCATGCACGAAACCGGCACTTTCGTTGGGCCTACGCGTGAGTACCCAGGGCGTACTTGTAGTGTATGTAACCGTTCCACCTTTAAGAGAACTATTTTAAGGGTTGCACTACTTTATCTTGGCTGCTGTATACTGTAATACCGGTGGTGGCCACACCGGTATATAAGTGCTGTGTACTGATTTATGGGGCAGTTCCGCCCTGACCTTCAACTAGTAAAGACCTGTTAAAGTTTACTCTTGTGGTCTGTGTAGTAATTCGCAATATAACACACAGACTTAACAGTGGCGACGAGTACGATCTTACCCTGCGGCAGAGATACATCCAAGGCAGTTTAACGGGCGTCGAGAGGAGGCATCCGCCCTCATCATTCTGCTGAGAGAAGACTCGGGTCTGCAGAGAAAAGGAAGAATTCTGACACGAAGCCTTCCATCAGCAACAGGCAGTGATCATCCCTTCTATCACGGTGGTGGGTAAGCCGATCAGCGACGAGCAGCAAGTCGGCCACGTTGACTGTGAGTAGGGGAGAAAATAAAAAAAACGGAGGATATAAGGGCGGAGAACTCGACCACGGCCGGGGGAAAAGAGCCGGACAGAAGTCGGGGCCAGAGGCGCTGAGACTGGGGCAGCATAAGGCATGGAAGCCGCGGTGATTGCAAAGGCAGCCAGTGTGAGAGACTGGGCTACAAGCGGGCTGGAAGACGCAACAGCGTCGAGATAGAGCTCGACCGCGACCGGTGGAAAAGGCCGGGCAGCTACCGAGGCCGCGAGGCGCAGCGACCGGGTCAGTGTAAGGCGCGGGAGAAAATTTAAAAAAAGAAAAAAACCGCGGAGAACTCAGCCGCAGCCGGGGGGAAAGGACCGGACTGCAAGAGGGACTGGGAGGCGCGATTTGAAAACCGCTGGGGGAGGGCGAGCGCAGCAATACGGCAATCGCCATTACAGCCAGTGGGGGAGAAAGGCAAACGCGGGAAGCCGCCATTTTCGGAGGCGGGGGAAGAAGACAAGCGCGGGAAACCGCCATTTTGTAAAAAAAATAAAAAAATAATTCTTTTGTTTCTCAAGAAGGTTGCAAAGATGCCTAAGCGTGGTAACATCAACGATTTCGATCCCGATGTTGAAGATTGGGCCACGTATGTAGAACGCATAGAAATATATTGTAAGGCAAATAAAATATCAGATGAAGATAAAGCACTAACCTTACTAAACTCAATGGGTGCGAAGACATACGGGCTATTGAAGCATCTTCTATCACCAGCTAAACCGGCGGATCAGACCTTCGCTAAAATTGTTGCTGTTCTGAAAAATCATTTGAACCCCACACCGCTGATGTTAGCGGCACGATTTAAATTTTATGCGAGAACGCAACTGAAAGAGGAAAGCAACGCGGAGTATTTAATTGAACTGCGTAAGCTAGCGAAATACTGCCAGTTTGGGGAAAGCCTGACAGAGGCACCGAGAGACAAATTCGTGTGTGGATTGTCGAAAGAAGGAACACAAAAGCGGCTGCTTGAAGAGAATGATCTTACACTGGATAAGGCTGTCTCTATTGCAGCATCGCACGAAGCCGCAGCGAGAGGCACTGCAGAAATGCAGCTGAAGGCAGCGGTACTCAGCGTAGATCAAATGGCTTCGGGTACAACGAAATGCTATCGTTGTGGGCAGACAACACACGATCAGAATCAATGCTGGTTTAAAAACCAGGAATGTAGAAAATGTGGCAAGCTTGGTCACATAGCTAAAGTATGCCGGTCAGGAAAGAAGACCAGCAACAAAAAGTCACCACAGGAAAAGTGCAGAAAGGTACATAAGATGGCTGAGAAGAGTTCGGAAGAACAGAATTCGGATTCAGACCCCAACAGCAAGGAACTGGGTAGTCTGAGAATTCACAACGTGAGTAAGGAAGCTGACCGACAAACTATCTGGGTCACACTGCAGATAGCAGGAGTCCAAGTGAAGATGGAATTGGACACCGGATCGGCGTTGACGGTCATGAATAAGCAAGATTACAAAAAGTATACCCCATCGGAAAGATAAAAGTCAAGGTGATACACAAGGGCAAAGAACACCAAGGAATGGACTTATATGTACTACCTGAGGGAGGTCCACCACTTCTGGGAAGGGAGTGGATCAGGAAAATAAATATGGACTGGCACTCCCTAAAAGCAATGACGGTAGATTCCGGAAAAAAAATGTCAAACCTGAACGATTGTACAGAATATTGGATGAGGCTAAAGAAGTGTTCCAACAGGGACTGGAAACACTAAGAGGAATTAAGGCAAAAATCAAGATTGCAGAACATGCAAACCCAAAATTTTTCAAAGCCAGACCGGTACCTTATGCGATACGACCTGCTGTGGAAGCTGAGCTGGAAGGGCTAGAACGTTCAGGAGTACTGTCTAAGGTGGACTGGAGTGAGTGGGCCACGCCCATTGTTCCCGTCATGAAGCGTTCATCGAGTAACAAGCCAGGGGAACCGGGGAAGGTCCGCATCTGTGGAGACTTCAAGATCACAGTTAATCCGGTGCTTCACACGGTGCAATATCCGCTTCCGCGGATTGAGGATATCTTTGCTTCATTGTCTGGCGGGAAACACTTCACCAAGATAGACCTGGCGCAAGCGTACTTACAGATGGAAGTTGAGGAAGAGTCGCGCCAGTATCTCACAATCAACACGCACAGAGGCTTGTATCGATATAATAGACTGGTTTTTGGAGTGGCTTCGGCCCCAGCAATTTGGCAGAGGGCCATGGAGCAGGTATTACAGGGAATTCCAAGCACTCAATGTTACTTGGATGATATCCTGATTACAGGAGATGACGATGAGGAACACCTTGCAAATTTGAAACTGGTGCTCACCAGGTTGAAGGAATATGGTCTTCGGGTTAATCGCCAAAAATGTGAATTCTTTCAGAAACGGATCTCGTACTGTGGTCATGTCATTGACCAGGAGGGGCTGCACAAGTCACCTGACAAGATCGAAGCAGTTGTGAAGGCTCCCGCTCCGGAAAATGTATCCCAGTTGAGGTCGTTCCTAGGGTTGATTAACTATTACCATAAGTTTCTGCCAAATCTATCCACGGTGCTGCACCCGCTGAATGCTCTTTTGCAGAAAGAAGTACCATGGAAGTGAAGCGAGGACTGTAAGAAGGCCTTTTGCAAGAGCAAGGCATTGATCACCTCAGAGGAAGTGTTGGCTCACTTCAACCCAACACTACCTATTCGTTTAGCTTGTGATGCTTCCCCTTATGGTATTGGAGCAGTACTCTCACACAAGTTGCCAAATGGCTCGGAAAGGCCAGTCGCATTTGCATCCAGATCATTGACCTCCGCTGAGCGCAACTATGCTCAGATAGATAGGGAGGCTCTCAGCCTGGTGTGGGGAGTAAAGAAGTTTAATCATTACCTGCAGGGCCAGAAGTTTACACTGCTGACAGACCACCAGCCGTTGGTATCCATATTCAACCCGAAAAAGGGCGTTTCCATTATGACAGCGCAAAGGCTACAGAGGTGGTCCCTGTTCCTAGGGGCACACCAATATGACATAGAATACAAAGGATCAAAACAGCATGGGAATGCTGATGGGTTATCGCGCCTACCGTTGCCAGCGGTAGAAGAGGCGCCTACAGTGGACCCAGTGGAGATGTTCCACGCAACCATAGTGGAATGTCTACCAGTAACAAATTCTACCATTGAAAAGGAAACGAGAAATGACCCGACTCTCTCACGAGTCTACGATTTAACGGTGAAGGGATGGCCAGCACATGGCGAACCACTGTTGCCAGCATTCTCGCAAAGAAGAGAGCAGCTGTCAGTGTGCCGAGGAACTTTGATGTGTGGATCCAGAGTGGTGATTCCACCCAAACTCCAGCATAAAGTGCTAAAGGAGCTTCACGAGGGGCATCTGGGTGGAGTAAAAATGAAGAACCTAGTCAGAGCGTTTGTGTGGTGGCCAGGTATCGATGGAGACATCGAAGAAATGACCAAGAGCTGTCCAGGATGCCAGAAGGTCCAAAACGCCCCACCACAAGCCCCTCTACATCCATGGGAGTGGCCCTCATCTCCATGGCAAAGGGTACATATCGACTTTGCTGGTCCATTTATGGACACAATGTTCTTAATCGCGGTGGATGCACACTCCAAGTGGCCGGAGGTAATAAAGATGTCCTCCACCACCACGGAAAAAACCATCACAGTATTAAGGACCATATTTGCCAGGAATGGCCTGCCGGAACAGATCTGTTCTGATAATGGACCGCAATTTGTATCCGAAGAATTCAGGAAGTTCTTAAAAAGCAATGGGGTTAAGCACTACATGTCCGCCCCATACCATCCCGCCACCAATGGATTAGCTGAAAGGTTTGTCCAGGCCTTCAAGAAGGCCATAAAGGCCATGGGTAATGAAGACATAAATCTACAACATAAGGTAGATAACTTCTTGTTGGCGTACAGGAATGCAACACATGCGGTTACAAACCAAACTCCCGCCATGATGTTTTTCAATAGAAGACTAAGATGCCGGCTGGATTTGCTCAAGCCAAACATCAGAAGGGACGTAGAGAACCGGCAATTTCAAGGCATGAATGAAAGGCCAACTAGAACCTTCCAGATAGGTCAACAAGTTCTGGCCCGGGACTACCGTACCGAGAAATGGCAGCCTGGAACTATTTGCACACGACTTGGACCGCTGATGTATACCGTGGACATTGGTGAAAGCATAATAAGGCGCCATGTTGACCAGATCATAGAGTCATCCGAAAAGGGACAACCTACTCCACAACTCTATACGCCTAATGATGAAGCAGAGATACCCATAGTATCTACCTCCGATCCGGTGATACTGGAACCAGATGAACCCGACACTGGCATTCAAGCCGAATCGACCTTGCCAAAAGAACCTACTACACCACCGAAAACTACTACACCACCGAGGCGTTATCCGGACCGAGTCAGGAAGCCTCCAGAGAGACTGAATCTGTGAACTGTTTTTACATGAAGTTGTGTATATATGTTATGATGTTATGTTTAATGGGGAATATATACGGTTAAGCTAAAAAGGGAGGATTGTAGTGTATGTAACCGTTCCACCTTTAAGAGAACTATTTTAAGGGCTGCACTACTTTATCTTGGCTGCTGTATACTGTAATACCGGTGGTGACCACACCGGTATATAAGTGCTGTGTACTGATTTATGGGGCAGTTCCGCCCTGACCTTCAACTAGTAAAGACCTGTTAAAGTTTACTCTTGTGGTCTGTGTAGTAATTCGCAATATAACACACAGACTTAACAGTACTCACCCGTGGGGACCCGAAGTTCTGGCCCATTAGACCTTAAAGTCCTACATCTCACAAATCTCTTTCTACTGTATCCTAGGTCTTATGTCATTCAGAGTCTTGAAACAGTAACCGGTGCACCATGGCTGCAGCGTGTACTATCTACAGAATGCTCTGCAGCAACTCCCCAAGGCTTCTTTGACAGCACTTCCCAAACCTGCGACCACCACCACCTGGAAGGACACGACAAGCAGGCATATGGGAACACCATCACCTCTAAGTTCCCCTCCAGTTCACACACCATCCTCACTTGGACATATGTCGTCGTTCCTTGGGTCAAAATCCTGGAACTCCCATCGAACAGCATTGTGGCAGCACCTTCACCACACGGACTGCAGCCATTGAAGAAGGCCCACCACCAACTTCTCAAGGGCAACTCGGGAAGGCCAATAAATGTCAGCCTTGCCAGCGACATTCACATCCCAAGAATGAATATAAAAAAGAAGCATTAGTGATAAAGGATTGTGAAGAAAATTTTCTATTTTATATATATCTGTAAACACATCTATATATATATCTATGTATAGATATATATAAGTCCAGCAGCTAGTATTGACATGTGAGCTAATAAATGTGGTATCTAGGCCATAGAGTCAGGAAATAGAGGGGTGACACAGCAAAAATAAATAAAGGCAATGAAGGAATGTCGCTGAGGAACACATCTGCAAGTCAGAAAGTGGTTCTGGAAAGCCGGTGGGTTTCTACACCACCAGTAACACATTCATAGTTGTTTTAAATGTTAAAGCTGTTTAATTACTTTTAGCCAGAGATCCAATGGCTAGAGATGGTGGGCGCAATCCTGCCTCATTGGCCAATAGGGGGCAGGCCTGAGTGCCTCACCTCCAATGGCATCGGTGCTACCTCATTGGTTCAGCAGCGGCTTTGTCAGCAGTTGTGTCCAAAAAAAAATTACAAGTAAGTGAGCAACTGGGAATCATGCTACAAAAATAACCTTGCAGCACCCCTCTATCAGCCAGCGCTGGATATCTTCCATTTGTTTACATTACAGTAGTTGTAACATTCACATCCTAACATCAATCTACAAAAGATCAGAGACAGCTTTTCAATACTGATAAGTTGGCAGCACTTTACAGCGTCCATGGATAAAAGTCAGAGTTGTGTGTGTTGTAGAGAACCGATAGTACGAAGGATTAAAGATACTGCTGAGTGGCCTTGTTTTCCACCCTGGTCTTATTAACGTAATTTGTACCCTGAACAGTGATTCTCACCACTGTAAAATTTTCCCTTGTCAACTCTGCGCCCACCAAAAATGAAGGTATTTGTATTAACTTTCCTGGGGTCTTTGGCCAACTCTGTGGACATTGCAACTTTTTTCTTTTAAGGGGAATATATATCAAGGTCTTCTGAAGATGTTTTAATTTGCTCAGATGTAGGTTTTAAAACTCCTGCCTGATCAAGAGCAGGAGTCTGTCACTTGCAAATTTTCCTTTTAATCTTGCAAGGCTTCAGGTGAATGTAAAGGTGAATGCTGAGGAGCTCCTCCCAGAGTCGCAATGCAGATTCCGCCCACTAAGGGGCACAATGGACATGATATTCACCGCACGCCAATTACAAGAGAAATGCAGGGAACAGCACCAACCGCTGTACATGGCCTTCTTTGATCTCACAAAGGCCTTCGACACTGTCAACCGTGAGGAATTATGGAGTGTCCTCCTCAAATTCGGCTGCCCTCAAAAGTTTGTCACCATCCTCCGCCTGCTTCACGACGACATGCAAGCCGTGATCCTGACCAACGGTTCCACCACAGACCCAATTCACGTACGAACCGGGGTCAAGCAAGGCTGTGTCATCGCACCAACGCTCTTCTCGATCTTCCTTGCTGCAATGCTCCATCTCACCCTCAGTTAGCTCCCCACTGGAGTGGAGCTAATTTACAGAACAAACGGGAAACTGTTCAACCTTCGTCGCCTCCAGTCCAGATCCAAGGTCGTCCCATCCTCTGTCATCGAATTACAATATGCAGACGACGCTTGCGTCTGTGCTCACCCGGAGGTCGAACTCCAAACCATCGTCAACACCTTCACCAAAGCGTATGAGAGCATGGGCCTTACACTAAACATCCGTAAGACAAAGGTCCTCTACCAACCTGCCCCCGCCATACAGTACTGCTCCCTGATTATCAAAATCCACAACAATGCCTTGAACAATGTCGACCACTTTCCATACCTCGGGAGCCTACTGTCAACAAGGGCAGATGTCGATGACGAAGTCCAACACCACCTTCTGTGTGCCAGTGCAGCCTTCGGTCGCCTGAGGAAAAGAGCGTTTGAAGACCAGGACCTCAAGCCCGGCACTAAGCTAATGGTCTACAGAGCAGCAGTGATACCTGCCCTGCTGTATGCCTCAGAGACATGGACCATGTACAGCAGGCACCTCAAAGCACTGGAGAGGTACCACCAACGCTGCCTCCGCTGCAAATCCATTGGCAGGATAGGCACACCAAAGTCAGTGTTCTATCTCAGGCCAACATCCCCAGCATCGAAGCTTTGACCACGCTCGATCAGCTCCAATGGGCGGGTCACATCGTCCGCATGCCCGATACAAGACTCGCAAAACAAGTGCTCTACTCGGAGCTCCGGCACAGCAAGAGAGCCCCAGGTGGGCAGAGGAAACGCTTCAAGGACACCCTCAAAGCCTCCTTGGAAAAGTGTAACATCCCCACCGACACCTGGGAATCCCTGGCCCAAGACCGCACAAAGTGGAGGAGAAGCATCCGAGAAGGCGCTGAACACCTCGAGTCTCTTCACCGGGAGCAAGCGGAAGCCGAGCGCAGGCAGCGCAAGGAGCGCACGTCAACCCAAGCACCCCACCCACCCGCCCCTTCAACCACCATCTGCCCCACCTGTGACAGAGACTGTAGGTCCCGCATTGGACTCATCAGTCACCTGAGAACTCATTTTTAATGTGGAAGCAAGTCATCCTCGGTTCCAAGGGACTGACTAAGAAGAAGAAGAAGAATGTAAAGGATCCCACGGCACTATTTGAAGAAGAGAAGGGGCGTTCTCCCCTGTGTCCTGGCCAATAGATATCCCTCAACCAATATTACTAAAACAGATTATCTGGTCATTATCGCATTGCTGTTTATGGGACCTTGCTGTGCGCAAATTAGCTGCTGCGTTTCCTATATTACAACAGTGACTACACTCCCAAAGTACTTAATTGGCTGTAAAACGTTTTGGAATATCTTGAAGTCATGAAAGGCGCTATAGAAACGCAAGTTTTTCTTTCTTTCATTGTTTACCCATGACAAGTTATGGACAGTCAATTTAACCAGTGCGTACACATATTTAAATCTAGCTCTGGTTTTAAAGTGTCTTAAGTAATGAATGATTCATGGTTTAACAGAATGTATCTCCATTGGGAAAGATGGTTCCTGGCTCCATTACTCTGAAACATGTCTCTTCTCCATGGGGCTAATGTTCTATTTTTCTTATCCACAGGGTGTTTGAAGTCCTGCTGAAAGAGGATGACAGGAATCAGTCACACATTGTCCAAGCACAGTCACTTCTAACAAATGTTAAAAATAAAGTACCTGGCAGCTGTGATGAAGGTCAGTGCAGTTGTTCAATACGGAAAGGGGAATGACTGAAGAAAAGAAGTGACACGGGTTAAATATAGGCACAAGGTGAAAGGCTGTCAGCTGCCGAGATCCCAAACTGACCGTGGACCCTACAATCCAACTATTCACACCAGCACCAACTGTGCTGAATAAAGAACTCTTGGTTCTCCCTTGGTTAATGACCAACTCCATTTGTTTTGCTGGTACTGTTATATCATGTTCTCCAGCCATCAATCAGGAGATAACCTTTCTCCTTCACAAATAAAAAATGCCTTTCAGAGACGGGGAAGAACAAGGTATTATTTGCACTGTAAAAAGTCAGTGTGGATATTTATTTTTGAAAAATTCAAGGCTGGGAACTGAGCAGTGGAATGTGTTAGAGCGTTGTCCCTTCACCAGTTTGAATCCAGCCTGGAATGATTTGCTCAGCGTTTCCTAAATGAAAGATGTGCTGGGAGTCCCAACACCCTTCCTGGTGGAGAGGAGTCCACTGCCTGGAATTTGGTCCCATATGGTGTATTTCATTCAGTAAGGCTGTAAAAAAAAGCATTGGTCTAGGAATAGAAATCAGGATGAGGGACTTCTGTTTTGCGGAGAGACTAGAGAAGCCGGGATTGTTCTCCTTAGAGCAGAAAAGGTTAAGGGGAAATTTAATAGAGATGTTCAAAATTATACAGAATATTTATAGCGTAGATAGGGAGAAACTGTTTCCACTGGCAGTATTACGTCCGTGAATGATTGAGACACGGACAGCAGGAGTGGAACAAAGTAAGTCTTTACTGATGGAAGTCAATAGTGAATCTGAAACAACAGAGGCTCACTAGCGCCTTTTATACAGGGGTGGTCACTGCTGGTACTGCAGTCTGAGACCAGTTATTCTCTTAAAGGTACATACACAACAATTCCTCCCCTTTTAGATAAACAGTACATAACATTCATTTAACAACTAAATGATAACTAATTACAATCACAATTACTGTTGCTAGATACATTGGTTAAGTTTAAGCAATTATAAGTTCAGTCTTTGAGGAGGCTTCCTGATTCTGTCTGGATAACGCCTCTTTGGGGTATCAGGTTCTTCTGGCAATGTTGAGTCGGGATCAATGTCGTTGTTTGGTTCATCTGCTTCCAATATTACCGGTTCTGCGGTAGCTGCAATTGGAACATCGATTTCATTACCAGGTGTATCAGATCGTGGTGTGGAGTTGACGTTTTCCAGTGACTCTAGAATCTGGTCAGCATGGCGTCTTACAATGCTCTCCCCAACGTCCACGGTATACATGAGAGGTCCTTGTCGTGTACAAATCGTTCCTGGCTGCCATTTCTCAGTGCGGTAGTCCAGGGCCAAAACTGGTTGACCTATCTTAAAACTCCTGGTCGGCCTTTCATTCATATTCTGAAACTGCCTGTTCTCCACATCTCTTCAGACGTTTGGCTTAACCAAATCTAAGCGGCATCGTAGTCTTCGATTGAAGAACATCATGGCTGGAGTTTGGTTGGTAACCGCATGTGTCGCATTCCGGTAGGCAAACAAGAAGTTGTCCACCTTGTGTTGTAGGAGTATATCTTCATTACACATTGCCTTGATAGCCTTCTTGAATGTTTGGACAAACCTCTCGGCCAATCCATTAGTGGCTGGATGATATGGGGCAGATGTGTAATGCTTAACACCATTGTTCTTTAAGAACCTCCGGAACTCTTCAGACACAAACTGTGGTCCGTTGTCAGAGCAAATCTGTTCAGGCAGCCCATTCCTGGCGAATATGGTTCGTAAAACTGTGATAGTGTTTTCCGTGGTGGTTGAGGACATTTTTATTACCTCTGGCCACTTTGAATGTGCATCCATCGCAATTAAAAACATCGAGTCCATGAAGGGACCAGCAAAATCAATGTGCACCCTTTGCCATGGAGATGAGGGCCACTCCCATGGATGCAGAGGAGCTTGTGGTGGGGCGTTTTGGACCTTCTGGCATCCTGCACAGCTCTTGGTCATCTCTTCGATTTCTCTATCGATTCCCGGCCACCACACAAACGCTCTGGCTAAGTTCTTCATTTTTACCCCACCCAGATGACCCTCATGAAGCTCATTGAGCACTCTATCTGTCAACTTAGGTGGGATTACTACTCTGGATCCACACATCAAGGTTCCTTTGCACACTGACAGCTGTTCTCTTCTCGGCGAGAATGCTGGCAGCAGTGGTTCGCCATGTGCTGGCCATCCCTTCACCGTTAAATCATAGACCCGTGATAGTGTCGGGTCATTCCGTGTTTCCTTTTCTATGTTTGCATTCATCACAGGGAGACATTCAACTATGGTCGAGTGGAATAACTCCATTGGATCCACTGCAAGGTCTTCTTCTTCCACCGTCAGCAATGGTAGGCGTGACAATCCATCAGCATTTCCATGCTGTTTAGTTCCTTTGTACTCGATGTCATATTGGTGTGCCCCTAGGAAAAGGGACCATCTCTGCAGCCGTTGTGCTGTCATTATCGGTACGCCCTTCTGAGGGTTGAAAATGGAGGCAAGAGGTTGATGATCGGTTAGTAGAGTAAATTTTTGACCGTTCAGGTAGTGATTGAACTTCTTCACCCCCCACACTAGGCTGAGGGCCTCTCTGTCAATCTGGGCGTAGTTACGCTCGGCAGAAGTTAACGAGCGTGACGCAAAAGCTATCGGCCTCTCTAAACCATCAAGGAATTTATGTGACAGTACCGCCCCAATGCCGTAGGGAGACGCATCACACGCCAGTCTGATCGGCAGTGCTGGGTTGTAGTGAGCCAATACTTCCCTTGAAGTGATTAAGTCCTTACTCTTCTGAAAAGCACGCTTACAATCATCGCTCCATTTCCATGCTACCCCCATTCGTAGCAGGGCGTTCAGTGGGTGCAGAATTGTTGACAAATTCGGCAAAAACTTATGATAGTAATTCACCAATCCGAGGAATGACCTCAGTTGCGACACATTTTCAGGCGCTGGGGCCTTAACAACCGCTTCAATTTTGTCAGGGGACTTATGTAACCCCTCTTCATCAATCACGTGGCCACAATACGATATCTGTTTCTTAAAAAATTCGCACTTGGGGCGGTTGGCTCGCAGCCCATATTCCCGTAGTTTAGTGAGCACCTGTTCTAGGTTGTTAAGGTGTTCACTGTCATCTTCACCTGTCACAAGGATGTCGTCCAAGTAACACTGAGTCCCCAGAATCCCTTGCAGGACTTGTTCCATCGCTCTTTGCCATATCGCCGGAGCCGATGCTATTCCGAATACCAATCGATGATACTGGTAAAGACGTTTGTGAGTGTTTATCGTGAGATACTTCCTAGAGGACTCTTCAACCTCCATCTGCAAATATGCTTGTGCTAGGTCAATTTTTGTAAAACGCTTCCCTCCAGACAGTGAGGCGAAGATGTCTTCTATCCTTGGAAGAGGATATTGTACTGTGTGAAGGACTGGGTTCACCGTCACCTTGAAATCCCCACAGATGCGAATCTTCCTTGGCTCCCCAGACTTATTGCTTAACGTTTTCTTCATGACAGGAACGATGGGTGTCGCCCACTCGCTTCAGTCGACCTTAGACAACACGCCCGCCTTCTCCAGATTCTCCAGCTCTGCCTCGACGGCTGGGCGAATTGCATATGGTACCGGTCTTGCTTTGAAAAACTTGGGAACTGCATTCTCTTCTATTTTTATCGAGGCAGTTACGCCTTTAAGCGTGCCCAGTTCTTGTTGAAATACCTCTTTGGCGTTAGCTAAGATTGTTGACAATCGTCCAGGAGTGACGTCTTCATCTTTTTTACCGTCCACCATCATTGCATGAATGGAGTGCCAATCTAAGTTTATCTTCCTGATCCATTCCCGTCCCAATAACGGTGGTCCACCATTTGGCAGTATGTAGAGATACAATTTCCGTATTTTCTTGCCGTTGTATTCGACAGGCACCCTTATTTTTCCTCTGGGGTATACTTTTTACCCCGTATACGTCGTCAAGACGATGGATGTCTCTCTCAAGGGTATGTGTGAAAATAGCCACTCGTAGTCTCGTCGATTCATGACGGTTAGCGCTGATCCTGTATCCAATTCCATTTTAACTTGGGACCCTGCTATCGTGAGGGTGACCCAAATGGTTCGGTGATCCTCTTTTGCGATTACATTGTGAAGTTTGAGACAGCTTAGTCTCCTGTTCCCGGATTCACTATCGCTCATCTGGTCTTCGGAACTACTGTCCGTCATCTTTTGTACTTTCTTGTACGGTTCCTTAGTAGCCTTTTTGTTGTCGCTGGTCTTCTTCCCAGACCTGCAAACTCGTGCAATGTGTCCCATCTTCCCGCATTGCCTGCATATTTTGTCTTTGGACCAGCAGTCCTTCTGGTCATGGTTAGCTCTGCCGCAGCGATAACATTTTGCAAACCCCCGTGTCATTTCGTGGGTGCTGTATTCCTGTGGTTTTTGTTGAATTTCTGCAGCTCCCCTGGCTGCTGCTTCATACGATACTGCCACGCTGAAAGCCTTATCTAGCATCATCTCTTTCTCTGAGAGTAACTTCTTCTGTGTTCCTTCACTCAGGAGTCCACAGACAAATTTGTCCCGTAGGGTATCTGCCAGTCCTGCTCCGAACTGGCAGTGCTTTGATAGCTTGCGTAGTTCCGTAAGATACTCAGCATTGCTCTTATCTTTGTGCTGAGTTCTCCTGTGGAATTTAAATCTTTCTGCTATCAACAGCGGTGCAGAGTTTAGGTGTTCCTGTAGGACAGCAACAATTTCGTTAAAACTCTTCGCCTTCGGTTTGGCTGGAGTAATCAGGTCCCGCAATAGGCCGTACGTTCTAGCGCCCATTAAGTTTAGCAATATCGATGCCTTTTTCTCCTCCGCTATTTTGTTTGCCTCGAAATATACCTCGACTCTTTCCACATACGTGGTCCAGTCCTCTATTGTATTATCAAAAGCAGTGATACAGCCAGTCTTCGGCATCTTGCAAATCTAAAATGGCGCCTCCCGCGCTTTGCCTTCTTCCCCGATTTAACAAAATGGCGCCTCCCGCGCTTTGCCGTCTTCCCCGCTGATTAAGATGGCGCCTCCCGCACTTTGCCTTCTTCCCCACTGTTGTTAGCGCTGCTTTTCACGGTTTCTTGCGCGTTTAATTTTTTTTTTTTAATTAGTTTCCCGTCGTGGAACAACCCTGTGGGACTCTTGCCTCCCTCTTCGCGGGTCTATACGCAGCCCGGCTTCGTAGCACCGGCCGCGCCCTGTGTGCTCCACACTCTCTCTCTCTTCTTCCCGACAACGCTGCTCGGCCCCATTGCAAACCACCCGCTCGAGTTCGCGACCGCCGCAGCCCAGGAAGGATCAGTGCACTACCTGCCACCAGCCCGATTAGTTGAAGCACCGTCGACAGGAACCAGGTCCCGCATCCGACAGCTTCTCCAGCAATCTTCAACTCTGCAACACAGGGCGGATGCCCACGGTCGACGCCCGTTTCTACTGCCTCTTACTTTCTTTTCTTTCTGGCCTCGACCTCTGCTCACTTCGCTGTAGGAATGGATCCCAGGAGGTGGTGCAGACTGTAGGTAGGTTCATATCTGCTCGTCGCCAGTATTACGTCCGTGAATGATTGAGACACGGACAACAGGAGTGGAACAAAGTAAGTCTTTACTGATGGAAGTCAATAGTGAAACTGAAACAACAGAGGCTCACTAGCGCCTTTTATACAGGGGTGGTCACTGCCGGTACTGCAGTCTGAGACCAGTTATTCTCTTAAAGGTACATACACAACAGGCAGGAGGGTTGGTAGCCAGAGGACACAGATTTAAGATAATTGGCAAAAGAATCAGAGAAAGATGAGGAGAATTATTTTTACGCAGCGAGTTGTTATGATCTTGACTGCGCTGCCTGAAAGGGCGGTGGAAGCAGATTCAATAATAACTTTCAAAAGGGAATTGGATAAATACTTGAAGGGGGAAAATTTGCAGGGCTATGGGGAAAGAGCACAGGAGTGGGACTAATTGGATCGTTCTTTCAAAGAGCCGGCACAGACATGTTGAGCCGAATGGCCTCCTCCTGTGCTATATGATTCTATGATACTCATTCGTGAGGAGGCACTGTTCAGAATTCAGGGTTAAATATGCAATATCCGAGTGCAGCGCCCATTTCAGGCCTGAAAACGGGCCTAAAGGAACGTCAACACCAGGATCTGTCTACAGCACACAGTTAAGACATTGTAGCAGAAGCTTTAATCTGCACAAGACCCATAGAGCAGTCTCATCTCCTTGCAGATAATACTCACCCATATATCCCCAATGGCCAACATTACAGCCAAGTGAATGTAAAGTGGAGGAGCTGTGATTATGTCTGGGAACTTTCAAAGAGCTTTTTAACTATCACCTGCAACATCTGATGCCTCTTCATGCATGTTTTTTATGTCCTCCGAGTCAGAAGGTTGTGGGGTCGGGTCCCACTTCAGAGACTTGAGCGCACAATCCAGGCTGATACTCCCGGTGCCAGTACTGAGAGAGTGCTGCACTGTTGGAGGTGTCATCTTTCAGATGAGACATTAAACCGAGACCCCGTCTGCCCTCTCAGGTGGACGTAAAAGATCCCATGGCACTATTCGAAGAAGAGCAGGGGAGTTCTCCCAGTGTCCTGGCCAACATTTATCCCCCATCCAACATCACATGATCGGGTTATTTATTTCATTGCCATTTGTGCGACCTTGCGGTGTGCACACAGACCAGCGATTTATACACTGCTGCAACTTACAGGTATTTTACCAAACTGGCAGCTGCAAGAGGAGGGAGGTACATTATACAAAATTACGGCTTGTAAATCAGATTTTACAGTATGTAGTTGTAGCAAAAGTACTTCTCTTTACAGATACCACTGTAATCAATAACTTCAAGAGACAGGAACAGGAATAAAATAAATGTAGTCCCATCAGATAATTTTCATTAACTCAACGGGTGATTTGTGTGACTAGGCACACAGGTGCTTGCACACAATGTAAACCCCACACATCCAGTTTTAGGCTGACACACTGTAGTTAGAATCATAGAATCATAGAAAGTTACAGCACGGAAGGAGGCCATTTCGGCCCATCGTGTCCGCGCCGGCCAAGAGCTATCCAGCCTAATCCCAATTCCCAGCTCTTGGTCCATAGCTCTGCAGGTTAGAGCATCCCAACTGCATGGTTATCTGAGATAATGATGATCTACATGTGTAATGCATGTACCTTTAAGGGGGGAACTACTTTCTACAGCTCATGTACACTGTAGTACCGGCAGTGACCACACCTGTATATAACGCTGAGTAGTAATCTGTTGTTTTCAGTTGCAGTTTGAACCACGTTGAGTAAACACCTGTTGTACCGTTCTCTGCAGTCCTTTTCTTATTATTACACGGACGTAACAGTGGCGACGAGCAAGTTCGAACCTACCTGCAACTCTGCATCACCTCCCAGGGATTCGCTCCTGGAGAACAGTGGAAGAAGGTCGAGTCCAGAAGCACGGGCGTCGACCACGGGCAACCGCCCAGTCATCCAGCGGAGATTTGAGAATCGCAGGGGAGGCTGTCGAGAGCCAGGCTTGGCTTTCCAGTCACGGTGGTCCAGCGAAATGGGCTGGCAACAGGTACTGTGCAGACCCTTCCCGGACAGCGACGGGCTAGAGCCCGACCGAGCGGCACAGAAAAAGGCCGAGCAGCGTCGACAGGGGAGAGAGAGAGGGCAGTGCGCACAGTGCGCAGCTGGTGTTCAGGACCGAGCGGCGTCAACGGGGGAGAGAGGAGAGAGAGAGCAGAGCGCAGCTGGTGGTCAAGGGCCGAGCAGCGTCAACGGGGGAGAGAGGCACGCAGGGAAACGCGAGGCACTGCCATTGCCACGAGGACCGCAGAGAGCGGCGTTGGCAGCAGCGCAGGAGCAGCGCACGAAACCCACAGGGCGTCGCTATTTGCCACGAGGACCGCCGAGAGCGGCGTTGGCAGCAGCGCGGGAGACACCATTTTAAGCCGCAGTGGGGAAGAAAGAAAAGCGCGGGAGACGCCATTTTAAGCCAGTCTAACCACACCCAAAAATGCCAAAGAGTGGCAGTATTACAGCGTTCGACAATGAAGTCGAAGATTGGACGACATATGTCGAACGCATAGAAGTATACTGCAAGGCGAATGAAGTGCCAGATGACAAGAAAACGCTGATATTGTTGAATTCAATGGGTGCAAAAACGTATGGCTTACTACGAAACCTAGTGTAGTGTCCGAGTATAAATAATACACGGACTGCAGGAGAACAATAATAACAGGTATTTACTGAACAGAGGGTAACTTAAGACTGAAATACAGAAGCCTGCTATGGCTTTATATACAGGGGTGGTCACTGCCGGTACTGCAGTATAGAATCAGTTCTTCTCTTAAAGGTACATACACAAAAATTCCTCCCCTTTTAGATAAACAGTACATAACATTCATTTAACAACTAAATAATAACTAATTACAATTACAATTTTCTCTGTACTATATATATCAACTGAAATAATCATTTATAAGTTCAGTCTTTGAGGAGGCTTCCTGATCCTGACTGGATAGCGCCTTTCTTGAGTATCCTGTTCTTGCGGCGGAGTTGATTCTGGCTCATTGTCATTGGTTGGTTCATCAGCTTCCAATACCACTGCTTCTGAGGTAGACGCAATCTGTACTTCGGGTTGATTACCAGGTGCACCTGCTCGTAGTATGTGTTTGGCTTGTTCCTGTGACTCTAGAATCTGGTCAGCATGGCGTCTCACGATGCTCTCTCCAACGTCCACTGTGTACATTAGTGGTCCCTGCTGTGTGCATATCGTTCCTGGCTGCCATTTTTCTGTTCGGTAGTCGCGGGCCAAGACTGGTTGCCCTATCTTGAAGCTCCTGGTTGGCTTCTCATTTATGTGCTGGAATTGCTTATCCTCAACATCTCGTCTTATGTTTGGTTTGAGCAAATCCAGGCGACATCTTAGCCTTCGGTTGAAGAACATTATGGCTGGAGCTTGGTTGGTGACTGCATGTGTCGCATTCCGGTAAGCAAACAAGAAATTATCCACCTTGTGTTGTAGTGATATGTCGCCATTATGCATTGCTTTTATGGCCTTTTTAAAGGTCTGAACAAACCTCTCAGCCAATCCGTTTGTGGCTGGCTGATATGGGGCTGTAGTGTATGTACCCGTCTACCTTTAAGGAAACTATTGTATGTAACCGTTCACCTTTAAGAGAACTACTTTAGGTGTGGCACTACTTGTTTGGCTTCTGTATACTGTAATACCGACAGTGACCACACCAGTATATAAGTGTTGTGGCAGGATTGCTGGGGCAGATTCGCCCTGACCTTCGAATAGTAAAGACCTGTTTGTTTGTTATTCCTGAAGTCTGTGTCGTTATTAACTGTACAACCCACAGACTTTACAGTGGCGACGAGTCCGATCGTACCCCGTGGCAAGACTACCAAAGCAACTAAAGAGCGTCGAAGAGAGGCAACCGCCCTCGTCGTTCTGCTGGAAGAAAACACGAGGCTGCAGCAATAGAAAGGAGGAAGACTTTAGCAACAAAAGCTTCCATCAGCAACAGGCACTGACTACCCTTCTACCACGGTGTGGAGTGAGCCGATCAGCAGGAAACAAGGCGGCCGCGGAGACTGTGAGTAGGGGAAAGTGTAAAGAATATCCGGAGGATAAGGGCTGTGCACTCGACCACGGTCGAGGGGGAGCGGAGCCGGTCAGAAAGTCGGGTCCAACGGCGTCGTGAGACAGCCGGACCGCGATCGGCGGGAAAAAGCCGGGCAGCGACCGAAGCCACGAAGCGCTGAGACCGGGAGCTGGCGCGGGAAGAGAGAAACTCAGCCGCAGCCGGGGAGGGAAGCACCGGACTGCGTGAGGGCTGGGAGGCGAACGGGAACAGAGCGTGTGGGAGAGGCAGAGCCGACCAAAGGAGGCTGTGCGAGAGCCAGTCCAGCGGCTGAACTGTCCTCCACCAACGGGGTACCCAGCGCCGGTAGAGCCAAGTGTGCGGGAGAGAGAGAGACAGAGCCGAGCAAGGGGAGAGAGACTGCGCGAGAGCCAGTCCAGCGGCTGAACTGTCCTCCACCAACGGGGTACCCAGCGCCGGTAGAACCGAACATGCGGGAGAGAGAAAGACAGAGCCGAGTAAGGGGAGCTGTGCGAGAGCCAGCCCAGCGGCTGAACCTGTCCGTTGTGGGGAAAGCGTACCCCTTCCACCAGGGAAGAAACGCGGGAAGCCGCCATTAGGCGGCGAAGACGACAGAAGCGGGAAACCGCCATTGAAGTGGGCGGGGAGAGAAGGAAAGAGCGGGAAACCGCCATTTTCGCGGGAAAAGCCGCCATCTTAGGAAAAATAAATAAATAAATAAATAAATAAATAAAAATTGTGTTGTACCCAAGGAAAGAAAGATGCCTAAGCGGGGGGACATCAACGATTTTAATTCTGAGATAGAAGACTGGGCCACGTACGTGGAACGTATTGAGATACATTGTAAGGCTAACAAAATAGCTAAGGATGAAAAAGCTTTAACCTTACTTAACATGATGGGTGCGAAAACATTCGGGTTGTTGAAGCATCTTCTCTCACCAGCTAAACCGGCGGATCAGACTTTCGATGATATTGTAGCAGTGCTGAAGGATCACTTGAACCCCACACCGTTGATACTGGCTGAACGATCCAAATTCTATGCAAGAACGCAGAAGAAAGACGAAAGCAACACGGAATACTTGGTCGAACTGCGTAGGCTAGCGGAACACTGCCAGTTCGGAGGGAATCTGACAGAGGCACTGCGAGACAAGTTCGTATGTGGATTGTCCAAAGAAGGGACGCAAAAGCGACTACTGGAAGAGAACGACCTCACACTAGACAGGGCTGTCCTTATAGCTGCATCGCACGAAGCCGCAGCGAAAGGAACGGCGGAAATGCAGCTAAAGGCGGCGGCACTCGGGGTGGACCAAATTACCTCGAGGACAACAAAATGCTATCGTTGTGGGAAGACAACACACGACCAGAATCAATGCTGGGTTAAAAACCAAGAATGCAGGAAATGTGGCAAGATCGGGCACATAGCTAAGGTATGCCGGTCAGGAACAACGTACAACAATAAGGAGTCACCACAAAAATGGTACGGAAAAGTGCAAGAGGTGACTAGGAAGAGTCTGAGGGAACAGAAGTCGGACTCACACTCCAAATGCAAAGGACTGGACAGTCTGAGAATTCACAATGTGAGCAATGAAGCTGACCGACAAACTATCTGGATAACGCTACAGATTGCAAAGGTCCAAGTAAAAATGGAAGTGGACACCGGATCGGCGTTGACGGTCATGAATAAGCATGACTATAAAAAGTTTTTCAAGCATATTCCACTACGGGATACGGAACTAGTACTACAGACATACACGGGGCACAAAGTATTCCCCATCGGAAAGATAGAAGTCAAGGTGAGATACAAGGATAAAGATCACCACCGGTTGGACCTGTATGTGTTGCCTGAGGGAGGTCCACCACTTCTGGGACGGGAGTGGATCCGAAAAATAAAGATGGACTGGCATTCACTAAACACCATGACGGTGGATTCGGAAAAAGAGGATGTCAAACCGGAACGGTTGTCCAGAATATTGGACGAAGCTAAAGAGGTATTCCAGCAAGGACTGGGAACACTGCGAGGAATTAAAGCAAAGGTTAAGATTGCAGAACATGCAAGCCCAAAGTTTTTTAAGGCCAGATCGGTACCTTACGCAATACGACCAGCGGTGGAGGCAGAACTGGAAGAACTTGAACGATCAGGGGTTCTGTCAAAAGTGGACTGGAGTGAGTGGGCCATGCCCATTGTTCCCGTCATGAAGTCCTCACCAAGTAATAAGCCAGGGGGACCGGGGAAGGTCCGTATCTGCGGAGATTTCAAGATCACTGTGAATCCGGTGCTTCACACGGTACAATACCCGCTTCCGCGGATTGAAGATATCTTTGCTTCGTTGGCTGGAGGGAAGCACTTCACGAAAATAGACCTGGCTCAGGCATATTTACAGATGGAGGTCGAGGAAGAGTCACGCCAGTACCTCACCATCAACACTCACAGAGGCTTGTATCGCTATAATAGACTGGTCTTTGGGGTAGCTTCGGCGCCAGCAATTTGGCAGAGGGCCATGGAACAGGTGTTACAAGGAATTCCAAGCACGCAGTGCTACTTAGATGACATTTTAATCACGGGAAAAGATGAGGAAGAACACCTCACGAATTTGAAACTGGTACTCACCAGGTTGAAGGAGTATGGCCTTCGGGTTAATCGCAAGAAGTGTGAGTTCTTCCAAAAACGGATCTCATACTGCGGTCATGTCATTGACCGAGAGGGACTGCATAAGTCACCTGAAAAGATAGAAGCGGTTGTGAAGGCCCCCGCTCCAGGAAACGTTTCACAGTTAAGATCATTCTTGGGGTTGATTAATTACTATCACAAGTTTCTGCCAAATTTATCCACGGTGCTGCATCCGCTGAATGATCTGTTGCGGAAAGAAACACCATGGAAGTGGAGTGAAGAATGCAAAAGGGCTTTTCGCAGAAGCAAGGAGTTGATTACCTCTGAAGAAGTGTTGGCTCATTTCAACCCAGCATTACCCCTTCGTCTAGCTTGTGATGCTTCCCCGTACAGAATTGGGGCAGTACTTTCGCACAGGCTACCAAATGGCTCGGAAAGGCCAGTGGCATTCGCGTCACGATCATTGACACCCGCGGAGCGAAATTACGCTCAAATAGATAGGGAGGCCCTCAGTCTTGTGTGGGGTGTGAAGAAATTCAACCATTACCTACAATGTAAATAGTTCACATTGCTGACAGACCACCAGCCGTTGGTGTCCATATTCAACCCAAACAAGGCCGTGTCCACCATGACAGCACAAAGGTTACAAAGGTGGTCCGTGTTACTTGGGGCACACCAATATGAAATTGAGTACAAAAGGTCCAAACAGCATGGAAATGCTGATGGGTTATCACGCTTGCCATTGCCGATGGTGGAAGAAGCGAGTACAGTGGACCCAGTAGAGTTGTTCCACTCATCCATAGTGGAGTGTCTACCGATAACAAACTCAATGATTGAGAATGAGACAAGGAATGACCCGACTCTTTCACGAGTCTATGATGTAACGGTGGAGGGATGGCCAGCACAGAGCGAACCAACACTGCAAGCATTTTCACAGAGGAAAGAACAACTGTCAGTGTGTCGAGGAACCCTGATGTGTGGATCTAGAGTGGTGATTCCACCCAAACTCCAAAAGAAAGTGCTAAAGGAGCTGCACGAAGGACATCTGGGTGGAGTAAAGATGAAGAATCTAGCAAGAGCGTTTGTGTGGTGGCCAGGCATTGATGGAGACATAGAGGAGATCACGAAGAACTGCCTAGGATGTCAGAGGGTTCAGAACGCGCCACCACAGGCTCCTCTGCATCCATGGGAGTGGCCCTCATCTCCTTGGCAAAGAGTACACATCGACTTTGCTGGTCCATTTATGGACTCGATGTTCCTAATAGCGGTGGATGCCCACTCCAAGTGGCCGGAAGTAATTAAGATGACCACCACCACGACGGAAAAAACCATCACAGTGTTAAGGACTATGTTTGCTCGGAATGGCCTGCCGGAACAGATCTGTTCTGATAATGGACCGCAATTTGTGTCCGAAGAATTCAAGAAATTCTTAAAGAGCAATGGGGTTAAGCATTACACGTCAGCCCCATACCATCCCGCCTCCAATGGATTGGCTGAAAGGTTTGTCCAGACCTTCAAGAAGGCCGTAAAGGCCATGAGTAATGAAGACATAAGTCTACAACATAAGGTGGATAGCTTTTTGTTGGCATACCAGAATGCAACACATGTGGTCACAAATCAAACTCCCGCAATGATGTTTTGTAATAGATGCCTAAGATGCCGGCTGGATTTGCTCAAACCAAACGTCAGAAGGGACGTAGAGAACCGGCAATTCCAGGGCATGAATGAAAGGGCCACTAGATCTTTCCAGATCGGTCAACGAGTTTTGGCCCGGGACTACCGTACCGAGAAATGGCAGCCTGGAACTATTGGAAAAAGGCTAGGGCCGTTGATGTACACCGTGGACATTGGGGACAATATAATAAGGCGCCATGTTGACCAAATCATAGGGTCCGCCACAAATGGGCAACCGACTTCACCACCTTACCCGGGTAATGTTGAGTCTGAGATACCCAGAACACCTACTTCCGATCTGGTAATACTGGAATCAGCTGAACCTGACACTGTCTTTCAAGCCGAATCGACTTTGCCAGAAGCACCTACTAGCCCGCCTGGAATGACGACACCACTGCGGCGTTATCCGGACAGAATCCGGAAACCTCCAGAAAGACTGAATCTATGAACTGTCTTACATAAGCTGTATATATGTTATAATGTATGTTCACTATGGACTCAGTATGTTGAAAGCTAAAAAGGGAGGATTGTAGTGTATGTACCCGTCTACCTTTAAGGAAGCTATTGTATGTAACCGTTCACCTTTAAGAGAACTACTTTAGGTGTGGCACTACTTGTTTGGCTTCTGTATATTGTAATACCGACAGTGACCACACCAGTATATAAGTGTTGTGGCAGGATTGCTGGGGCAGATTCGCCCTGACCTTCGAATAGTAAAGACCTGTTTGTTTGTTATTCCTGAAGTCTGTGTCGTTATTAACTGTATAACCCACAGACTTTACAGGGGCAGATGTGTAATGCTTCACCCCATTATTCCTCAGAAACCTCCGGAAATCCTCTGACACAAACTGTGGCCCATTGTCGGAGCAAATCTGTTCTGGCAAGCCATTCCTGGCGAAGATGGTCCGTAGGACTGTAATAGTTTTCTCCGTGGTGGTGGAGGACATTTTGATGACCTCTGGCCATTTCGAATGGGCGTCCACAGCGATTAGGAACATTGAGTCCATAAATGGACCAGCAAAATCAATGTGTACCCGTTGCCATGGAGATGAGGGCTACTCCCATGGATGTAGCGGGGCCTGTGGTGGAGCGTTTTGGACCTTCTGGCATCCTGTGCATCTCTTGGTCATATTCTCGATTTCTTTATCGATTCCCGGCCACCACACAAACGCCCTGGCTAGGCTCTTCATTTTTACCCCTCCCAGATGACCCTCATGAAGCTCATTGAGCACTCTATCTCTCAACTTGGGTGGAATTACCACTCGGGATCCACACATCAAGGTCCCCCGGCACACTGGCAGCTGTTCTCTCCTTGGCGAGAATGCTGGCAACAGTGAGTCGCCATGTGCTGGCCATCCCTTCACCGTCAAATCATAGACCCGAGAGAGTGTCGGGTCATTTCGAGTTTCCTTCTCTATACTTGAGTTTGTAACAGGTAGACATTCGACTATGGTCGCATGGAATATCTCAACAGGGTTCACTGCAGGTGCTTCCTCTACCGTAGGCAACAGTAGGCGCGACAGCCCATCAGCGTTTCCATGCTGTTTCATACCCTTGTACTCTATGTCGTACTGATGTGCCCCTAGAAAAAGTGACCATCTTTGCAGCCGTTGCGCCGTCATCACCGGAACGCCCTTCTTTGGGTTAAAAATGGAGACCAGGGGCTGATGATCAGTTAGTAGGGTGAATTTCTGCCCGTGCAGATAGTGATTGAACTTCTTCACCCCCCACACCAGGCTGAGGGCCTCCCTGTCAATCTGGGTGTAGTTACGCTCGGCTGAGGTTAACGAGCGCGACGCAAAGGCTATTGGCCTCTCTGAACTATCAGGGAATTTGTGTGACAGCACCGCTCAGATGCCGTAGGGAGACGCATCACATGCTAACCGAATCGGTAGTGTTGGATTGTAGTGGGCCAATACTTCTTTTGAAGTGATTAGGCATTTACATTTCTGAAAGGCACGCTTACACTCATCGCTCCATTTCCATGTTACTCCAGTTTGTAGTAGGGCGTTCAGTGGGTGCAGAATTGTAGATAAATTCGGCAAGAACTTATGGTAGTAGTTCACCAACCCGAGGAACGACCTCAGTTGCGACACATTTTCCGGTGCTGGAGCCTTGACTACAGCCTCAATCTTGTCCGGCGACTTATGCAACCCTTCCTCATCAATCATGTGGCCACAATACGAGATTTGTCTCCTGAAGAACTCGCATTTGGGGCGGTTGGCTCGTAGCCCATATTCCTGTAATCTAGTGAGCACCTGCTCCAGGTTGGCAAGGTGTTCACTGTCATTTTCGCCCGTAACCACGATGTCGTCCAAATAACACTGGGTCCCCGGGATCCCTTGCAGGACTTGTTCCATCGCCCTCTGCCAAATAGTCGGGGCTGATGCTACCCCGAATACCAGTCGATTGTACTGGTAAAGGCCTTTGTGAGTGTTTATCGTGAGGTATTTCCTAGACGCTTCTTCCACCTCCATTTGTAGATACACTTGGGCCAGATCAATCTTTGTAAAGCGTTTCCCTCCAGATAGTGAGGCGAAAACATCTTCTATCCGTGGAAGTGGCTATTGTACTGTGTGCAGGACTGGGTTCACAGTTACCTTGAAGTCCCCACAGATGCGAACCTTCTTCGGTTCCCCAGGTGTGCTGCTCAATGATTTCTTCATTACAGGAACGATGGGTGTGGCCCACTCGCTCCAGTCCACCTTGGAAAGCACACCCGAACGCTCCAGACTCTCCAGCTCTGCTTCAACGGCTGGCCTTAAAAAAATTTGGGTTTGCGTTATCTTTGATTTTTATCGTTGCCGTTACTCCTTTTAGAGTCCCAAGTCCTTGTTGGAACACCTCTTTCGCGTCAGTTAGAATTTTTGACAGTCGTCCAGGTGTGACATCATCATCCTTTTTATCAGTCACAGTTAGCGCCTGAATGGAATGCCAATCCAATTGTATTTTTCGGATCCATTCACGTCCCAATAATGGTGGTCCTCCATCTGGTAGTATATATAGATACAGTTTCTGTGTTTCCTTGCTGTTGTATTCAACTGGCACCCTTATTTTTCCTCTGGGGTAGACTTTTTGCCCCGTGTATGTCTTCAATACAATGGACGTGTCCATCAAGGGTATGTGTGAGAATAGCCGCTCATAGTCGCGTCGATTCATGACAGTTAGGGCTGATCCTGTGTCCAATTCCATCTTTACTGGGGACCCTGCTATCATGAGGGTGACCCAAATGGTTCGGTGATCCTCCTTTGCGATCACGTTGTGTAACTTTAGACAACTTAGTCTCCTGCTCCCGGAGTCCTTATCACTCTCCTGATCTTCCGAACTACTGTCTGTCAATTTCTTTACTTTCTTGTACTTTTCCTTAGTAGTTCTTGTAGTGTTGGTTTTCTTTCCCGACCTGCAGACTCTTGCTATGTGTCCCATTTTCCCACATTGCCTGCATACTTTGTCCTTAAACCAGCAGTCCTTCTGGTCATGGGTTGTTCTGCCGCAGCGATAACGCTTTTCTGCTCCATACGCCATTTCGTTAGCGCTGTATTCTTGTGGTTTCTGTTGTATTTCCGCAGCTCCCCGTGCTGCTGCTTCGTAGGATGCTGCCACGCTGAAAGCCTGTTCTAGCGTCAGGTCCTTTTCCGAAAGTAGTCGTTTCTGGGTTCCTTCACTCTGGAGCCCGCAGACAAACTTATCCCGTAAGGTGTCTGCCAGTCCTGCTCCGAACTGGCAGTGCTTCGATAACTTGCGTAGTTCCGTAAGATAGTCAGCATTGCTCTCATCTTTGTGCTGGTTTCTTTTATGGAACTTGAATCTTTCTGCTATCAGCAGCGGTGTAGGGTTTAGGTGTTCCTGTAAGATATTAACAATCTCTTCAAAACTTTTCTCCATTGGTTTAGCTGGGGTAATTAAATTCCGCAATAGGCTGTACGTTCTCGCGCCCATCAAATTTAATAATACTGGCGCCTTCTTTCCATCGCCCACCTCATTTGCCTTGCAGTACACTTCAATTCTTTCCACATACGTGGTCCAGTCTTCTACCTCGTTGTCGAAAGCAGTGATACTGCCACTTTTCAGCATCTTGGGTGATTTAAAATGGCATCTCCCGTGCTTTTTCTTCTTCACCAATGGATTAAAATGGCGCCTCCCACGCTTTTCCTTCTTCCCCAATGGAATAAAATGGCGCCTCCCGCGCTTTTCCTTCTTCCCCTTGCTGCCACGCTGCTCCTAGCGTTCTGCAGGGTAATGGCGGCGACCTGCGGCTTCGGCGCGTCTCACTTTTCCTTCCCCTTGTTTTATTTTCGCTACGCTGCCCGGTTATTGAGCACCGACCGCGCCCTGTGCGCTCCACCCTCTCTCTCTCTCTCTTTTCCTCCCGACGACGCTGCACGGCCCCTTTGCAAAGCCGCTCGATCGAGCTCGAGCCCACCACAGTCCGGAAGGGTCAGCGCAATACCTGCTACCAGCACGATTTGCTGGAACACCTTGACTGGGGAGCCAAGCCCAGCTCTCCACAGCCTCTCCTGCAACTCTCCGAACTCCGATGGATCCTTGGGCGGTTGCCCGTGGTCGACGCCCGTTGTTCTGACTTTGACCTCCAAGAAGCTTCTTCGCAGGGAAAGATTCCCGTGAGGTGATGCAGTACTGCAGGTGAGTCCAAACCTGTTCGTCGCCAATGTAGTGTCCGAGTATAAATAATACACGGACTGCAGGAGAACAATAATAACAGGTATTTACTGAACAGAGGGTAACTTAAGACTGAAATACAGAAGCCTGCTCTGGCTTTATATACAGGGGTGGTCACTGCCGGTACTGCAGTATAGAATCAGTTCTTCTCTTAAAGGTACATACACAACACCTAGTAACCCCAGAGAAACCAGTAGAAAAGATTTTGAAAACATAATGGCCCAGAACTTGGTGTCGGGGGCTTGCCGCGCATGCAAGCCCCCGATGTGCGCTCACCCTGCGCGCCGACATCTGAAACCTGGCCCGCAGTGGATTTCCTTTCAGTGGCCAGGTTCTGATGTCGGCGCGCTGTGCTAACCTGACCCAGCGGCGTAGTTAGTGCGATGTGCCGGCTGGGATCAGGTGAGCACTGTTCAGCCAATCAGGGGAGGGGACACTTCATTCAGAAGTTTGAGAGTAAGAACTGTCAAACTCATGAGAAGTACTGCACCCCAAAACACTACTTAAACTTTAAATAAAATTTTAAAAAACATCCCAATCATTAAATTAAGTATAAATAAGTTTAAAAAAAAATTTAAACAATAATTTTTTTTTTTGAAAAAAATAAATTTTTAATAAAAAGGGTCTAAGACTAAACTTACCTTATTGTAGATTCTTAAAAATAATAAACCTGTGGAAAAAAACTTTCTAAATTGCACTAAAACACCACTTACCTGTAAAAATAAATACTTACGTGTGCTTTTTACAAGCGTAAAGACCAGAGGCCTTTACACATGCGCAAATCCCCCAAAACAGGAAATCCAAGACGTACGCGCTGCCCTCTACAGCGCACGCGCTAGCCTCTTCACCTCTTGGGTTAGAGGAGAGGAAATGCCGGTTTTCAGCGCATGCGCTGTGCATGCTGAAAACCGGCATTTCCTCCGGCCAGACGCGTGAGTACCCCTTCCGTACTCACGCATTTGGGGAGGAATTACTGCCCCAGTGTCAACCCTACAGGACCACTTAAACACCACACCGCTGCTGATAGCAGAAAGATTTAAGTTTCACAAAAGGAACCAGCATAAAGATGAAAGTAATGCTTGTAGTGTATGTACCTTTAAGAGAGAACTACTTTTACAGCTCCTGTATACTGTAGTACTGGCTGTGACCACACCTGTATATAAGCCTTGAGCATGCCTCTGTACCCCCAGTCTTGAGACTACCCTACTCCAGTAAACACCTGTTGATTGTTAAGTTACAGCATCCGTGTAGTTATTTGTAAACATCATACTCTCAGAATCACGGATCTAACAGTGGCGACGAGTGGCGATTCGAATCTACCTGCAACTCTGCATTTCCCTTCAAGGATTCACTCTGGGAGGGCGGTGGAAGAAAGTCGAGGCCAGAAGCACGGGCGTCGACCACGAGCAACCGCCCAGTCGTCCGGCAGAGAGTGAACATCGCAGGGGAGGCTGTTGAAAGCCGGGCTTGGTTCCCCAGCCACGACGATCCAGCAACAGACTGACAACAGGTACAGCGCAGACCCTTCCCGGACAGCGGCGGCTGGAGCCGACCGACGGCAGAGAAAAAGCCGAGCAGCGTCGACGGGGTAAGAGAGGGGGTGAAGCGCACAGGGCGCAGCCGGGGGTTGAAAACCGAGCAGCGCCGAGGAAAAACAAAACAGAGAGAGAGAGGGTAAAGCAACAGCCGGGTTCAGGACCGAGCGGTGGAAACGGGAAAGGCGCACAGGAAAGAACGCGCAGAGCACAGCCAGGGCTCAAGGGCTGAACAGTGTCCGCGAGGAGAAGAAGGGAGAGCGCGGGAGACGCCATTGAGCCATGGAGAAGAAGGAAGAGCGTGGGAGACGCCATTTTTAGAAGCCGCAGCGGAGAAGAAGGGCGAGCGCGGGAAGAAAGGAAAGCGCGGGAGATGCCATTTTGTGCCAGTGGAGAAGAAGGGAGAGCGCGGGAGACGCCATTTTTGACAATTAAATCACACCCAGGGATGCCGAAGAATGGCTTTATCTCTACGTTCGACAATGAAGTCGAAGATTGGGCGACATATGTGGAACGTATTGAGGTGTACTGCAGGGCGAATGAAGTGCCAGATGCTAGGAAAGCACTGGTTTTGTTAAATTCCATGGGTGCAAAAACCTATGGCTTACTGCGAAACCTAATAACCCCAGAGAAACCCGTGAATAAGAATTTCGAAAGCATAGTAGAAATCCTACAGGACCACTTAAACCCCACACCGCTGCTGATAGCAGAAAGATTTAAGTTCCACAAAAGGAACCAGCATAAAGATGAAAGTAATGCTGAGTACTTAACGGAACTGCGCAAGCTATCGAAACACTGCCAGTTTGGAGTGGGACTAGCAGATATGTTAAGGGACAAGTTTGTGTGTGGGCTTCAAAGTGAAGGAACCCAGAAACGGCTTCTATCAGAAAAGGATCTTACGCTGGACAAGGCTTTCAGCATGGCAGTATCACATGAAGCAGCCGCAAGGGGCGCTGCAGAGATACAACGGAGACCACAAGAATATGGCACCAATGAAATGTCATATGGAACAGGGAAGTGTTATCGCTGAGGCAGAACAACACACGACCAGAAGGATTGTTGGTTCAAGGACCAAGTGTGCAGACAGTGTGGAAAAGCAGGACGCATAGCAAGAGTCTGCAGGTCAGGGAAGAAAACCAACAGCAAGAAATCTCCACAGGAGAAGTACAAAAAGGTACACCAGGTGATGGACAGTAGTTCAGACGAACAGAAAAGTGATACAGACTCTGGAAGCAAGGAGCTGGGTTGTCTGAAACTACATAAGGTAACCAAAATGGAGGATCGCCAGACTATCTGGGTCACACTCAAGATAGACGGAGTCCAAGTGAAAATGGAATTGGACACAGGATCAGCCCTAACAGTCATAAACCAAAGGGACTACAAGCAGCTATTTTCACACATACCCTTTAAAGCTACAGAGATTGTCTTGAAGACGTACACGGGGCAAAAAGTCTACCCCAAAGAAAAAATAAGGGTGAAAGTGATATACAAAGGCCAGGAAATACCTAAAATGGACCTATATGTATTGCCAGATGGAGGACCACCACTACTAGGACGTGAATGGATCCGGAAGATACAATTAGATTGGCATTACATACAGGCACTGAAGGTTGAGGCCAAAAAGGATGACGACGTCACACCTGGACGACTGTCAAAAATGCTAACTGACGCAAAAGAAGTGTTCCAGGAGGGACTCGGAACACTAAAAGGCATAACAGCAACGATTAAAATAGAGGAAAATGCAAGCCCAAAGTTTCTTAAGGCCAGACCAGTGCCTTATGCGATCCGACCAGCCATCGAAGCAGAGCTGGAAGGGTTGGAACGTTCAGGAGTACTGTCCAAAGTAGACTGGAGCGAGTGGGCTACACCCATCGTTCCTGTAATGAAGAGGTCATTGAGTAATACGCCTGGGGAACCAAAGAAGGTCTGCATCTGTGGGGATTTTAAGGTGACAGTGAACCCAGTCCTTCACACGGTACAATATCCGCTTCCACGAATTGAGGATATTTTCGCCTCGCTATCTGGAGGTAAACGCTTCACCAAAATTGATCTAGCCTCGAAACAATACCTCACGATTAACACTCATAAAGGTCTCTACCAATACAACCGGCTGGTGTTCGGGGTAGCATCAGCTCCGGCTATTTGGCAAAGGGCGATGGATCAAGTCCTGAAAGAGATTCCAGGGACCCAGTGTTATTTGGACGACATCCTGGTCACGGGCGAAAATGACAGTGATCACCTCGCCAACCTGGAGAAGGTGCTCACTAGATTAAAGGAATATGGGCTACGAGCTAATCGCCACAAGTGCGAGTTTTTCCAGAAGCAGATCTCGTATTGTGGCCACGTTATCGATGAAGAGGGGTTACATAAGTCCCCTGAAAAGATTGAGGCAGTAGTCAAGGCTCCAGCACCGGAAAATGTGTCACAACTGAGGTCGTTCCTCAGGCTGGTGAAGTACTACCATAAGTTCTTACCAAATTTGTCGACGGTATTACACCCGCTGAACACCCTACTGCAAACAGGGGTACCATGGAAGTGGAATGACGAACGTAAACGAGCTTTCCAGAAGTGCAAAGAATTGATCACATCAAAAGAGGTGTTGGCCCATTTCAACCCAGCACTACCAATTCGTTTGGCATGTGATGCATCACCCTATGGTATTGGAGCGGTGCTGTCGCACAAATTCCCAGACGGGTTGGAGAGGCCAGTAGCCTTTGCGTCTCGGTCACTAACCTCAGCTGAGCGCAACTACGCCCAGATTGACAGGGAGGCCCTCAGCCTAATATGGGGAGTAAAAAAATTCAACCACTATCTGCATGGGCAGAAGTTCACCTTGATGACTGACCACCAACCACTTGTCTCCATCTTTAATTCAAAGAAGGGCGTTCCGGTGATGACTGCGCAACGGCTACAAAGATGGTCCCTTTTTCTAGGGGCGCACCAATATGAAATCGAGTATAAGGGCACGAAACAGCATGGAAACGCTGATGGGCTATCACGCCTGCCACTGCCTACTGCGGAGGAAGCACCAGCAGTGGATCCTGTCGAAATATTTCATTCCACTATAATTGAATGCTTGCCAGTAACTAACTGGTATAGAGAAGGAGACCCGAAATGACCCGACACTGTCTCGGGTATATGATTTGACGGTGAAGGGATGGCCAACACATGGCGACTCACTGTTGCCAGCATTCTCATCCAGAAGAGAACAGCTGTCAGTATGCCAGGGGACCTTGATGTGTGGATCCCGAGTGGTAATTCCACCCAAGTTAAGGGAGAGAGTGCTCAATGAGCTTCACGAAGGTCATCTGGGAGGGGTGAAAATGAAAAGCCTTGCTAGGGCTTATGTGTGGTGGCCGGGGATCGATCAGCAAATTGAGGACCTGAAAAAGAGCTGCTCAGGATGCCAGAAGGCCCAAAATGCACCACCACATGCCCCTCTACACCCATGGGAGTGGCCCTCATCTCCATGGCAACGGGTGCATATTGATTTTGCTGGTCCATTCATGGACTCAATGTTTTTAATAGCCGTGGATGCGCACTCGAAATGGCCTGAGGTGATCAAAATGTCCTCCACCACCACGGAGAAAACGATTGCAGTCCTACGGACCATTTTTGCCAGGAACGGCTTGCCAGAGCAGATTTGCTCTGATAACGAACCACAGTTTGTGTCCGAAGAGTTTTGAAGATTTATGAAAAGGAATGGGGTAAGGCATTACACATCCGCCCCATATCATCCAGCCACAAATGGATTGGCTGAGAGGTTCATACAAACCTTTAAAAAAGCAGTAAGGGCCATGTGCGATGACGACATTCCACTGCAGCATAAGGTGGACAATTTCCTGTTAGCCTACAGAAATGCGACACATGCAGCCACCAACCAGGCCCCGGCCATGATGTTCTTTAACCGAAGGTTGAGATCTCGTCTGGATTTGCTCAGACCAAATGTACGAAGAGATGTTGAGAGTAAGCAATTCCAGCACATCAATGAGAAGCCGACAAGGAGCTTCAATGTAGGGCAACCAGTCTTGGCCCGCGACTACCGAACAGAGAAATGGCAACCAGGAACGATATGCACACGGCAGGAGCCACTAATGTACACAGTGGACGTTGGGGAGAGCATCGTGAGACGCCATGCTGACCAGATCCTAGAGTCACAGGAACAAGTCAACCCCATGCCTCGCCCATACGTACCTGGTGATGAACCCAACGTACAGGTAGCATCTACCCCAGAAACAGTAGCATCGGAAGCTGATGAACCAACCGACGACAGGGGGCCAGATTCGCCTCCGCACCAAGAGCAAGACACTCGGGAAAGGCGCTATCCAGAAAGGATCAGGAAGCCTCCCCAAAGACTGAATTTATAAATAGACTATTTTCAGCTAATGTTGCATGTTAAAAGTGTTAATTTTAATTTGTTTGATATTTAATTGTTAAATGAGTGTTATGGTACTGTTAATCTAAAAGGGGAGGAATTGTAATGTATGTACCTTTAAGGGGGGAACTACTTTCTACAGCTCATGTATACTGTAGTACCGGCAGTGACCACACCTGTATATAACGCTGAGTAGTAATCTGTTGTTTTCAGTTGCAGTTTGAACCACGTTGAGTAAACACCTGTTGTACCGTTCTCTGCAGTCCTTTTCTTATTATTACACGGACGTAACAACATGTAATTTGTGATGGTGATTCTTTGATATCGCTGGATTGTGTAATCATTTCGTTATTCTTTCAATTAGTCAATCTTTGCTTACAAACATCAGCAAAAAAAAATACATGAGGATTCAGCAGTTCCTGTATCTGTCTGATGAACAATATCTGTAACTTTGCCTTTTCATTGTCGATGTTGTTTTAAGAAATATTTATGTTTTATGTTTACAAGGATAATACCAGAACTGAGAGGTTAAAACTATCAGGAAAGATTGAACAGGCTGGAGCTCGTTTCTCTAGTAAACAGAAGGCTAAGGACTGTCCTGATAGAGGTCTTTAAAATTATGAAAGGGGTTTGATAGGGTAGATGTAGAGAAGATGTTTCCATTTGCGGGGGAGTCCAAAACTAAAGGACACATATATAAGATAGTCACTAATAAATCCAATAAGGAATTCAGGAGAAACTTATTTATGCAGAGAGTGGTGAGAAAATGTGGAACTCGGTACCACAGGGAGTCATTGCGACGAATAACATAGATGTATTTAAGGGGAAGCTAGATAAGTACACAAGGGAGAAAGGAATAGAAGGGTATACTGATAGGGTTAGAGGAAGTATGGTGGGGGGAGGTTTGTATGGAGCACAAACACCAGCATAGACCTGTTGGGCCGAATGGCCTGAACCTGTGCTGTAAAATTCTATGTAATTCTATTTTTAGGGCAACATTCATTTCTGTTTGGGAGTTGCTCCAACGAGTATTCTTGAAGCAGATTTTGTTTTTTTTTGTGAGTGCGGATGATTGCTTGTTTACCTTTTGCGAATCTACTGGTACTGAGGTGGCACAGTGAGTTAGTGTTCCAGTGTGGTGTGCTACGTATCAGAGTAGAGCTTTGATTCCGGAGCCAGGGGTCTCACCCTCTGATTTTTCTTCCTTCCTTCTCTCCTGCGGATCAGTCGGCAGCACTCTCATCTCTGAGTCAGAAGGTTGTGGGTTCAAGCCCCACTCCAAGACTTGAGCACGGAATCCAGGCTGACAAGCCCAGTGTGTAGTGTATGTAACCGTTCCACCTTTAAGAGAACTATTTTAAGGGTTGCACTACTTTATCTTGGCTGCTGTATACTGTAATACCGGTGGTGACCACACCAGTATATAAGTGCTGTGTAATGATTTATTGGGCAGTTCCGCCCTGACCCTCGACTAGTAAAGACCTGTTAAAAGTTACTCTTGTGGTCTGTGTAGTAATTCTCATTATAACACACAGACTTAACACAGTGCAGTACTGAGGGAGTGCTGCACTGTCGGAGGTGCTGTCTTTCAGATGAGACGTTGAACCACAGGCCTTCTCAGGTGGACGTAAAAGATCCCATGGCATTATTTGAAGAGAAGGGAGAGTTCTCCAAATGTCCTGGCCAATATTTATCCCTCAACCAATATCACTAATAATCAGATAGTCTAGTCATTATCACACTACTGTTTGATGGTCCTTGCCGTGTGCTAGTTGGCTACCCGTTACCTGCATTACAACAGTGACTGCACTTCCAAAGTACTTCTTTAGCTGTAAAGCGCTTTGGGCATCCTGAGGTCGTAAAAGGTGCTATATAAATGCAAGTCTTTCTTGCTTCTAACCAGGAAGCTCTTGGTCTTCAAACTCTCTAATGGGACACAATCCAAATGAAGAATTAACCACTCACTGGCATCAATCCACAGTCTGCCACCCCTCCATCGCCCCCGCCACTCGACGATGATTCATTTTTCTCGGTCGGGGAGGACTAGTATTAGACATAATTATTGTGTTGCTCATATTAAAAGAATGGTCTTCAACAGGTAGGGGGTACACATACCGAACTGTTAGTGAAAATGTGGAAACGTTTATTCTGACACCACTTCTCTCCCTCCCCACTGTTTCATGTTGCCTGTTTACAGGAAGCGAAATGGAAAAATAAAGTGGTTGATGCAACTATTGGTTGTAAATAATTCTCATCGAATACCATTATGTAATTGCTTAAAGACTGTAGTCACTCAGTAAATCAGTTGACAGGCCTGCCCAGTTTTAGCGATGTCAGCAAAGCATTGAAAATCCAGGGGGTGGTTTTAGCTTAGACTAGTATCAGTTCTGGCTCAGGCGGTAGAACCGTCCCCTCGGAATCAGAATGTTGTGGGTTCAAGTCCCACTCCAGAGCCTTGAGCGCAAAATCCAGGCTGACGCTCCAGTGAAGTATTGAAGGAGTGCTGCACTGTTGGAGGTGCTGGATTTTGGATGAGACATTAAACTGAGGCCCCGTCTGGCGCTTTTTCGAAGAAGAGCCGGGGAGTTCTCCTTGATGTCCTGGCCAATATTTATCCCTCAAGTAACATCCCTTAAAAAAACACAGATTATCTGGTCATTGTCACATTGCTGTTTGTGGGAGCTTGCTGTGTGTAAATTGGCTGCTGTGTTTTCCTGCATTACAACAGTGACTACACTTCAAAAGTACTTAATTGGTTGTAAAACACTTTGGTGTGTCCTGAGGTTGTGAAAGTCACTATATAAATGTAAGTCTTTCTTTCTTTAACCTAGGTTGGCCACCCATTTTGCACCTAGGGTTGTCATCCCTCCAAGATTGTCCTGAAGTCTCCAAGGAACTACAGATTATTCTGCTGTGAGTAATGCGGGAGAAAAATCATAAGGACGTTAAAACAAATTGTGTGGGTTTTTCGTGGAACACTTTTGTTTATTAGTTTTGAAAATATTGATGATGGGGGAAAAAGGCTGTTTGACCAGGTGGGGCGGTTGGAGGTGAGAGGTCATATGAAGAAATCTCCAGGAATACGTCCAAGGTTGTTGACCCTTCACCCCACCCGATGAGTATTGTGTGCAGTTTTGGTTGCCTTATCTGAGGAAGGATGTTCTTGCCATGGAGGGAGTGCAGCGAAGATTCACCAGGCTGATACCTGGGATGGCAGGAATGACGTATGAGGAGAGATTGGGTCGATTGGGCTTGTACTCGCTGGAGTTTAGAAGAATGAGAGGGGATCTCATTGAAACTTATAAAATTCTGACAGGACTAGACAGACTAGATGCAGGAAGGATGTTCCCGATGGTTGGGGAGTCCAGAACCAGGGGTCACAGTCTAAGGGTAAGGGGTAGGCCATTTAGGACAGAAATGAGGAGGAATTTCTTCACCCAGAGAGTGGTGAACCTGTGGAATTCTCTACCACAGAAGGCAGTGGAGGCCAATTCATTAAATATATTCAAGAAGAGTTGGATATATTTCTTCAGGCTAAAGAGATCAGGGGTATGGGGAGAAAGCAGGGACCAGGTACTGAATTTGGATGATCAGCCATGATCGCATTGAATGGCGGAGTAGGCTCGAGGGGCTGAATGGCCTACTCCTGCTCCTATCTTCTATGTTTCTATGTTTCTATGATGTTACTTTCTATTGACTTCAATGGAGTTAAAATAGGATGGGTGTAAAATGGGTGGCCAATCCGATCCCATCAGCTTCCCCCTGGGCGAGTTAGGTTAAAATTATCCTCCTGGTATTTGGGTGTTCCTCATGACTGAACGGATGAATGTGCTACGTGGTGTGATACTGAGCCAGACCGATCAGGAAGGTCCTAGGTTCGAGCACAGGCCTGTGCTGAGTTAGCTGGTCGCAGCCAGGGGGGCAGGGCACGGTGGCAGCAGCCATCCCTGGGCTAGAGAAAGGAAAAAATATCAGTCAGGGATTCCTGCTCCGGCTCATTAACAAGTCAACTCTTGCTGGAAAATACATCGGAACAGGGGGAGGCCATTCAGCCCCTTGAGCCTGTTCCAACATTCAATTAAATCATAGGTGATCTGTATGTGAGTGGACGTCAGATGAGGACAGAACTGGGCTCGACTGTGAAACACTCCATGAACAAATAGCCAGCTGACGCACTCAAGCACACACCTGAAGTTGGTCACTTGAGTAGGAATTTGCAACACCTTTAGAACAAGGTCATAGAAGTAGTGCCTTTGAGAGAGGAGGGAAGGAAATTTGGGAGGGGGAATTTCCTTCTGCCTATTAAAACGAGGCCCCGTCTGCCGTCTCAGGAGGATGTAAAATATCCCATGGCGCTAGTTCGAAAAAGAGCAGGGTCGTTCTCTCTGGTGTCCTGGCCAATATTTATCTCTCAACCAACATCTCTGAAACAGATTATCTGGTAATTTATTTCACTGCTGTTTGTGGGAGCTTGCTGTGCGCAAATTGGTTGCTGTGTTTGCTATATTACAACAGTGACTACAATTCAAAAGTACTTAGTTGGCCGTAAAGTGCTTTGGGACATCCTGATGTTGTGAAAGGCGCTATATAAATGCAAGTTTATTCTTTCCTTGACATATTCTCAGGATATAGGTGATAACTTTTGGAAAATTGTACCTTACAATTATGTATCGAGTACTTCTTTCAAAGAGAAAAAAAGAGAATAAATTACAGAGGAGAACCATGGGATAACATGTTGCCATTCAACTGTGTGGTCCCAGCGGCTGATGGGATGTGGTTTTACACCAGTCATTTCCTACAGAGCTCACAGACCCAACCACCCACTGTGAAGAGGCATCAAATGACATCCAAGAGCTTCCCACGCGGGAGGAGGCAAAGCTGGAAGCAGAGGCCTCCAGTGGGCTACTCTCACTCACCTGCTGTTGGTCGATTTCAACCTTAACTGAAACCGGGGTGGGAGGGTGGCAGTTATAAATGAGCAGGGTACTCACACGTTCCTTACTAAACCCTTTCCCATTTAACTTGCAGGCGATTGAGGCGGCCGCCTAAAGCAGGCCAGGAGCTTCATGAATTTATGCAAATCAGAGTCCTATTACATCAGAAACAGCAACAACTTGCATTTATATAGCACCTTTAACATAGTAAAAGGTCCCAAAGCGCTTCACATGAGCGTAATCAGACAAAGATTGGCACCGAGCCACATAAGAAGATATTGTAGTGGTACCACCGGGTGTCCCTTACTTATGATACATAATTCCCTTTAACTTACCTACGTTGTATTGAGTTTGCAGGTTCGGGCCGTTGCCCCTTTAAGAACGCGAGCCGGCCCAGCTCGGTCTCCCACTCCTGCGGCAAGCGCCGGCCTAGCTCGGCCTCCCGCTCCCGTGACTTCGGCCGCAACGGCCAGCTCCAATGCCGGGTGCCGGTTAAACGTGGTGACGTCATCACGCGAGTCACGTGACCGCCCCAAGCACGGGCAAACGCGATGATGTCACGTCGCAAGTCACGTGACGCCCCGAGCGTGGGAAACGCGAGCAACGCAATGACGTCATGACGCAAACGCGATGACGTCATCGCACAAACCTCCGGACTGCCTAGTCAGTCCTCGTGGCGTCCACACTGGGGAAAGACCTGTTCCACGACTCTCCTGCATCGTTCTACATTGTTTGCTGTACTTCATCTAATTCAACATTAAAATCCTGTTTGTTGTTCTTCCGAGTCAAGTTCCGTTATTTGTTAGGAATACACCTATTCCTGCATTGGTGACCCAACGACGTGAGGATGGGAATTCATCAAAACCTACATTGGTGACCCCGTCTCTGTGAACGTTTTTCACGGACGGCGCGCACAACCTGAACCCCGTCTCTGTGAGCGGTTTCACAGAAGAAGAGCACGACGAACAACAACCGCCGAACAACAACCGCCGAACAACAACCGACGAACACCAATTCCTACATTGGCGACCCCGTCTTTGCGAACGTGTTTGCAAAGGAAGCGCAGCCTGGAGGTGATCCCGTTTTTCACTAACGTAACGCAGCCGGACCCCGATTTTTGTGAACGATTTTCACAAAAGAAGCACGCCATGGAAGCATCAGCCGTTTCGCTGTCGCTACTGCAATTCAGGGAGCAGCAACCGCCCTCGTGCTTTCTTCAGGTAGAAGCCCCGTTCGCCAAGAACATCGATGCGGCGCAGACCAACGTGGTCTCCGTATTCGTCAGCTCTACTGCCTTACGGATTGTCCGCCTCCACGACATCTCCCAACGCAACAGCAAGTATACATCCCTCCGAGCGCGGGTTCCGCAGGTTTTCGGGCCGACAAGATCGGAGCGCAGGACTCGCTCCACACGAAACACAAGGACCCATCCCTCACGAACCACGAGGACGCACTCCTCGCAACCCACGAGGACCCATCCCTCGCGAACCACGAGTACCCATCCCTCATGAGCCACGAGGACCCATTCCTGGCAAACCACGAGGACCCATCCTTCGTGAAACACGAAGACTCATTCCCCGCCGATGACGCACCAGCCCGTCAGCCTGCTGGTTGCATTTTCTACCACGCTTTTCGGCGCGAAAGCGAAGCGTTGCCGCCCTCCCGGCAGTTTTCCCTCTCAATCAACAATAACTAGAAGCGTTGCCGCCCTCCCGGCAGTTTCTCCCCTAAACCAACAACTAGAAGCATTGCCGCCCTCTCTACAGTGTTCCCCTCAACAAACGCAAACCTCTACTGATGCTGCAAACATCGACGACGGGTCCAACGGACATCCCGCGGCCGCGATCAGCCACGCGAAAGTTGCTGTCATCACCGATCACTGATCAACGTAGCAACGGTTCACTCTCTTTTGTGTTACCGTCGTAGCACTATGGCACGCACTGTTCCATGCGTTCCAGACTGCTGAACAGTTCGCTCACCTGTCGGCGAGTTCACCGACCTCGCCAGCCAAGTCCTCCTGGATCGCCCGTTCGGCGTTCCTGCAGATTTCGTCAGACTAGGGACTTTTTCCAACATCATCAGAGCCATGGTCCGCGTCTGCTCAACCTGCCCATCACTATGACGCGGCCTGCTGTTTTGCCCCGGCGCCCGCTTCGAACCACGGGCTGTAGAGGTCACACGTCTCCACGGTCCTTCACATGGCTGAATACATTTTATTCGCCATGACGCCACGGTCCTTCGCATGGCTGGATACGTATTATTCGCCACAACGCACGCAAGGATCCGCTCACGACCAGCACCTTTCGACCTCGTCCGCTAAGTCCAAACAGCACGACCGCCGAGACCACCGCCCACCCATCGTCGTCGCAGCACACCAGTTACGATCGTCCGCCTGACCACCAGCCACCCAACAGTCTCCGTCTCGAGACTGCAGGAGTCGTTCCGACAGGATCGTCAGACTACCTCACCTTTTGTCGTTCATTAAAGCGAATTCAGGGGGGGTGCATGTAGCGGTACCACCGGGTGTCCCTTACTTATGATACATAATTCCCTTTAACTTACCTACGTTGTATTGAGTTTGCAGGTTCGGGCCGTTGCCCCTTTAAGAATGCGAGCCGGGCCAGCTCGGTCTCCCACTCCCGCGGCAATCGCCGGCCCAGCTCAGTCTCCCGCTCCCGCGGCAAGCCCCGGCCTAGCTCGGCCTCCCGCTCCCGCGGCTTCGGCCGCAACGGCCAGCTCCAATGCCGGGTGCCGGGTAAATGCGGTGACGTCATCATGCGAGTCACATGACCGCCCCAAGCGCGAGCAAACGCGATGATGTCACGTCGCAAGTCACGTGACGCCCCGAGCGCGGGAAACGCGATGACGTCACGACGCAAACACGATGACGTCATCGCACAAACTTCCGGACTGCCTAGTCAGTCCTCGTGGCGTCCCCACTGGGGAAAGACCTGTTCCACGACTCTCCTGCATCGCTCTACGTTGTTTGCTGTAATTCATCTAATTCAACATTAAAATCCTGTTTGTTGCTCTTCCGAGTCAAGCTCCGTTATTTGTTAGGAATACACCTATTCCTACAATATTAGGACAGGTGACCAAAAGCTTGATCAAAAAGGTAGCATAAGGAGTGTCTTAAAGGAGAGAGAGGTGGAGAGGTTTAGAGAGGAATTCCAGAACTTGGGACCTAAAGGGCTGAAGGCACAGCCGCCTATGGTGGGGTGAAGGAAGTGGGGGATGAACAAGGCCAGTATTGGAGGAACACAGAGATCTCAGAGGGTTGCAGGGCTGGAGGAGATTAAAGAGATAGGGAGAGGCGAGGCCATGGAGGTTTTTAGGTTTTAAGTCTCAGTTGTTGGACATCTGGGTTGAGATCCAGCCCTGCCCAATAGGATGAGAGTCTCCCCTCTCTGCTGGCTGTCTGGGTCCTTTGTGAAATGGGTTTGGGCAGTCTCAGTCCAGTGGGCCTGGACCATCAGCACAGAACTGGCACTAATTCGATTTAGGGTTTGATGAAGTAGGGTGGGAGGAGGCTCGTGTGGAGCATAAACACCAGCATGGCCTGTTTCTGTGCTGTAAGTTCTATGTAATTGGCTGTGTCCCTCAGAAAGGCCAGTGGATGGCTGGTGTAGGAAATGGAAAAAATGTCAAACGGATGCAGTAGGTGATCTTCTGAGATTGTCACATAGTAGGAGCCTTACTCTGCATCCCAAACTTGAGATGGTTTTACTGCTGATACTGGATGCCTAAAATAGGAAATCTTGAAGAGCAAAGTCCCCTCATTAACAGCCCTCACCCTGATGAGCATTTCTTTAAGTCTCAGTTGCTCACGTGAGGATAGTAGTGTAGTGGTTATATTACTGGACTAATAATCCAGAGAGCACAAGTTCAAATCCCACCATGGCAGTTTGAGAACCTCAATTCGATTTTAAAAAACATTACAAATAAAAGATTGATATCAGTATAAGTGACCATGAAGCTGTTGGATTGTTGTAAAAACCCAGCTGGTTCACTAAGTCCTTTAGGGAAGGATACCTGCTGTCCTTATCTGGTCTGGCCTATATAACCCCAATTCCACACCAACATGGTTGATTCTTAACTGCCCTCTGAAGTGGGCACTCCATTGTACCAAACCACTGCAAAGAATAACAGCATTGGGGGAGCACCTTCACCACACGGTCTGCAGCAGTTCAAGAAGGAGGCCCACTACCAAGGGCAGCTAGGGAGGGGCAATAAATGCTTGCCTTGCCAGTGATGCCCACATCCTGAGAATGAATTTTCAAAATGCTTAACCTGTATGCTGCCTGAAGAACAAATATAGAGTAGCGTGATCATAGGCAGGAGTCCGGAGTTCCATATGAAGTGTTGTAAAGTCAATTAGGGGCTTGCCAAGGCACCAAGAGTCACTGAAAGAGATGGATATGGTGTATTTGGACTTTCAGAAGGTTTTCGATAAGGTCCCGCATAAGAGATTAGCGTGCAAAGTTAAAGCACATGGGATTGGGGGTAAGGTACTGACTTGGATAGAGAACTGGTTGGCAGACAGGAAGCAAAGTGTTGGAATAAACGGGTCTTTTTCCGAGTGGTAGGCAGTGACTAGTGGGGTACCGCAGGGATCGGTGCTAGGACCCCAGTTATTCACAATATATATTAATGATCTAGACGAGGGAACTAGATGTAATATCTCCAAGTTTGCAGATGACACAAAGCTGGGTGGGCGTGTGTGCTGTGAGGAGGATGCAGAGAAACTCCAGTATGATTTGGACAGGTTGGGTGATTGGGCAGATGCATGGCAGATGCAGTATAATGTGGATAAATGCGAGGTTATCCACTTTGGTGGCAAAAACAGGAAGGCAGATTATTATCTGAACGACAATAGATTGGGAAAAGGGGAAGTGCAACGAGACCTGGGTGTCCTTGTGCACCAGTCGCTGAAGGTAAGCATGCAGGTGCAGCAGGCGGTTAAGAAGGCAAATGGTATGTTGGCCTTTCATAGCGAGAGGATTCAAGTACAGGAGCAAGGATGTCTTGCTGCAGTTGTACAGGGCATTGGTGAGACCACACCTTGAGTATTGTGTGCAGTTTTGGCCGCCTTATCTGAGGAAGGATGTTCTTGCCATGGAGGGAGTGCAGCGAAGATTCACCAGACTGATACCTGGGATGGCAGGAATGAGGTATGAGGAGAGATTGGGTCGATTGGGCTTGTACTCGCTGGAGTTTAGAAGAATGAGAGGGGATCTCATTGAAACTTACAAAATTCTAACAGGACTAGACAGACTAGATGCAGGAAGGATGTTCCCAATGGCGGGGGAGTCCAGAACCAGGGGTCACAGTCCAAGGATAAGGGGTAAGCCATCTAGGACTGAGATGAGGAGGAATTTCTTCACCCAGAGAGTGAACCTGTGGAATTCTCTACCACAGAAGGCAGTTGAGGCTAATTCATTAAATATATTCAAGAAGGAGTTAGATATATTTCTTAAGGCTAAAGGGATCAAGGGATATGGGGAGAAAGCAGGGTCAGGGTACTGAATTTGGATGATCAGCCATGATCTCATTAAATGGCGGAGTAGGCTCGAGGGGCCGAATGGCCTACCCCTGCTCCTATCTTCTATGTCTATGTTTCTATGATATTGCCAGGTCCTCTGGTGGTAATTGGCTGCAAAGTGCTTTGGGACGTCCTGAGGTTGTGAAAGGTGCTTTATAAATGGGAGTTCTTTCTTTCTTTGATATAATATAAGTTTTTTAAATTATGAAAGGATGGGACAGAGTAGATAGAAGCAAACTGTTTCAAGTAGCTATGGGATCAAGAATGAGGGGCCATAGATGCTAGATTAAATGCAAGAGATTTAGAACAGAGGGCAGGAGAAACTTCTTCATACAGAGAGTTGTGAGGCTGTAAAAATCACATCCAGGGTTAGTGGTTGAGGCAGAAATGATGTCAACATTCAAGGTTAGATTGGATAGGTGGACGAAGGGAAAGGGGTTGAAGAGACATGGGAACAGTGGGTAAATGTGATTAGAACTATTTGCTCACAAACACCGACATGAATGGTCTGTTTCCATGTTGTAACTTTTATGTATTTCTATGCCATGCTACCTCTCAAAGTCTAACTGTAGTATAAATGGGGGTATAAGAGATCAGTGAAACCTTGTTCAGCGCTATTAAAATGCTGTCTATACAGCAGCCTTCAAACACTCTCTTCCTCAGGCGACTGAAGGCTGCACTGGCACACTGAGTGCGGTGTTGGACTTCGTCGTCGGCGTCTGCCCTTGTTGACAGTAGGCTCCTGAGGTATGGAAAGTGGTCCACGTTGTCCAAGGCCTTGTCGTGGATTTTGATAATCGGGGGGCAGTACTGTGTGGCGGGGGCAGGTTGGTAGAGGACTTTTGTCCTACGGATGTTTAGTGTAACCACCGTCTGCCCCACCTGTGACAGAGACTGTAGGTCCCGCATTGGACTCATCAGTCACCTGCGAACTCATTTTTAATGTGGAAGCAAGTCATCTTTGGTTTCGAGGGACTGCCTAAGAAGAAGAAGAAGATACAGTAGCATACCAAGAATTAAAATGTGCAACATTAACAAGATTTTTTAAAATTGACTGTTGGTTTTTCTAAGACACAACATTGCCATCTAGTGTATGTGTATAGTGTCCACTAGTGTGTAGCAATGTGATGCATTAGCATTCATTTAATTTTGTCCATCCTCCCAGAATTACTGAAAAGTAATTTGGTTTGATGTGTGTTCATTTATAGGCCCAGCTTTGACAGTTTTCTTGCCTTATTAAGGACCTGTTAATAACCAACTGAAGGTGACAGTACAGATTTGTTTGTGTTGCCTTCAAGCCCATATCACAGTACTCCTACATCAAGGTGGCATTAAGACAGCAAGGCCTAGAAATTCAGTGGGCTGCGCCACCTGTTAGTGCCTTAGGAGGGCACTTAGTGGGTTGGACGCCACTGCCCACGCCTCCCGCTAAATTTAGCGGTATGCTAATGGTGGCGCTAGCCATTAGCGCTGCGCCGCTACTGATGATGCCATTTTTTTTGCTGGCCGCCTGCCAGCACCTCTCCGCGCCGCCGTCCCCGGCCTCCTGAGACCCCCCCGCCTCCCCCCCCCCGCGGAGTGCCGGTTGTGTTCCAAGAGCCCAGCACTTCTCCTCGGTGCCGGGCTCTTTTGCCGGCACTCGTGATCTTTGATTGCGATGCAGCAGGCCCCTCCCCTTTAAGGGGAGGAAGGCCTGCAGTACCGCAGCGCGCCGTGCCGCAGCGTGTGGCGTTGCGGCACGTTGAGCTGCGATATTGAGTTGCAGCGCCCCAAGAGGGATGCGGGGCGCCTCCAGTAGCACGGCGCTTCCCCCTGGGGCGCGCAAAGTCCATTTCCAGCGGGCGGCCGCGACTACTTCCGGGGCGCTACCTTTAGCGCCCTGGCGCGGCTGGCCCCCCAAACGGGGTGCCACTGAATTTCTAGGCCCAAATGTCCAACATGGATTAGAGCAGCACACAGATTAAGGAACAATTTAACTGTTTCAGTCCACACATCAAGATAGAGTTGTGTTTATATAGGGGGAGAAATTCGGTTGGTAGCGCCAGCGATTAGCGCCTAAAGAGCCCGAGATTTGGGGCGTTACCCAATTTTCGGGTGGGCGCAGTGAACCCAGCGCTTCCTGCCATATTGAGTAGCCTTTTAGCGCCGGCGCTAACTCTTTGCGCCCGCTTGCGGGCGCAGGCAGATCATGACATCATTTCAGTGTGCAACGCCTTTTTGGCGCCCCGGACCGGAAATTCAGTGGCGCTCCCCTCCGTTCCGCCTGGCGCTATTAGTGACAGTTGGATGGAACGTTACCAGGTCCTTCTCGGACTCGGGGGGCGCTCTTTAAAGGGGACAGCACTAGTATAAAAGCGGCAGCCATTTGGGGTGGCCATCCTGCTCGTTGCTGGAGAGAGTTGCAGACCTTCAGTTGGAGAGCGTTCTTCTCATTGAGCCAGCGGAGCCTTGGGACCTTCAGCCCTGTCCAGAACAGTTTGATCGTGAGAGATTACTGCGTCTTACTCATCTGACATAATAATGGGAGCTGCTTTGGAGGGGAACGTCCTCCTGGCTGAACAACTGGCAAGGGCACAGAGACGGAGGGAGAGAGGGCCGGGATTGGCCAGAAGGAGGAGGGGCAATGGACGTCACCAAATCCGACCATACGCTGCCAGGGTTTTCAGGCAGCAGGTGTCATACCTTACCATGTCGGAGGAGCAGTGTCTGCGAAGGCTCAGACTCGGTAAGGATGTTGTGACTGAGCTGTGCCACCTGCTTGCTGAAGATCTGCAGCTGCGGCTACGGTGCAGGACCTCTCTGTCGGTGGCCGTCAAAGTCACTGTTGCCCTCAACTTTTTCGCCAGCGGCTCGTTTCAGGCAGCAACTGGGGACATTGCAAATATTTCACAATTTGCGGTGCATTGCTGCATCCGGCAAGTGACAGCTGCCCTCTATAGAAGGAGGCGCGAATGAATCACCTTCCCTGTGACCCTGGAGAAGCAGGGGGAGCGTGCACAGGGCTTCGCGGCTATTGCGGACTTCCCCATGGTGCAGGGGGCCATTGCGGGCGCCATTACAGAATCCCGAGGAGTTCCACAACCGCAAGGGGGTCCACTCCCTCAATGTGCAGCTGGTCTGTGACCACCGGCAGGTGATCATGGCGGTCAATGCACAATTCCCTGGCAGCAGCCACGACGCGTTCATCCTGCGGCAGACCTCAGTGGCTGACCTTTTTGAGGCCCCGGCTCACCCACGAGGCTGGCTTCTTGGCGACAAGGGCTATCCTCTCTGCCCATGGCTCATGACCCCGCTCCGTTTGCCCAGCACCCCGGCAGAAGAGCATTACAACAACAGCCATCAGGCGACCAGGAACATTGTGGAGCACACAATTGGTGTGCTGAAGCAGCGTTTCCGATGTCTCGACCATTCGGGGGCCGCCCTACAGTACTCACCGGAGCATGTGGCGCGCATCGTTGTTATCTGCTGCATGCTCCACAACCTGGCCATTCGACGCACACAGCCAATGCCAGCCGACCCTCAAGGTCCAGCAGAGCAGGCTGACGAGGAGGAGGAGGAGGAGGAGGAGCATGCGGACGAGGAGGAGCAGGAGGAGGAGGAGGAGGAGGAAGATGGGAGGGCTCCAGAAACTGGAAGGGCCGTTCGTCAGAGGCTCATAAGGACTCGGTTCTAGGCCCCTCTGATGGAATGCGGGGTGTGATTGGAACAGCGCCCTTCGGTTCGCAGTAAGCCTATGAAGGCCACCATGATTGTAAATAGTCTACAGCTCCATTGTAAATAAAACATTTTCTTTATTTTCAAAAAAGTGCTTCCTTCCAGCATGACAACGTAATGGCAACAGAAAGCATAACTAACAAACTAACAGATAACTGTCTGGCAAACCAGCGAGACTAACCAAAACATAACAAACAAACACAGCAGGTGTGGACAGCCTTGAATTCGAAAAAAGAGACATCTTAGCACCTCCCTCTACTGTTGACCCCTTGATGGAGACTGACTTCTCTTACGAGGTCGGCCCCTTCCCTCCCTGCAGCTCCTCCGTAATTGGACCCCAGTGGCTGTGTCAAGGCTGGGGAATGCCTGCTGAGTGTCTGGAAGCGCTGAAGCCCCTGAGGGACGGCCTGGATGACCTCTGGGCTTGGAGGGCCCGGAAGCTGGCTGCTCCAACTGGGCATGGCTGGAAGCAGTCTGCCGCGCAGGTGGTGGCAGCTGCACTGCTGACGTTCCAGCGGTGGCATCAGGAATGCTCACATGCCGAGAGAGGACACCTGCACCGTGGTCGGCCGACACACTGGCACTCTGACAGGGCCGCACCGGATCATCCGCCACAATCGACTGCTCCACAGATTCATGGCCTGCTGTGGTGCTGCAAGGGCCCGGGGTGATCCTGCCTGATGCAGCTAGGGTGGCAGCAGTGAGTGTTCGCGTGGCCTCAATTTGCGTGTGGACGAGGCCAGCAAGTGACAGCGTGGCAGCAGTGAGGACCTGCATGGCAGGTGCCAGTGCTTCGGAGAAGCCCTGGACAGTCCTTTCCACTGCTTCGGACAAGCCCTGGACAGACCTTTCCATTGCTGCCCCGAAGCCCTGAACAGACCATTCCATTGCTGCCCCGAAGCCCTGGACAGTCCTTTCCACTGCTGCCCCAAAGTCCAGCACATTCTTTGCCAGTGTGTCGATCGACTCAGGCATCCTCTCCACTGCAGCCATAAGCTCAGTGTGCCTGGGCCGGGCCTGGGCGCTCATATCGGCAAGGCTACGCACCTCCTCTACACTCTGTGCAGCAGTCATCGTGGCCTGCCTCGCCCTCCGGGGAGACGGCCTCCGAGCTTCCCTACCCCCCTCGTGTTGCTGCAGCCCGCTGGTTCCTGCAACTGGCTCCTCATCAGAGCACCCCACCTCCCCTCCAGGGAACTACTATCCCCAGTCTCCAGGTGTGTTGGCTCCCCTGAGGCTGGCACGGATGGTCCGGCTTCCTCCTGATCGTCGCCTCCGGAGGCACTGGCACTGGCAGCTTGAGGGGCCGGCTCCCGAGCTGGTGATGCAGCATCTGAAAGCAGGGAGGTTGAAGAGTGGCTTTAGCAAAAGGACAGCTTGGCAGCAAGGGATGCAAGAGTGCGGCAATGCTATGACATGGGTCCACAGTGAGAAAGCATGCTGGCGGGGGGAACAAGTGGAAGGAGGAGACAGCTGTAAAAGGTGAGAACCTTACCATCGCTGTCGACAATGGGGTCGGCAGCTGCAGTGGTGACAGGACCACTCAGACGTCCTCCAACAATCTGGTGGACTCTCTCCTCGAGATCCGTCAGAGTCTGCAGCTGAGGACGACCCCCTCTGGTGCGAAACTGGTCCTTGCGGTTCCTCGCCAGCTTGGCCTGCAGGGGAAAGGATGGGAAGTGATGTTACATGATGCCCTGAGTTATCATCTCATGCCCCCCATGGTGGAAGAGCCCTTACATGATGCCCTGAGTTATCATCTCATGCCCCCCATGGTGGAAGAGCCCTTACATGATGCCCTGAGTCAAATGTGCATGTGTGTGCCCAGAAAGGGCCATGGGTGCTTGCTGACAGATGGCCATTGGGGCATAGCGCACCCTGTAGCCATAAAGTCAGGTGCAAATGGAGGGATGCAGAAGTTTGCATAAACACCACTCACCCTCACAACCCGAGTGAGGTCGTTGAATTTCTTCCTGCACTGCACAGGGCTCCTGGTCGCCATGCTGCTGGAGTTGACCCTCTGAGAAACATCCCTCCAAGCTCGTCGGTAGTCCTTGTGATTAGGCCTCCTGCCATTGTCGGGGTAGGGTACATCTCGCCGGCGCTCCACTGCGGCCACCAATTCCTCCAATGCCCCATTGGTGAAGCGCTCTGCTCTCTGCCTCACCCTCTCCATCTGCTCCAAGTTTTTTGCGCCAGAGAAGGGCCTGCTCCGATTTTCAGGCCTACAAGGCGCAGAGTGTGGATGCTGGAGCTGACTGACCCACCCCTTTAAGAGCTGGCCGGCGCCTGGAAGTCTCGTGGTCATCGGTAATTGAGAGCACCTGCGCTGCGCCCGCCCGCCTCGATATTGGGTTGCGCCGGCATGTTAGCGCCTTAGGAGTCCCGTGTAATGCCTGAACTCGCGCCTCAATCACCTTTAGGGGCGCTGCAACCCAATATCGCGCGAGGTGGCGATAAGTTGCGTCTGGCTATAAAATTTGCGCAGCGCCAATTCTAACGCCCCAAGCGGGGCTATACCCAATTTCTAGGCCATAGTGTCTTATCATGTCTCCAAGAACTCTACCATCTTCTAACTCTGACCTTTTCTACATCCCCCTCTCCTTTTGCGCCACCATTGGTGGCCGTGCCTTCAGCTGTCTCAGCCCTAAGCTCTGGAATACCCTTGCTAAACACCTCTGCCTACCAACCTCCCTCTCCTCTTTTAAGACCGCTCCTAAAGCCAACCTCTTTGACCAAGCTTTGACCCTCCTAATATCTCCTTCAATCGAGTGGCATAAAGATGGTTATGGCCATGGAAAGAGCATTCATGTCGCAGCCTGTCAGACTGTTAGTCAGCCTGCGAATCCTTCCACTACTTCACACTGTTCTCCGAGGGAAGAAGGTGAAGGTACGAAAACAACAACAGCAGGTCATGGTAAATGGACATCATTGGATTTGCACAACTACTGCCAAGTGAATTAACAACCCCCAGTTTGTTTTGGACAAGCTGGCAGTAATGATTTCAGAGTTGCTAATTTTCTAGTATGGAATTCATTACATAGAGCCCCATGATGGTTACTATATGCCAGCATTAAAATTGATCTAAAATTGAATAACACCACCCACGCCCCCAGCCCCCATATAAATAGAAAAATGTATCTGGTAAATGGTTCTAAATTATTGAGGCTTTGTTTTTGTGACTCAAAGTTAGATTACTCCTCGATGACTACCACTCTATCGTGAACCCATCTGAACCGTTCAGCTAGATTGCTGCCTTGTAATCACTCCCAGGTATTCATTATTCTCTGCTTACGTTGTAGGGTTCAAAGCAATTTATTTTGGAAGAGGATTTCCTCTGTGTAATAAAATCATAAATCCATTCTTCATAAATAAGTCTGGGATTTCATTATAGATAACACAAGAGCTGATCCTCGCCCTGTTCTCCTTGCAGAGACAATCTCAGTTTTAGTCAGTGGCTACAAGGACACACTGTGCAGAGTTATAAAACTTCACTGAGTACCAAATGCCCTTTGATTTAAAGCTACAGTCCAGAGGTGAAGTTGTTGTTAACGGGAAAGATAAAAGTCACAGTTACAACATATAGACTGGAGCACTGGTCAAGGAGAGAGAGCAGCTTATCAGATGAGCAAGGACACAGGCTCTCAAAGTAACATGTAAGAAAAGTTAACAACCCTCCAAGAACTCTGCATTCCTCCAATTCTGGCCTCTTCTGCAACCCTGATTTCCTTCACCCCTGACGTGCCTTCAGCTGCCAAAACCCCAAGCTCTGAAATTCCCTCCCTAAACCTCTCCGCCTCTCTACCTCTCTCTCCTCCTTTGAGACGCTCCTTAAAACCTACCTCTGTGACCAAGCATCACCTGTCCTAATATCTCCTTAAGTGGCTCGGTGTCAAATTTTGTCTGATTATGCTTCTGTGAAGTGCCTTGGGACATTTTACTATGTTAAAGGCACTATATAAACACAAATTGTTGTTGTTAATGTTCCAAACCTTTAGTACAATAAGGTCTCCTGTGAAACAGTTTACACATTCAATTTGCCATAAACCAAAGTTAACACTCACAGAATACAATGCTTGTGATAAATGCATTTCTTACAATGCTTGCACACTACTAAAGAAACAATGGGCTGGATTTTGTGAACCTCGGCGGGTCCGTGGCGGGTGACATTGGTGACGGGCCCCGGCCCCACTGCTGGCTCCAGTCCGCTGTGTAGAATGAATTTACCTTGATTGGGCTTGTTAAGCCCGCCCAGCGCATTTCCCGGCCAATTAGAGGAAGCAGGTCTGGTGACGTCATTTGATGACGCATCATCAGCCGGTTTAAAGGGGCCATGTCCAACTTTAACTTGACATTTGTGCTGTCAGTGTTCTACAGCATTGAGGTGCTACAAACACTGACAAGCACTGCACAGAGGTGCAGGGCTGCACCCAGGCTCTCCCATGACACCCTCCAGCATCACAGCACGCAGGGAGGTTCTCTTCCCTGCCCATGGGCGGAAATGACCTCCCTAGGAAATCAAGACAGCCTGGTTGCACATTGCAGAGGAGGGCACAAGCAAGGATGTGGTCAGGAGGATCTGGGTGCAGTGCTGCAAACGTTTCAATGATCTCAGTAGATCACAAAACGTTAGTACAAAGTTACACTCAACCTCATCCTGCTGTGCCTCTCATCACATCCCCATCACTCTGCCTTCCCTACCCTACTCCTGCACATCCTTACTCACACCAACTTACCTTGCACCTCCACCCATCCATCTCTATCTACATTATCACTTCCCCACCTCACTAGTCACCCCTCACACTCACCCTCATCCTAGTGCAATCATACCAACTAACAACACACACGGGTAGGCACTTGTGTGTTTTATCCAATATTCATGTAAAGTATCTGCTAATGTGGTGTCAAACATTGAATCCTTTATTTTTAATACTTTGCATTCTTGGACAGATTTTTGAAGTGACTTAGTGAGTTGCAGTGAATGGTGAGACATAACGGTACCCCCCATAATGATGATGAGTGTGAAAGGAATGGCTTAGGCATTGTAGGGATGCTTTATGGTGTTGGTGTGTGGTGGTGCCAACCTGGCACATCATGTGGCAGCCAGAGTGTACAGCATCAAGTGAAGTAACTCTGGCCATGGTGAGGCCATCCCTGGCCTCCTGGGCAGCAATGTGGTCGGGTGCTGATGCCCTGTGTCCAGTGCAGCATCAGTTGATCGCGGGGAAGGTTGGTGTTGTAGTTGGTGCTGCTGGTGTGCCTGGTGCTGCTGGCGTTGGGGCTGATCGTGGTGGGATTCTGAGGACCAAGATGAGAGAGTTTCAACACCACCCATGCTGATAGAATAGATGGCACAGGAAGTAGAGATGACAGAAGCAATCTGTCAACGGTGGGAGAGGTAATGAGGTCAGGCTGGATGGAGACTTGTGTAAAGACTTGCAGCATTCTGAATCTGTAGTGGAAATGCAGTTTAGAGAATTTATTGGTTAAGGGAACATTTCTCAAGCAGCTGGGAACTTTGACTTGACATTTGAAGCTGTCAATTCATCAGCTGATTCAATGGCGAGTGACCTCCCGCCTCAGCTTCACTGACGAGGTCTCGGCACAGCGGGAAACCGGTGGGTGACCTGTCAAATTCAAAAAGCTGGGAAAAAAACATTTTTAAGTGGCTGTAAACAAGCCACTAATGATTTTAATTGCCTCCCCCGCCGCTGCATGTTGGGTCTGCTCAGCGCTGACAGACCCGACATTTGGTAAAGGCACGTGGCAGCGGGTTCACAGCGGGGTCCCGACCCGCTGGGGAAAAAAACACTTTCCCACCCGACCCGCCACCGATCGCACCCACTGACACCCCCCTCCCCCCCGCAAAATCCAGCCCAATGTAAGATTTGGAGAATTATCATGAATCATTGACGTTGATACATTTCCTTTGTATGTTATCCAAACCTATGATGCTAGAATTGATGGACACACGTTAGCAGCACAAATTTGCCAGTATGGGTACAGTGGCCTAGTGGTTATGGTACTCGATCAACATCCTAGTTACCGTGAGTTCAAAATCCCCCATGGCAAGTTGTGAAATCAAGTTCAATAAATCTGGTAATTTATGGTCTGGCACCAGCAAATGACTGTGAAAATTGCCAGATTATTGTAAAACCCATCTGGTTTTCTAGGGGCAGAAATCGGTATGCGTTGTGCCAATTTTTCGGGTGCAAAGCGTGCCAATTTAGCAGTGGGATGGGCTGTGCCCAATCCGCGCAGATGTAGATCCCACTGCTAAATTCAAGGGGCCCATTTCTAAGGCATTCCAGGTGGCTGGCATATATAGATTTATTATCGAATATAATATATATTATTGAATATATTATGGTCCCAACATTTGTTGAGGACCCCTTTTTGACATTTGTTGCCAATGAGCAGGGCAGGCATCGGGGCCTACCCCACTCAGGCTTCTTCAGCGGCCCCCGCGGGACCCAACTAAAGGTAGGTGGAAAAATGTTTGTTTTTAAAAAAAAACTTTTTTTAAAGAACCGATAAGAACCTAGGTGAGGCAAAGGCTATTGGAATACTGAGATCAGTGCTTTGAGAGTGTATTAACTGAGTTAAGTACTGTATAGTTTTATTTTATCTTTACTTTTAAAAAACAATCCTGTGGAGTCAGAGGAGAGGGAGTGCACAGGAGCCGCAATCGGAACTTCCCCCATATCCCACTCCAACCCCACCCCTCCCGTCTCCTGGGATATATCTGAGGCAGGTGGCCCAGCATTGGTTTCTCTGCACAGGCGGAGGTGGAGGTGTCATCAGCTCCGGCAGCTTGCGTCGTGTGTGCTGATGAGGCCCCAGGGCCAATTTCTATCGTTCCTCGAGCCTCTCGGGTGGGAAAGCAGGCCCAGACCAAAATCTACCCGCTAATGTCCATCAGAGAAGGGAACCTAACACCCCACTGCCCCACCGCCCTACCTGGTCTGGCCGACATGTGACTCCAGTCCCACGCTATGTGGTTCACGTTTAGGGCAACTAGCGATGGGGCATCAATACTCACTTGCTAGCGTATCCCACATCATCCCAAGAACAAATATAAAAAAGTTAACAGATAACTCTACAGTACTAACTCGGCCCATGCACTGATCTCAGTATTGCAATTGCCTTTACCTCACCTAGGTTCTTATAGCCACTAGGCTAAATAAATACGGGAGCCACAGTGAATTGTTTATTCATTCAATGGGATGAATTGTGTTCTATCATAAAAGGAATATTCAATTTTTTACTTATTTAAAAAAATACCCAGATATCTTACGGGGCATTATGCTAACATTAAAGTTTAAATTTGGCTTAATTTAGCAAATAAACATCCTGGTAAATGCACCTGATAAGAAGCATTAAGCAAGATTCTAACAGCACAATTCAATGTTACTGATAAGAAACCACTGCTATTGCCAGAAATATTGGCCAGGATTTGGCGGCGTTCGCTGTCATTACTCTGTGAAACTGACAGCAACTTCTGCCGTCCGCACATGTGCAGTTAAACACGGGAATCCAGAAGTTGCTGTCAGTGATTCCCTGCTCCTCCACAGGGCGCACTGCTGAAGTCTCCGCAGATGGCAATCTTTAGAAATCATAGGAGGGGAGGAAAAAGTGGGAGAGCAATAGTGATAGGGGATTCTATCGTAAGGGGAACAGATAGACGTTTCTGTGGCCGCAGACGTGACTCCAGGATGGTACTTTGCCTCCCTGGTGCCAGGGTCAAGGATGTCACTGAGTGGCTGCAGGACATTCTGAAGGGGGAGGGTGAACAGCCAGAGGTCGTGGTCCATATCAGTACCAACGACATAGGTAGAAAGAGGGACGAGGTCCTGCAAGCAGAATATAGGGAGCTAGGAAATAAATTAAAAAGCAGGACCTCAAAGGTAGTAATCTTAGGATTACTCCCAGTGCCACGTGCTAGCGAGAGCAGAAATAGGAGAATAGACCAGATTGAATGCGTGGCTGGAGAGATGGCGTAGGAGGGAGGGATTTAAATTTCTGAGGCATTGGGACCGATTCTGGGGAAGGTGGGACCTGTACAAGCTGGACGGGCTACACCTCGGCAGAACCGGGACCAGTATCCTCGCAGGGGGGTTTGCTAGTGCTGTTGGGAAGGATTTAAACTAGTTTGTCAGGGGGCTGGGAACCTAATTGTGGGCCCAGAACAGAGAGAAACAAAGCTGGAAGTGCAAGTTAGAAAAGTAGTCATCAAAACTAGTTGGGAGCAGAAACAAAGGCCAACAGTAAAGAAGGTCAAAGTGCAGAAAAATATTAAACAGGCAAAGTTGAAGGCACTTTATCTAAATGCACGTAGCATTCGCAACGAGGTGGATAAATTAATGGCACTAATAGAAGTAAATGGGTATGATGTAATTGCTATTACAGAGACATGATTGCAGGGTAACCAAAGCTGGGAACTGAATGTTCCAGGGTACTCAACATTTAGGAAGGACAGACAAAAAGGAAAAGGAGGTGGCATAGCACTGTTAATAAGGGATGAGATCGGTACAGCAGAGATAAAAGATCTTGGCTTGGCAGATCGTGATATAGAACTGGAATCAGTTTGGGTGGAGCTAAGAAACAGCAAAGGGCGGAAAACATTGGTGGGAGTTGCGTATAGGCCATCAAACAGTAGTGGTAATGTAGGGCAGTATCAATCAAGAGATTAGAAGTGCATGTAACAAGGGCAATACGGTAATCATGGGGGACTTTAATCTACATATTGACTGGGCAAATCAAATTACCACTAATGGTGTGGAGGACAAATTCTTGGAATGCATGTGAGATGGTTTCCTGGATCAGTATGTGGAGGAACCAACCAGGGAACAGGCTATTCTGGATCTGGTACTGTGTAATGAGAAAGGGCTAATCAATAATCTTGTGGTAAAGGGGCCTTTAGGGACAAGTGACCATAATATGATTGAATTTTATATTAAGTTTGAGAGTGATGTAGTCCAATCTGAAACTAAGGTCTTCAATCTAAACAGTGGAAACTACAAGGGTATGAGGGACAAGTTGGCCTTGGTAGATTGGGAGACTACACTAAAAGGTATGAAGGTGGACATACAATGGCTAACATTCAAGGAAATAATGCATAATTTGCAACAAACATATATTCCTCTAGGGCATAAAAACCCAAAAGGAAAAGTGATCCAACATGGCTAACAAAAGAAATTAAAGCTCATATTAAGTCAAAGGAGGAAGCTTATAAAGTTGCCAGAAAAAGCAGTCAGCCTGAGGATTGGGATCTTTTAGAAATCAGAAAAGGGGGACCAAGAAATTGATAAAGAAAGGGAAAATGGAATATGAGCACAAACTAGGAAAAATATAAAAACGGGTTGTAAAAGCTTCTATAGGTATGTGAAAAGGAAAAGACTGGCAAAGGTAAATGTAGGTCCTTTACAGTCAGAGACGGGAGAATTTATAATGGGGAATGAGGAAATGGCTGAGAAATTAAATAAATACTTTGTTTCTGTCTTCACGGAGTATGTGGAGGAACCAACCAGGGAACAGGCTATTCTGGATCTGGTACTCCCAGAAATATGAGAAAACCAATGGTGTGGCAAGAATGAGGAACTTAAAGAAACTATTATTAGTAAAAAAACAGTACTAGCAAAATTAATGGGACTAAAAGTCAATAAATCCCAAGGACTGGATGACCTACATCCTAGGGTTTTGAAAGAGGTGGCCATTGGGATAGTGGATGCATTGGTTGTCATCTTCCAAAATTCTATAGCTTCTGGAACGGTTCCTGCAGATTGGAGGATAGCAAATGTAACCCCGCTATTTAAGAAAGGAGGGAGAGAGAAAACAGGGAACTACAGACCTGTTAGCCTCACATCAGTAGTTGGGAAAATGCTGGAATCTATTATAAAGGATGCAATAACTGGGCACTTAGAAACTAATAGTAAGATTGGGCAGAGTCAACATGGATTTATGAAAGGGAAATCCTGTTTGACAAAATCTATTGGAGTTCTTTGAGGATGTAACTAGTGAAGTAGACAAAGGGGAACCGGTAGATGTGGTGTATTTGGATTTTCAGAAGGCCTTCGATAAGGTCCCATACAAGAGGTTGGTGAACAAAATTAGGGCACATGGAATTGGGGGTAATATCTAGCATGGATTGAGAATTGGTTAACAGATAGAAAACAAAGAGTAGGGATAAACGAGTCTTTTTCAGGATGGCAGGCCCTGACTAGTGGGGTACCACAAGGATCGGTGCTTGGGCCCCAGCTATTCACAATCTATATCAATGATTTGGATGAGGGGACTACATGTAACATTTCCAAATTTACTGATGATACATAGCTAGGTGGCAGTGTCAATTGCAAAGAGGATGTGAAGAGGCTTCAAGGGGATCTCGACAGGCTCAGTGAGTGGGCGAGAACATGGTAGATGGCATATAATGTGGATAAATGTGAAGTTATCCACTTTGGTAGAAAAAACAGAAAGGCAGAGTATTTCCTAAATGGTGAAAGATTGGGAAATGCAGATGCTCAAAGGGACCTGGATGTCCTTGTACATGAGTCACTGAAAGTGAATGTGCAGGTACAGCAAGCCATTAGGAAGGCAAATGGTATGCTGGCCTTCATTACAAGAGGATTTGAGTACAGGAGTAAAGAAGTCTTACTCCAATTATATAGGGCCTTGTTGAGACCACACCTGGAGTACTGTGTACAATTTTGGTCTCCTTACCTAAGGAAGGATATACTTGCCATAGAGGGAGTGCAACAAAGGTTCACAAGATTGATTCCTGGGATGGTGGGACTGTCGTATGAGAAGAGATTGAGTAAACTAGGCCTGTATTCTCTTGAATTCAGAAGAATGAGAGGGGATCTCATTGAACCATACAAAATTATTACAGGGCTTGATAGGGTAGATGCTGGGAGAATGTTTCCCTTGGCTGGGGAGCCTAGAGCCAAGGGCCACAGCCTCAGGATAGAGGGTAGGCCATTCAGGACTGAGATGAGAAGAAATTTCTTCACACAGAGGGTGGTGAATCTTTGGAATTCTCTACCCCAGAGGGCTATGGAGGCTCAGTCATTGGGTATATTCAAAACAGAAGTCGATAGATTTCTGACTAGTAAGGGCATCAAGGGATATGGCGATAGGGCCGGTGAATGGAATTGAGGCCATGATCTCATTGAACGGTGGAGCAGGCTCAAAGGGCCGAATGGCCTACTCCTGCTCCTATTTCTTATGTTCTTATGTTCTTAACTGAACTGACGTGAACTTCCGCCAAATATACGCGGTAATATCGTTGTTGAAAACCCCCTGAAAAAGTTAAACCTTGTTAAATGAGGTGTAACTGGGTTTTTAACAGCATACTAAATCATAACTACTGCTGAACAACCTCTCTGGCCCTGAAACACTAATTTTATATTTGTGGAATGTTAAATGTTTCCATTATGATAAAAATGTCATAGGTTTTTAATATAATAAAATTATTTTTTTTAAGTTTGTTTATGATATTTCAGCTTCTACCTTAATCCCATGTATATGTCACAATCTTTATTTCGTTCTCTGTAAAATTTATAAAAAGTGAAGGATAATATTGCTTTTTACTTCCTGGTTTGCTGTCTGTGAGAATTCTTCAATATGATTGGCTGCTTAACCTGCTTGATCACTGTTGCTCGACACTGGAGATCCACTAAAGTTGGTGCCAGAATAAATTAACATCGGGAAAGTTGAAATCAGCGCCACAAAGATTGCTAGATCTTTGTAGGCAGCTTTCTTCGAGGTTAGCGGTGAGGTCAGTCACTTCTCCAATGACTGCAAAATCCGGGCCATTGAAATTGCAATCAAGTCAACCTTTGACATCAATCCCCACTCCAGAGACTTGAGCACATAATCTAGGCTGACACTTCAGTGTAGTACTGAGGGAGTACTGAACTGTCGGAGGTGCCATCTTTCAGATGAAACGTTAAACTGAGACCCCCTCTGCCCTCTCAGTTGGATGTAAAACATTACAAGAAGCGCACGGGAGATCTCTCAGTGAACTGACCAACATTAAAAGTCTTTAGAATGCCCCAAAGCACTTCAAAGCCAATTATGTGCTTTTGAAGTGTAGTCACTATGAAATGTGGGGAATTGTGCACAACAAGATCCCACAAACAGCAATGAGATTCATGACTAGTTCATCTGTTTTATTGATGTTGGTTGAAGGATAAATGTTGCCTTGGACACCAGGGAGAAGTCCCCTGCTCCTCTTTGAAATACTGCCATGGGATCTTTTGTGTCCAACTGAGAGGGCAGACAGGTCTTTGGTTTAGCATCTTATCCAAAAGACTGCACCTCCGACAGCACAGCATTCCCTCAGTGCTGCACTGGAAGTGTCAGCCTAGATCAACAGAGGAAATCTTCTCTGTGGCTGTTCTATTTAGTCTATCTCTTTTTAAAGGAACCACCGGCAAATTTCAGAAGGTTTTGAATGTGTTAAAGTAAAAATTTCCTTGATGAGGGCAAAAGATTCCTTTGTGATTTGTTGTGAGGTGATTCTTTGTGCTGGGAGTTATTCAGTCTAGTAGGGCATTTACTGACTGAGGATCACTACCCGAGATGGGGACTACATAATGGGCACCTTGAATCACAGAGAGACCTTGGGGGCGAAATTTCCCTTGTTTGCGCCTCCGGTGGGAGGCGCTAATGGGGCACAAATGGCTTTTTGCCCCCCCCCCCCGAGGAGATAACCGTGGCTCCCGCGAAATTCCGCGGGAGGTTAGCGGTGGCACTACCGGGTATCACCCCGATCTACTGTGACCAGAGATCATGATGTCATCTCTGGGCGCAGCCCCCCGGTAACGCCGCGGGAGAAAAATTCTCCCTCGCGCCCCGCAGCAGCGCTGGGCGATGTTACCAACTGCTGCAGGGGTCGCGAACACTGAGACCGGCCACTCGCGGGGCGCCATTTAAAGGTGCAGTGGCCGGCCGACATTAAATAAATTGGCGCTTAAAAAAAAATTCTGAGCACTGAGTGCCGCGATCGGTCAGCCCGGCACTCAGCTTGGCACTTGCACAGCATTCCCTTACCCCGGTGCTCCAGCATATGCCAAAAAAAATGCAGAACTCGCAGCGGGGAGCCCTTCCCTTTAATTGAGGGAAGGGCTCCTGTAACACGGCAGCGCCACTCATGGCCACATGTGGCGCTGCTGAGCTTATCGCCCCAAATTAGGACATTCCCTGCCTCTTGCGCTCCAAGAGGCGGGTGGAGCGCTTGATTTAGCGCTCCGCTTCTCTCTTGGAGCAAAACAATGGGAATTTCTCAAATGTTTGAAAAGGTTAGTGCCTGGTGCTAACTTTTCAAACATTTTTGACTTAGCGCCCCAAATGGCCCTCGAGTGGAATTTCTCCCCCCTTGTCTATTCTTTTCATCAAGGCCAGATTTTTTAATAAGTATTTTCTATGAAACAGCTGGAGCAGGGCCCCATGAGTTGGATTTTTTTCCTTACCCTACAGTTTGAAAGATTTTTGCGCCCTAAATTGCTGGAAATGTGAGCAGATAATGGTGCAACGAGGGCAACGGGGCATCTGGGACCTTGGTGAATGACGGGACCAACATTCTATCTCCTTTGCTGAAGTTCTTTGAGGATGTAACGAGCAGGGTGGTTAAAGGGGAACCAGTAGATGTATATTTGGATTTCCAGAAGGCATTCGATAAGGTGCCACATAAAAGGTTACTACACAAGATAAGAGCTCACGCGGTTGGGGGTAATATATTAGCATGGATAGGGGATTGGCTACCTAACAGAAAACAGAGAGTCAGGATAAATGGGTAATTTTCAGGTTGGCAAACTGTAACTAGTGGGGTGCCGCAGGGATCAGTGCTGGGGCCTCAACTATTTACAATATATATTAGTGACTTGGATGAAGGGACCGAGTGTAATGTAGTTAAATTTGCTGATGATACAAAGATAGGTGGGAAAGCAAATTGTGTGGAGGATACAAAGAATCTCCAAAGGGATATAGAGAGGCTAAGTGAGTGGGCAAAAATCTGGCAGATGGAGTTTAATGTGGGAAAATGCGAGGTTATCCACTTTGGTAGGAAAAATTAAAAAGCAAATTATTATTTAAATGGGGAGAGATTACAAAATGCTGAGGTACAGAGGGATCTGGGGGTCCTTGTACATGAATCACAAAAAGTTAGCATGTAGGTACAGCAAGTAATTAGGAAGGCAAATGGAGTGTTGGCCTTTATTGCAAATTGAATGAAGTATAAAAGCAGGGAAGTCCTGTTACAACTGTACAGGGCGTTGGTGAGACCACACCTGGAGTACTGAGTAGTTTTGGTCTCCTTATTTAAAGAAGGATATACTTGCATTGGAGGCAGTTCAGAGAAGGTTCACGAGGTTGATTCCGGAGATGAAGGAGTTACCTTATGAAGAAAGGTTGAGCAGGTTGGACCTATACTCATTGGAGTTTAGAAGAATGAGAGGGGATCTTATTGAAACATATAAGATTCTGAAGGGGATTGACAGGGTAGATGCAGAGAGGACATTTCCCCTTGTGGGGGAATCTAGAACTAGGGGGCATAATTTCAGAATAAGGGGGCACCCTTTAAAATCGGAAATTAGGAGAAATTTCTTCTCTCAGAGGGTCGTGAATCTTTGGAACGCTCTTCCCCAGAGAGCTGTGGAGGCTGGGTCATTGAATATATTTAAGGTGGAGATAGACAGATTTTTGAACGATAAGGGAGTCAAGGGTTATGGGGAGTGGGCAGGGAAGTGGAGTTGAGGCCAAGATCAGATCAGCCATGATCTCATTGAATGGCAGAGCAGGCTCAAGGGGCCAAATTACCAACTTCTGCTCCTACGTCTTATGTTCTTATGTTCTTAACCAATGAGATTTAAGGACTGAGAAAGAAACAGAGCTACGACAGAGAAGGCAATAGGGTGAATTAGAGTCAAATTAATGAGAAAGAGAAATAAAGAGAGACAAAGAAAGATTGCACTGAGAGAGAGAAAAAAGAGACATAAAGGAAAAATAAGATTTTTTAGTAATAAGTTAAAAGCCTCGAGAAACAATTTATTACCTGTAGGAGTGAGGTTCAACAGTTTAAATTGTTCCCTTCCTAGGCCGGAGAGACTGAGTGGCATTGCAGGGACACAAATCTCATCATTAAAAGTGTTAAGTCTGTGTGTTCCAGTTGTATTAAGATTAATTACTGACACAGACTACAAGAATAAAGTTCAACAGGTCTTTACTAGTTGGAGGTCAGGACTATACTAAATACAATATCACTACACAGTACTTATATACCAGTGGTCACCACCGGTATTACGTATACAGCAGCTAGAGAAAGCAGTACATCTCTTAAGGTGGAACAGGCTTAAGTTCTCTTAAGGTGGAACAGGTTACATACACCACAAAAAGGGTTCGTACGCCATTAAATCATAGAATCATAGAATGGTTACAGCACAGAAGGAGGCCATTCGGCCTGTCAAGCCAGTGCCAGCTCTCTACAAGAGCACTTCAGCTAGTCCCACACCCCTGCTCTTTTCACATAGTCCTGCAAATATTTTCCCTTCAGGTATTATCGAATTCCCATTTGAAAGCCACGATTTAATCTGCCTCCACCACGCTCTCAAGCAGTGCATTCCAGATCATAACCACTTGCTGCGTCAAAAAGTTTTTCCTCGTGTCGCCTTTGGTTCTTCTGCAAATCACCTTAAAATCTGTGTCCTCTGGTTCTCGACCCTTCTGCCAATGGGAACAGTTTAGATCCTTCATGATTTTGAACACCTCTATCAAATCTCCTCTCAATCTTCTCTGCTCTATGGAGAACAACCCCAGCTTCTCCAGTCTATCCACCCAACTGAAGTCCCTCATCCCTGGAACCATTCTTGTAAATCTTTTCTGCACCCTCGCTAAGGCCTTCACATCCTCCCTAAAGTGCGGTGCCCAGAATTGGACACAATACTCCAGTTGAGGCCGGACCAGTGTTTTATAATGGTTAGTTATAACTTCCTTGCTTTTGTACATTTGGGGCTGGATTTTACTCACCGAGACACGTGGGGGCGGGACTGCTGCATTCCGGGTTCTAGTCCCACCCCCAGCGACATCCGACGCACAGACGCTATTTTCCCCTGATTGGCCTTGTTAAGCCCGCCCTGCAGGCTTGCTGGCCAATTAAGGGAAAGCCCGTGTCAGATGACGTCAGTTGATGACACTTCATCTGCCGGTTTTCTTAAAGGCACATGAACCATAAATTTTTGACAGATGATTTGACAGTGTTTAACAGCATTGAGATGCTGTCAAACACTGACAATCACTGTACACAGGTGAGCCCTTGTACCCAGGCTCTCCAGTGACTCTCTTCTTAGGATGAAACAAATGGCAGCTGCAGGTGAGGGTACAGAAGCGATCTGTCACTTCTCCTATTGAGGTGAGGCCACACAAACACTTCAAAGCTTGTCACCTACAGAAAAATCTAAACATATTAAAAATGACTTTCCCAACATTTCCTTACCTCTGATACTCACCAGTGTCCCATTACATCCTTCACACCACTTCTGCAGCTGTCATCTGTACACCAACATAACAACTGAGCGAGATCCAGCCCAGCGGCTGAAACTGTTCGCCGTCAATGGGTTGTACCCAGCGCCGGTTGCCCTGCCAAGAAAAGGGAACAAGGAACGCACTGAAGCCGACGCGCAGGCTGCGAACCCCGAAAGCCAGCGGTCGTCGCCCGAGGGAAAAGCTTACCCCTCCCGCCAGGGGAAGAAACGCGGGAAGCCGCCAGTAGGCGGGGAAGAAGACAGGAGCGGGAAACCGCCATTTTGAAAGTGGGCGGGGAAAGAAGACAAGCGCGGGAAACCGCCATTTTGAAAAAAAAGTTAAAGAAATATTTCGTTGTTGTTTCTCAGGAAGAGTGTGAAGATGCCTAAGCGTAGTAACACCAACGGTTTCGATTCCGATGTGGAAGATCGGGCCACGTATGTAGAACGAATCGAGATATATTGTAAGGTCAATAAGATAGCAAATTATGACAAAGCTCTAACCTTACTAAACTCAATGGGTGCGAAGACATATAGGTTATTGAAGCATCTTCTATCACCAGCTAAACCGGCGGATCAGTCTTTCGCTAATATTGTTGCTGTCCTGAAGGATCATTTTAACCCCGCACCGCTGATGTTAGCGGAACGATCAAAATTTTACATGAGAACGCAACGAAAAGAGGAAAGCAACGTGGAGTACCTGGTTGAACTGCGTAGGCTAGCAAAATACTGTCAGTTTGGGGTAAATCTGACAGAGGCACTGAGAGACAAGTTCGTGTGCGGGATGTCGAAGGAAGGAACACAAAAACGACTGCTCGAAGAGAACGATCTTACACTTGATAAGGCTGTCCTTATTGCAGCATCGCACGAAGCCGCAGCGAGAGGCACGGCGGAAATGCAGCGGAAGACAGCGGTACTCAGACTGGATCAAATGACTTCGGGTACAACGAAATGTTATCGTTGTGGGAAGACAGCACACGACCAGAACCAATGCTGGTTTAAAAACCAGGAATGTAGAAAATGTGGCAAGCTTGGTCACATAGCTAAGGTATGCCGGTCAGGAAAGAAGACCAGCAATAATAAGTCACCGCAGAAGAAGTACAGAAAGGTACATAAGGTGACTGGGAAGAGTCCAGATGAACAGAATTCGGACTCAGACTCCAACAGCAAGGAACTGGGTAGTCTGAGGATTCACAATGTGAGTAAAGAAGCTGACCGACAAACTATCTGGGTCACACTACAGATTGCAAAAGTCCAAGTGAAGATGGAAGTGGACACCGGATCGGCGTTGACGGTCATGAATAAGCAAGATTACAAAAAGTTATTCAAACATATTCCCCTACGGGATACGGAGATAGTATTGCAGACATACACGGGGCACAAAGTATACCCCATCGGAAAGATAGAAGTCAAGGTGAGATACAGGGACAAAGATCACCAAGGGATGGACATGTATGTGCTGCCCAAGGGAGGTCCACCACTTCTGGGACGGGAGTGGATCAGGAAAATAAAGATAGACTGGCATTCACTAAACATAATGACGGTAGATTCCGGAAAGGAAGATGTCAAACCTGAACGGTTGTCCAGAATATTGGACGAAGCTAAAGAGGTATTCCAGCAAGGACTGGGAACACTGAGAGGAATCAAAGCAAAAATCAGGATTGCAGAACATGCAAGCCCAAAATTTTTCAAAGCCAGATCGGTACCTTACGCGATACGACCTGCTGTGGAGGCAGAACTGAAAGAGCTTGAACGTTCAGGGGTACTGTCTAAGGTGGACTGGAGTGAGTGGGCCACGCCCATTGTTCCCGTCATGAAGTCTTCATCAAGTAACAAGCCAGGGGGACCGGGAAAGGTCCGCATCTGCGGAGACTTCAAGATCACAGTTAATCCGGTGCTTCACACGGTACAATACCCGCTTCCGCGGATTGAGGATATCTTTGCTTCATTGTCTGGTGGGAAACACTTCACCAAGATAGACCTGGCACAAGCATACTTACAAATGGAAGTCGAGGAAGAGTCGCGCCAGTATCTCACAATCAACACGCACAGAGGCTTGTATCGTTATAATAGACTGGCTTTTGGAGTAGCTTTGGCTCCAGCAATTTGGCAGAGGGCCATGGAGCAGATCTTACAGGGTATTCCAAGCACGCAGTGTTACTTGGACGATATCCTGATTACGGGAGAAGACGAGGAGGAACACCTCACAAATTTGAAACTGGTGCTCACCGGGTTGAAGGAATATGGCCTTAGAGTTGATCGCCAGAAATGTGAGTTCTTTCAGAAACGGATCTCGTACTGCGGTCATGTCATTGACCAAGAGGGGCTGCACAAGTCACCTGACAAGATAGAAGCTGTCGTGAAGGCCCCCGCTCCGGAAAATGTATCACAGTTGAGATCGTTTCTGGGGTTGATTAATTATTAGCACAAGTTTCTGCCAAATCTATCCACAGTGCTGCATCCGCTAAATGCTCTGTTGCGGAAAGAAGTACCATGGAAGTGGAGCGAGGACTGTAAGAAGGCCTTTCGCAGAAGCAAGGCGTTGATTACCTCTGAGGAAGTGTTGGCTCATTTCAACCCAACGTTGCCTCTTCGTCTAGCTTGTGATGCTTCCCCTTATGGAATTGGAGCAGTACTTTCACACAAGTTACCAAATGGCTCGGAAAGGCCAGTCGCATTTGCGTCCCGATCATTGACCTCCGCTGAGCGAAATTATGCTCAGATAGATAGGGAGGCCCTCAGCCTTGTGTGGGGAGTAAAGAAATTCAATCATTACCTGCAAGGCAAGAAGTTCACATTACTGACAGACCACCAGCCGTTGGTGTCCATATTCAACCCTAACAAGGCCGTTTCCACTATGACAGCGCAAAGGCTACAGAGGTGGTCCGTGTTACTTGGGGCACACCAATATGACATCGAATACAAAAGGTCCAAACAGCATGGAAATGCTGATGGGTTATCGCGCCTACCGTTGCCAGTAGCAGAAGAGGCGGCTACAGTGGACCCGGTAGAGATGTTCCACTCATCCATAGTGGAATGTCTACCAGTAACAAATTCGATGATCGAAAATGAAACAAGAAATGACCCGACTCTCTCACGAGTCTACGATTTAACAGTGGAGGGATGGCCAGCACATGGCGAACCAACGCTGTCCGCATTTTCGCAAAGAAAAGAACAGCTGTCAGTGTGCCGAGGAACCTTGATGTGTGGATCTAGAGTGGTGATTCCACCCAAACTTCAGCAGAAGGTGCTAAAGGAGCTTCACGAGGGGCATCTGGGCGGAGTGAAAATGAAGAACCTAGCAAGAGCGTTTGTGTGGTGGCCAGGTATTGATGGAGACATCGAAGAAATAGCCAAGAGCTGTCTAGGATGCCAGAAGGTCCAAAACGCGCCACCACAAGCTCCTCTGCATCCATGGGAGTGGCCCTCATCTCCTTGGCAAAGGGTACACATCGACTTTGCTGGTCCATTTATGGACTCAATGTTTCTAATCGCGGTGGATGCACACTCCAAGTGGCCGGAGGTAATAAAGATGTCCTCCACCACCACGGAAAAAACCATCACAGTATTAAGGACCATATTTGCCAGGAATGGGCTGCCGGAACAGATCTGTTCTGATAATGGACCGCAATTTGTGTCCGAAGAATTCAGGAAGTTCTTAAAAAGGAATGGGGTCAAGCACTACACGTCAGCCCCATACCATCCCGCCACCAATGGATTAGCTGAAAGGTTTGTCCAGACCTTCAAGAAGGCCATAAAGGCCATGGGTAATGAAGACATCAACCTACAACATAAGGTAGATAACTTCTTGTTGGCGTACAGGAATGCAACACATGCGGTCACAAACCAAACTCCCGCCATGATGTTCTTCAATAGAAGACTAAGATGCCGGCTGGATTTGATTAAGCCAAACGTCAGAAGGGACGTAGAGAACCGGCAATTTCAGGGCATGAATGAAAGGCCAACTAGATCCTTTCAGATAGGTCAACAAGTTTTGGCCCGGGACTACCGTACCGAGAAATGGCAGCCTGGAACTATTGGGAAAAGGCTAGGGCCGCTGATGTATACCGTGGACATTGGTGACAGCATAATAAGGCGCCATGTTGACCAGATCATAGGGTCATCCACAAAGGACCAACCTACTCCACAACCTTACACGGCTAATGTTGAAGCAGAGATACCCAGAGCACCTACCTCCGATCTGGTAATACTGGAATCAGATGAACCTGGACACTGTCCTTCAAGCCGAATCGACCTTGCCAGAAGAACCTACTACCCCGCCGAAAACTACTACACCACCGAGGCGTTATCCGGACAGAGTCAGGAAGCCTCCAGAGAGACTGAATCTGTGAACTGTTTTGCATAAGTTGTATATATGTTATGATGTTATGTTAATGGGGAATAAGTATGTTGTAAGCTAAAAAGGGAGGATTGTAGTGTATGTAACTGTTCTACCTTTAAGAGAACTATTGTATGTAACCGTCCACCTTTAAGAGAACTATTTTAGGTGTGGCACTACTTTATCTTGGCTGCTGTATACTGTAATACCGACGGTGACCACACCGGTATATAAGTGCTGTGTCAGGATTTATTGGGCAGATTCGCCCTGACCTTCGAATAGTAAAGTCCTGTTAAAGTTACTCTTGTAGTCTGTGTATTAATTCGCCATAATACCTACAGACTTTACACCTTTCACTGCCCACTGTGCTTCTGAAGCTCTCCAAACAGCTCTTGTGGGGTTAAAATTGAATGCTGTTTTTGCTGCAAATAACTGGCAACTATGCCATAAATTTGTAAAACTCTTGTTAACTCGAGCCTGGCTTACATTTGTTTTAGTTAGGCACAATATTGCATTGTTTAAACTCCGAAACCCCAAGAGGTATGGAGCATAGTTCATTCTTTTGAGTCAGAAGGTTATGGTTTCAAGCCCCACTCCAGAGACTTCAGCACATTATCTAGGCTGACACTTCCAGTGCAGTACTGAGGGTATGCTGCACTGTTGGAGGCACCAAAGATCCCATGGCACTATTTCGTAGAAAAGCAGGGGAGTTCCTGTTGGTGTCCTGGCTGTAAAGTCTGTGGGTTGTATAGCGAAGTAATACACAGACTACAAGAGTAACTTTAACAGGACTTTACTATTCGAAGGTCAGGGCGAATCTGCCCAATAAATTCTGCCACAGCACTTATGTGTGGTCACCGTCGGTATTACAGTATACAGCAGCCAGGATAAAGTAGTGCCACACCTAAAATAGCTCTCTTAAAGGTGGACGGTTACATACAATAGTTCTCTTAAAGGTAGAACAGTTACATACACTACAATCCTCCCTTTTTAGCTTACAACATACTTATTCCCCATTAACATAACATCATAACATATCCAACTTCATGTTACAACAGTTCACAGAGGTAGTCTCTGCGGAAACAGTTCACAGATTCAGTCTCTGCGGGAAACAGTTCCCAGATTCAGTCTCTGATCTTCTTGACTCGGTCCGGACCACGCCTCCGTGGTGTAGTCGGGTCACCTTGCTAGAGGGACTCACCCCATAGTCCTTCCCTAGACTTAACAGCTTTACTTCCATCACTTCTGAACCAGCATTGCTGACTTTTTTTTAAAACAAACAAAAAACAGTTGGATTGCCTTGGGAAATTTTCCTACTTTCCAACTGATTTGGCTCCGTTCGGGGGACCATGTGTGTGATCGGGTAGAGGTAATAATGATTCAGATGGTTATCATCTTCTGCTTCGTCTTTTCCTTTTTTGCTTCTTGGAGACTCTCGGGGCTCCATTGTCAGCTGCCAGCTGTAACGCCACCATCTCCCTATGTTCCTTAGACTTTAAGTGATTCATCCTGATTTCGGCACTTTGGGAGTTCTCGGCACAAGCTGGGCAGACCAGGTCCTCGTAATATTCAGTGTCACTCAACAGATCATGGTAATATTCGGTGTCGTCCTGAGCTAGGCCAGCGAGAGGGTCTTCTATTTCCTCCTTACCCAGCTGGACGTTAGCCGACTTTTGTTCCAAATCCCGACATCTGTCCTGAAGAGACTTCATCATGCGTTCAGATTCATCCCGCTTTTTCTGGGCTTCCTGCAAGTCTTTTACTAATGACCTCATTTGTGATTTCAATACTTCAACTTCATTCGGAGATTGATTGATCGGACTATTCAATTGATCTACTGAAGTAGCTGTTTCAGTATTCTGTTGTTCTACATTGCCGTGCGTCAGCGTACTTTTGGCATCCAAGGGCTGTTCTGCTGCAGACTTCTCAGTCTGGGTTGCCACCTCAGCTCTTCCAATGACTTTTGAGAGCTCCCTTCCCTTTGAAGATTGAGGCTCATATTTAAGTTTTTCCCATTTTAGAGTTTTATCCCTCAGCATATGAATGAGTTGGCTGACTGTTAACTCTTCTGCCATCATGCCTTTTCCATTAACTACAGGGCTGTTTATAACCTTGCCCTGGAGGAGTTGGCTGACTGTTAACTCTTCTGTCCTCATCCCTTTTCCATTAGCTGCAGGGCTGTTTAGAACCTTGTCCTGGGGCTCCTTGGCTGCTTCTACTTCGCCATCATCCGCAGCCCCCATCATTCGAATTTCCACAAATGAATCGTCCGGTGATGCTGCACCCAACTTCAGTAGGAGCTCGGAAGTCATGTCGACCAACTCAGCTTTTTCTGCCTGCAACCTGCTAACCAGCGCCTTCAGTTGCGGCACATCTTGTTCCACCGGATTGGATCACGCCCCTTCAGAAGCCGAATCAGCTTTGATTCGTTTGGCCTCCTCGTGCAGACGGTTTGTGTGCTCCTGCTCCCTTTTCTTCCCCAGCTGCTTCTGTTGTCTTTCCAGATTCTCCCATTCGGTATCATAGAACTTTTTCATTGCTTTCATCTCTTGCTCGAGACGGCAATTCAATTGTTCTAATTGCTGTCGTAATCTGAAATAAGTTTGCGTTCGAGCTCGATGTTCCTCAGTAATATATATGTCTGTAACTTGAACAGACTCAGAATTCTCTGTCAAGCTATGTTGTTGTTGTTCAGAGGAATTCTGTTCTGAAGCTTTGTTCTCCTCTGGAGCATAAGCCTTTATGCCCACATTCGTTCTACCAACCTTAGTCAGCAAGTTCATTTTAGACTTGTCTTTCATGCTTGGGCTGGTCTTATCGTCATCCGTTTCAGAGTCTGAGCTGGTTGTCTGCCCCGAGTCCTCACTCGTTATTGCTTTGAGGTCGTGCCATTCCATGTCTATTTTCTTGATCCACTCCCGTCCTAGAAGTGGTGGTCCTCCCTCAGGTAGTACGTATAAGTCCATTCCGGGGTGTTCTTTGTCCCTGTCTCTCACCTTGACTCTTATCTTTCCCATGGGGTATACTTTATGCCCCGTGTATGTCTGCAATACGAACTTGGTATCTCTCAAGGGTATATGTGAGAATAGCCGGTTGTAATCCCTTCGATTTATGACTGATAGGGTTGATCCAGTGTCCAATCCCATCCTCGTCGCCACTGTAAAGTCTGTGGGTTGTATAGCGAAGTAATACACAGACTACAAGAGTAACTTAAACAGGACTTTACTATTCGAAGGTCAGGGCGAATCTGCCCAATAAATTCTGCCACAGCACTTATATACCGGTGTGGTCACCGTCGGTATTACAGTATACAGCAGCCAGGATAAAGTAGTGCCACACCTAAAATAGTTCTCTTAAAGGTGGACGGTTACATACAATAGTTCTCTTAAAGGTAGAACAGTTACATACACTACACTGGCCAATATTTATCCCTCAACCAATATCACTAAAACAGATGAGCTGCTCATTATCACATTGCTGTTTGTGGGATCTTGCTCTGTGCTCAAATTAGCTGCCGCGTTTCCTACATTACAACAGTGACTACACTTCAAAAGTACTTCATTGGCTGTAAAGCACTTTGGGACGTCCTGAGGCCGTGAAGGGCACTATATAAATGCAAGTCTTTCTTTTTTTTCTTTGTCACAGTGAGAGGGTTCAAATGTAAAATAACACATTAAAATTACTCTATCCTTAGAGTTTGGAACTCTCAATTGAATTAAAATGTTGTTACTTCTGTTGATGATAGATTATCTGCATTTAAAACAACAGTATGCACACTTCTTAACTAGACTTTGTAATGGATTCCATCATTAACTTTCCCTATAATAGTTGTTCTTCATTCTCTGCTATATGTTTTATACCAGCCTCTGAACTATTATGAGAAACCAAACCATCATATTTGTGAAATATAAATTATAAATGTTGTGTTTTGCAATTCATCTGTAAATTGATTAAAGCCACAAGCATATCTAATCTCTAAAATATTTGTTTTAACCAGCACTTCACAATGTCACATGAGCTAGAGCATGTTACAAAGATTAAAGTTTTTACTGATAAGGGAAGATAGTATTCAGTAGGACTATTTAACTGACAGCAAGGTACTTTGACAGGCTTAGACTGCTGATTTTGCCATCATGAGTTGTGAAGTTTTCATTCTTCTTTGCGGCCTTTACGTGTTGATAGCATCTGCTGACCCCATTAGACAGACAGACCTGGGCTTGGTTCAAGGGACATTAGAACAATGGGACAACAGAAGTGTGGAATGCTATCTTGGGATCTCCTATGCTGCACCTCCAGTGGGTCTCCTTCGATTCCAGCCTCCCCAGCCACATCCTGGATGGAAGAATACCCTGAAAGCAACCAAATTTGGACCAATGTGCCCTCAAGAATTTCTAGTCTTTGATCAAATGTCTGGCAAGGAGGACTGCCTCAAGTTAAATATCTATGTGCCCTATAAAGAGATTGTTTCAAGCAGGTTGCTACCAGTGATGGTGTGGCTTCATGGAGGGGCCTTTGTCATTGGCTCTGGGAATTACAAGGCTCATGTGCTAGCTGACTTTGGCCAAGTTATTGTGGTGACAATTAACTACAGATTAGGAGTGTTTGGGTTCCTTTCTACAGGAGACAGTGTGGCAGTTGGCAATAGTGGGCTTCTTGACCAGCGCTTTGCAATATCATGGGTAAAGGCTAACATCAAGAACTTTGGAGGCAATCCAGAGGCTATTGTGATATTTGGACAGTCTGCAGGAGGTGCTAGTGTTGGATTACAATGTCTGTCGCCTCTCAACACAGGGCTCTTTAAACGAGCAATTTTACAGAGTGGGGTTGCTGTTGCACCCTGGGCAACGAGGTTGGATGATCCTTCAATCTGGGCTAAAAAACTTGCCTCTATACTATCTTGTCCAGTTAAAGATAGTTTGGGTCTGATCCGTTGTCTGCGGGCAAAAAAACCAGTGGAACTCGTTAAAGGTGCCATTAAGTTGCACGACTTTAATTTTAAATTTGCTCCGACGGTGGACGGTTCATTTCTTCCCAAACCACCGCAAGAACTTTCCAGAAACAAAAGCTTGGTCAACCGATTCTCCTATGTGGCAGGGGTTAACAGTCACGAGGGAAGTTTGACTTGGCCACAAATAAAGAAGATCAAATCCCAAGCTGACCTTGTTAACTTCACGTCATCTTTTCTCCAAATAACGGCAGATAAAGTGGCAATGGTGTCCGACGCCATATTGTGGGAATACAGGGATTGGAAAGACCTTAGCAACAGCGTATTCCATCTTCAGAGACAAGCACTAGATATAGTTGGCGATGCAGGTTTCATAGCACCACTGGTAATGACAAGTGACTTCATAGCTAAAGTGAAGAAGGGTGTTTACATTTATTACTTTACCAGACACCCTAACGCATCTGTGTCCCCTGAATGGGTAGGAGCAGGGCATGGAGATGAACTTTTGTTTGTCTTTGGAGTTCCAATAATGGGAGGACCACTTGTAGGAGAGGAAGAGCTTGCCCTGAGTCAACAGATAATGTCCTATTGGACAAACTTTGCTAAAACCGGGTAAGTAGAGAAAGCATTTTTTGAATGTACGAGATAAAGTGGAAAGGAAGGCAACGTCTAGTTTAAAGTGTTACTTTTACTGTTTCACTTTCCATATCTGATGTCTCTCCATCAGGTCCTGTTTGAGAATGCTTTGTGAGCTCACTTACTTTTGAGTATTTCTGGATCTGAGCCATTTTAAAAGCGCTTAAAGCAAATCTTTTGAAGTTGTTTCCTTACGGAATAGTTTTATTTACTCTAAATTAAGGTACAACAATAGGAATAGTTGACCTGTATGGATTCACATGGTATCCGCCCGTCTCTGGTGCATGTGACAGCCTTTAGTTGTAATAATCCATCATTTGTTGACATTGAATATTTGCATCAGGAAATTTTGGTAATTTTGTTCAGGCCAGATTGCGGGGTTCTGTAACCTCCTTGAGCCCTACAAACCTCTGAGAGCTCGATGTTCCTCCAAATCTGAACCCTTGTGTGTCTCGCCACCCTTTCCCTCCCTAATTGGCAGTAATGCCTTCAATAATCTAATCCCTATGCTCTGGAATTCCCTCCCTAAACACCCCATTTCTCCACCTCGCTCTTCTCCTTATAATGAACCTCTTTGACCAGGGTTTTAGTCACCTCTTCTAATATCTCCTTCTTTGGCTCAATATCCATTTTTGTCTAATTATGCTTCTTTGAAGCACCTTGGAATGTTTTTCTACAATTTTAAAGTTGTTGAGAAATTGGAGATGAGGTTCTTTTCAATTCATGACTAAATGTATAACTAAGTTCAACATTTATTGCAGCAGTTGAAAGTTGCCTTAAGAAACAGAGTTCCTGCGCCATGGGTCACCATTTACTTTAGCACAGATTCATTTATCCATAATCTGCCCCCTTGCCGACAGCTCACCACAAATCTCTTGAGTCATGCTGTCAGTAGGGCTGAAACTATACACAACTGCAAAAATCTCCACACCGATCTTATGCAGAATCTACCTGAGAGGGGACCTCGGTTTATCACCTCATCTAAACAATAGCATTGCTGAAAATGCAGCACTCACTCAGGGCTAGACTGAGGTGTCAGCCTAGATTATGTGCTCACATCTATGGAATGGTGCTTAAACCCATGACCTCCTTACTCAGAAGACAAGAGTGCTACCACTGAGCCAAGGCTGACCCCTTACAGGAATCCATGGGGAGCCTTCCAGAAGTGCATTCCCAAGATTCCCTAATACGATAGCAAAATACTGTGGATGCTGGAAATCCGAAATAACAACAGAAAACGCTGAAAAACTCAGCAGGCCAGGCAACATGTTGCCTGGCCTGCTGAGTTTTTCCAGCGTTTTTTGTCGTTATTTCCCAAGATTCCCTATGCTGCCTTGTAAATATAATTATTAAAATTAACCTAATTACCTAAGATTTATGCAAATTCACATTATTCCTTGTACCTTTCATAATTTACTTGAGCACATAATCTAACATGACTCTCCAGTGCACTTCTGAGGGAGTCTTTCAGGGAAAATGTTAAACCGAGGCCCCATCTGCCCTCTCTGGCAATCCCATGACACTATTCGAAGAAGAGCAGGAGAGTTTTCCCCGGTGTCCCAGCCAATATTTATTTCTCAACCAACATCACTAAACAGATGATCTGGTCATTATCACATTGCTGTTTGTGGGACCTTGCTGTGCACAAATTGGCTGCTGCGTTTCCTACATTACAACAGTGACTACACTTCAAAAGCTCTTCTTTGGCTGCAAATCATTTTGGGATGTCCGGTGGTCGCGAAAGGTGCTATATAAATGCAAGTCTTTCTTTTAAACAAATGTTGAGAGGTAGTAGCAACACTTAAGGTGACCAAAAAAAAAAATCAAATAAATAATTCCCCAATCCCCATATGTTAAAGAAAACAAATACCAGGGAGTGGCATCCAGTCTGTAATCTAGGGCTGGATTTTGCCAATGGGGAGCTTTTGGAGGCGGGACTCCCACTTGTCGGGTTTTAGTCCCGCCTCCATTGAATTCTGGCCAACCCACGCTATTTTCCCTTGATTGACCTTGTTAAGCCCGCCCAGCGAGCTTAGCAGGCCAATTAAGGGGAAGTCGGTTACAGAGAGCGTCAGCGTATGATGTTTCATCTGTCAAAATTTTTTGACAGATGAATTGTCATCGCTTGAGAGCTCTGTGAAGCTGTCAAACACTGACATTCTCTGTAGTTTGATAAGTTCTTGTATTCAAAACTCATCAAACCTCTTTCTTTAGCAGAAATTAGATGGTTGTTGCATTGGAGAATGCAGCAGCCATCTGTCATCTCTGCCGCAGAGATGCGAGACTGTCCACATCCCCAACGATTAAAGCCTGCAGGAAGAAACAAAGGTAAATAAACTTTTTCTAACACTTTCCACTTACCTCACATACTCCCCTCTCCACACTTGCACCCATCACTTACCTTCACAGCGCACATTTGCATCCCTCCGAACCCCACAGACCCACTGCTCACCTCGCTGACCCTGGTGGGGTTCGCAGCCTTCGGGAAGCCCTCACTTGTGTGGGTAAAATGGGGATAATCCTCTTATCTGCCTGTTAACTACCTGTTAACAGGCAGTTAAGTGGTTGTAATCCCCTTCCCGCCTCCAAGGAGACAGGACCCGGCGCAGGTCGGCTGTGCGCCTCCTAGCAAGATGGCATGGAGGTGGGTTGGGGGCAGGATGGGCACCCGCCCCCAGTTTCTGCCATTTTCCCGGCAGTCCCACCTCCATACCCGCCTCCCCAGAGCTGGCAAGATCGTGCCCCTACTCTTTGGATTCAAATGATGGTCATAAATAGCTTGAGCACTGGACTCTCAATTCACATTGGGCCAGATTTTGCTGTAGAAATAATGGCGAGGCTAACAATGCTCACCGTTATTAAAGTGTCAATTGGACTGCAACTTCTAGTGACTGCACAGGCGCAGTTAAACGCGGAAATCAGGAAGTTGCTATCCGAGTTGCCCTGCTCCTCCAGAAGCTTTGCTATAACAGTATCTCGCCGAGAGACCTGGCATTGAAATAAATGCAACAGCGTGAAGTTGCCGTACATACATGATATATACACACTAAGCTCGCCAGAAAAAAATAGGGCTTACCCATTCCCATGTAAGTAAATTTTTAACGGTGTGATAAGTCTTAATTACTGCCAAACAACCTCTCTAGCACTGAAAATGAACTTTTACAAGTGTGGAGTCTCATCCCTTCAGATTTTAATTATTATTGGAGATTTATATAAAAATAAAACAATTAAATATTTGTTTTAACTTTTTCTTTCTGTCTCTTTTACCTTTCTCTCTTCATCCCATCTTTCTTTCTTTCTCTTAAGTTTTGCTTTCTGCACCTGATCTGACATTGAATTAAATATACTAACTGACACTTCCTGGTTCAGACTCTGCACGCCTCATTAACGATTCTTCAATCTGATTGGTTCAGGAGATATACAGTTGCTTGCCCTTCACACAGATCCTAGATCCCCTGTAGAGGGCGCGGCACCAAAATGCCTCTCTAATCACAGTAAATTCCACTGCAAAATCCCATAGAAAGTCTGGGCATGTGTAAGTGTAATGCGGCATTCATTCGCCGCTGGGAGCAAAATCCAGCCAAATATTATTTCAACCCATTGAGTAGACTCCTATATTCGCTACCTTTAAAGTTTGTGTACAAAAAAAACACACGAGAAAACATGTAGCATTTGGATGGGAAGGAATTATCACAATAGCTTGCATATATGCCAAACATTTGGCAAATTAATCTATTTATTCTCACTTTTAGTAATCCAAATTCGCCCATGAAAGTACCAGTTACCTGGCCAAACTACAACAAGAGAACTTCCCAATATCTGCAACTGGACATCAACCTGTCAAAACTGAATGTAAGAAAACATCTGAAGCCTGAACAGGTTACTTTCTGGAACCAGCACATCCCTAGCTTACTGAAGGTTAAAGAATGTCCAATCTCAAAGGTACGGTTCTGTTAACTTCTAATCATTTTCAATGCAGAAGGGTTTGTTGCGATAACCTAGGACAGCAGGAAAGCTGAAACAGATAAGTTAGGGATTTTTCAGTGTTGCATTGAGCTGGAAGCAATTCTGATTTCTGGAAGTGTGAAAAATTGATTACAATATGTTTAGCACAAAAAGTGCAGGCTGATCACATTGAAGAATGCAGCATCTACAGGGAGTGTTTTGTGTGGCTGTGTGTAGTGTTTAAGGTGGGCTGCATATGGCTGCATAGAGTGACACCGCAAGACCCGGCCAGAATGGAGATGATTGGGTAATTGCAACTCATTGACTGACACAGTGGTGTCAATTCTCACTTTGTTTAAAGTGAGCTATAATGATGGCCTGACTATCACCTCCTTCTCTCTGACTTCAAGCTGCACAAATAAAGTGCTGTTTATCGGTGCAGTTAACTCTTAGCTGTTGATAGATGAGAAATCAAATGTAATCCCAATGCATAGTCACTTTTGCCCTTTGGATTCAAGTCCACTTCGCGTTTGATTCAAATCACCAACTCAAAAGGTGTTTTTCAACAACTATTTGGGACTTTGTCAAATTTACCGGAGTTCTTTTCAATATGAGGAAGTTGAGGATTTACAGCCTGCCTGTGGTATTGGGTTTTATAGTTTGAATTCATACTGAAGTAAACCACTGAAATGAACTTCAGTTCAATCCAATGTGTAACAATAATTGCCACCAGAGGCCATAGTATGTGAAACTAATATATATTAGTTTATTTGGATTTTTAAAAGGCATTCATCAAAGTGCCTCATATAAAACTAGATGACAAATTGTCTAGATGGATTGAGAATTGGTTTAGAAACAGAAGACAGAGGGTAGAGGTAAATGGAAATGCTCTGCCTAGGATAAAGTAACAAGAGGTGTTCCACGGGGATCTCGCCTCGGACCCCTGCTGTTCAGGGTATCTGCAGCGGGATTATTAAATATTGCTCATCATATAAAATTTTGTGGGCAGGAAATTAGTAGAACGGAGTGTTGGACCAATTATGTATTTGGGCTGAGATATTGCAGATGGATTTTAGTGTGTGTACAAATGTAGGGTAATGCTTACAGGAGCAGGTAACATGTGCATAATATGAAAGGGGTTTATTTAGTATTTCCACTGGTGGAGGTTGTAAAGGAAAAGAATTTGAATGATCATTGATCATCCCCTGAAAGTATGCAATTAATGTGAAGCAGTTATTAATAAGGAAAATGGGATGCTAGGGTCCATCTCAAGAGCATTGGATTACAAGTCAGAACAAGTTATACAAATTTTGCTTAAACCAATGGCAAGACTAGTTCTGGAGTAGGTGATGTAGTTTTGGTCAACCTATCTCAAAAAGATATCGAAGGATTAGGAAGGATTCAATGAAAAATGGACAGTATGATTCCCGGCTTTATGGGACTAAGTTCTGATGAAAGTCTGAGGCAACTAAATTTATTTTTGTTGCAGAAAGAACTGAGGGGAGAAGTGATAATGGTCTTCAAAATAATGAAAGGCCCAGATAAGGATAAAGTAATCAAACTATTTAACTTGGACAATGAGCATTTTTTTCGTAATTGATTCTTAGGATGTAGGTGTCGCTGGCAAGGCCAGCGTTTATTGCCCATCCCTAGTTGCCCTTGTACAGCTGAGTGGCTTGCTTGACCATTTCAGAGGGCAATTAAGAGTCAACCCTATTAATGTGGGACTGGAGCCACATTTGTGCCAGATCGGACAAAGTGGTTTCCTCCACTAAAGGACATTAAAGGTACAGGACCAAAGGACACAAGTACAATATTCACAAAGATCGAGCAAGGTTAAAGATGTAAAAAAGAAAAATTTCCCCCACACGAGAGTGGATAGATGGAACAAACTCCCAGAGAAGGGAAATTATTTGTGGACACCTTCAAAAAGGGAGCTGGATTGATATATGTTGAGAAGGAAGTTGATGGTTATAGAAATATTGTTAACACTGGAGATGGGGCAGGAATTAATATTCTTTAAAGTAGAAGTACAACAGCTGGTGATGATGGGGAGGAGAAAGTCCATGATGGAATAACCAAACTGGGGCTCTGAACGGAGTGGGCTTGATGAACAGAATAGACCTTTCAGTATTTCTCATGCTCTGACTATTTCTCCTTTGCCAGCCGCTAACTGATCTACTTGTTCGGACCCAGTATGGCCTTCTGCGTGGTATCAGGGTTCAGCAGAACGATAAAATGACAGACATTTTCAGAGGAATTCCTTATGCACAGCCACCTATTGGAGAATTTCGTTTCCGAAAGCCAAGACCATTAAACTCGTGGAAAGGTATTAGGGATGCAAGAAAATATGGAAATATCTGCATGCAGGACCGAGTGTTTGTGAAGGATGTCCAAGGTGATGAAGATTGCCTCTCCCTGAACATATGGATACCTAATGGTGTTCAAGGTAGTGTATGGACATTGTACAAAGCTTCTGCTATATTACATGAACCAACGGGAAAGTTGTTAGAGGCTAGGTTTATTTGAGAATTATTTAATTTCTTATGTACGTATTATTTTAGAAATTAAATTTTTGACGTCTATTAATTTTAATGGTAGGGGAAAATGCAATCCTATTGGTTGAACTCGTACAATTACACCTAAAGTCAATGGTACAACAAAAGAATGGCCGCTGAAAGAAGATGATGCCAAGTTATTGGACTGACTTGACGGCTTTTGTGGTGGTTGCTTTTTGTTGGTTGGTAGTGTATCCTACGTGTCTGGTGAATGGTTCTCATTTAGTCACAAGCAGATATTTGAACCAATCAGAACAATGGATTATGTGAGCCAATCAAGTTTTTGCCCTCCAGATACATGGCACTCAATGGCAGACTTTCTATTAGATCCACTCAGGAACCAACATTTTCATTTCATCTAGGACTCTTTATGCAGAATTACAATGCTCAGTCAGCAATTAGCACTACATGCAGCAATCTTAGAAGTTTGCAGGATTTGTTATGGGATATTGTGCTGCACCAAAGCACTTGCCTTATTTGTAAAAGTATGTGTTTGACCCGCGGGTGATCTCCTGGTTCTCAGAACTTCTGGCACAACAGGTCCAGGCGTAAAACCACGAGCAAAGACACTCAACCACAGGGAACCCAACCATTATACGGTAAATACAATGACATTTTGCAAGCTGTAGGTAATTGTCATTCGATTAGAGGTCACTAGTGAGACATCACGTGATCAGACGTTACATGATCAAGCGTCATCGAACCTCCAGGATTACGTCCAACCAGACTTGGTAACCCTAGCTTCTCCAGGATTGGTAGCAATGCCACGTTTTTTTGGCTAATATGAACTGTGCTTCAAAGGATGGAACAGGTTGCATTGGGTATGGTAGCGTAGTGGTTATGTTACTGGACTAGTAAATCAGAGGCATGGGGCTAAAAATTGGAGAGCACTTAAAAACCTGCTGGTGCCGCCATGGGCCGGAGTTAAGGGCTGCCGAAATTAATGGTGCTGGAAGGACCGATATATTGATGCAGGTTGCTAATTAACATTAGTCCAGCGCTAAACTTATCGTGCAAGGCCGTTTTCATGGCAGTAGTCCAAGTAGGGGGCCCAATGTAGCCTGGCCGTAGTGTCATTGCAGCAAGAACAGCCTTCTCTTAAAGCAAGGCTGTCATTTTAGAAAGCAGTGCGGTCCCTTAAAGGGGAACTGTCTTCTAAAATGAAAAATATAAAAATCATTTTAAAAAGGCAGTTTTTAACCCTTAGAGCTCAACTGCCTCCTGAAAGAAAACTAACATTAAAAAGAATTCCCAAAAGGACTCTAACTCTTAAAGCTGAATTGCCTTCTGCACCTGAAAAAAATGGGAAAAGTGCTTCAGCATTAACACAATGGCTCAGCAAGTGAGGGAAGAGGCACCCAGGGTCTCGCACGCAGCACTCCAGCTTTGTGCAGGGGGACAACACTGCAAGAGAAATCCTCTACCCACAGGGGCCAGGTGGCCCTTCAGAAAGAAGGATGTGGGACTACATCACCGAGGCCGTCACTGCCAGCAGTGTTGCCCCCACCACCTGGCTCCAGTGCTTAAAGAAGCTTCCAGTGGTCAAGGTCAGTGAACGAATCTTCAAAAGCTGTCTCCTACTAACTGCACTACTTGCCTCACACATTTCTCAATGCATGACTCCCCCCTCAAACACTTATCTACCAACAATCTACACCAATCACGAGGCACATCTCCCATTCCTAGCTTCACCTCACCCCCTTGGAGGAGACAGTGCAGGCCATTCTTGGCAGGGGCATGGCTGAGCCCTTGGCCAGCGGCAGGGCTGAAAGGATACAAGATGCTGGTATCCTCATACGTTATCCTCCTCCTCGCATGCACCTCTTGCTTTCCCGTCCTCCCCTCACCACAACTCCACCCTTGTGCCTTCTTCATTTCACACACCCAAGAAATGCAGCCTGCCCAGCCAGTGGTTGGCCAAGAAGAGGAAGAGGAGAGTGAAGAAGAAGAAGAAGAAACACCATCACTCGAGTTCACACTCCCAGCCACCAGCTCCTTAAGGTAGGCCCGCAAGGCCATTTGCAGTGTACCCCACTGAAAGTCAGCAGCCTTCCACCAGCCACTGGGGTAGCACTGCGTCACATCAGTAGGATTGGCAAAGGCACACACAAGACAGTCACTAAGGGAATGCATAAGGGTGATTAGTTGATTTCTTGATGTCATATTGGATGGATAGTTCTGTGGAGAAACTAGAGAAGCTGTGATTGTTCTCTTTAGAGCAGAAAAGGTTAAGGGGAGATTTAATAGAGGTGTTCAAAATTATGAGGGGTTTTGAGCAAATAAGGAGAAATTGAGCCAAAAATTAAAGCAGCGACAGCTTGAGGTGGTGAGCAGCAGCAGGAAGCCGGCTCCAACGACTATATTTAAAGGGATCCTCACTAATCACTCACACCTGATAGGGTTTTTGCAGTTTGAGTGGCTGTGTGCTGCTTCCTGCAACTGCAAGAGTTTTCTTTAGTCATTTCAAGGTTCTTGGAATCAGGGAGTGTTCGGGCAAGTGCAAAACTCCATAATTATTTTTGCAGTCGGCGGCGTAGCTACAGAGTACGTCACCGACCTCCGAAAAGAATATGAACTTACCTTGTGCGAGGCCCCACACGTAGACTTGCTGTTCGGCGCTGCAGAGTTGTGTGCAGTGTATTACATCATGAAGGCCAGGAGCACAGCGTACAGCCCATGCGTAAGGGAAGGTACACCCACAAAATCTGTCAAAACTTCTTTCAGTCTCTTGCATTGAAATTACATTTTAAAAACGTTTAATTAAACTGGTACTTGGACTTATTTCATATATCAACATTTTGTTAAAATTATGTAACAAAATACCAACAATAATTTGGCATCTGTTTTCTACTTGAAGGTTAAAAAATATAATTTGAGGTCAATGCAAGGATTCTCGTCCTTTGACCGTCAGGGGGTAATAATAAGTTAAATGTTTACAAAAGTGAAATAAATCGTTTAGCTGTTCAACCTTCTATTGAGGGTAATTCAGTTTCTATCACTTGGGAAGTGTATTAAATATTAGGTGGGTGAAATTCGCCACCTTTGCGCCTGCCGTTAATACCTCTGGGGGGGCGTTAACAGGGCGCAAAGGGCTTATTGCCCGGGTAGGGGCGCTAATAGCATTTGCTGAGAATTTCGGCAGGGCACTAATGAGGCGAGTGGAGGTCATCAAATGGCCTGCAGAGTGCAGAGCAGCCCTCCCCTTTAACGGAAGGGGGGGGCGCGCTGAAATGCATCAGCACTATGCATAGCAGCTGCGTAGCGCTCCGGTGCTACTGCACTTTACGCCCCAGGCACCGCCCCGAGAGAAAGTGGAGCGCCCGAGATAGCGCTCCGCTTCCTCGCTGGGACAGTAAGCCCAATTTAGCGCCTGGGGCGTTACTCCCGCCCCGGCGCTAAATGTCTGCCGCTAATTCGGTTACTGTCCCCAAACGGGGCCTAACTGAATTTTGCCCCTACATATTTATATTTTATACTAAGAAACATGTTCCTTTTCTTATTTGCACTAAGGAGCGTTGTAGAACATTGTAGGGTGTTTTGCTGGACCAAAGATTTACCAAACGTCACGGTTTTTTAAAGTAAGGATGTGTTCGGTGTATTTCGCTGCTTTCACTAACCGTAAAATTTTCGGACGTAATTGCTGGGCAGTTGGTGGGCAATTAGCCCACCATATCCCCATCGGTGCGGATTATCTGCCAACATCCCGAACTTGCGGTCAATTGCTTAGGTGGTATGATGGCGTACTTTCAGAGTACGCCATCATACCCACTGCAAAATCTGCCCCATTATTTTCACTGGCAGGAGGGTCGGTAACCAGAAGACACAGATTTAAAGAACCAGAGGGGAGATGAGGAGAATATTTTTTATGCAGTGAGTTGTTATGATCTGGAATGCACTGCCTGAAAGGGTGGTAGAAGCAGATTCAATAATAACTTTAAAAAGCAAATTGGATAAATACTTGGAGAAAGAATTGCAGGGTCATGGGGAAATAGCAGGGGAGTGGAACTAATTTGGATGGTTTTTTCAAAGAGCCGGCACAGGCACGATGAGCCGAATGGTCTCCTTCTGTGCTGTATGATTTTTATGATTCTAATTCCTTGTGGTCTCCTCAAAATTCATTTGAAAGCAAGAAGATCAATGTAATGAACCCAAAAGCCATATCTGGCACCTCCTGATTTTTTTTGTCCCTTTTTTCTGCCTGCTTTGAGTTAATGGCCCAGTAATTCCGGGCACAACACGTGAGTACGGACAGGGTACTCACCCGTGTGCCCGGAGGAATTGCCGGTTTTCAGCATGCACAGCGCATGCGCTGAAAACCGGCATTTCCTGTCCTCTGACCCAAGGGGTTAAGAGGCAGAATGCGTGCGACTGCACAGGCAGCGCGTGCGCAGTGAAATTTTTTTGTATTTTTTCAGAGTTGCGCGTGTGTAAAGGCCTCCGGTCTTTACGCATTGAAAAACCACACGTAAGTACTTAGTTTTTCAGGTAAGTGGGCTTTTAGTACAATTGAGAATTTTTTTTTACACAGGTTTGTTATTTTTAAAGAATTTACAGTAAGGTAAGTTTAGTTTTAGTGCCGATTTAAAAAAAAAAAATTTTTTTCAAATTTTAAAATTATTGTTTAAAATAGTTTTTCAGAGTTCGTTATTGTTCATTTAAGTAGTGCAATGTTTTTTAAATTTTCTTTCAGGTTTAAGTAGTGTTTTGGGGCCAGGAGTTTTCATGAGTTTGACAGCTCTTTCTGTCAAACTCATGAATGAGTTTCCCCTCCCCTGATTGGCTGCGCAGTGCTCACCTGATCCCAGCGGCACATCGCACTAACTACGCCGCTGGATCAGGTAAGCACACTGCGCCGACATCTGAACCGGGCCAGTGACAGGAAATGCAAGCAGGCCCGGGCTTCAGATGTCGGCGCGCAGGGTGAGTGCACATCGGGGGCTTGCACGCGCGGCAAGCACCCGATCCTAATTTCAGGGCCATTGTATTTATTTCACAATTAAGAAGACAGTGTCCCCCACCTTTGTGATCATTCTTTCAAATGCACCATGTGAAGACCTTTCGGAGAGGAAATGGAGCCAGCGCACAATATGCTGAAACCAGTGGAAATCTGAACCTTCCGAATAGTTCAGTAATTCAAATCCTTTTCTGCCAAGTGGAAACACATTTGTTATGTGGTAATGTGAGATCTTTGTGTAGTTCTTTCAATTCTCTGCTTATATTTTTACAGTCTGTACAAACTCTTACCTTTTCAACTTTGAATCCCAGAGGGGATAACTTTGAGATGAAAGGGACAGTCTTTTATCCAAAAGTGTTTGGCAAACTCTGGTTTATATGTAAGCCAAATACTTGGGCTTGATGAGGTAGTATTAAAAACACGTCATTATATCACGGAAACATCACGTCGAGAGCATGATGAAAATGACGTACAGTAATTTGCTGATCTCCTTCCCCACCATAAGGATGGTCCTCCTTCAAAAATGTTCCCATTCTTTCTATATTTAAAAAAAAAATTGAGATGAGTATTATTTATGTGATTGGCTTGAATTGGGCACATTTGTAAAGTGTAACAATCTCTCCTTACAATAGAGCCAACAATTTAATTAAAACGTGCTGAGCATTGGCATGCTTAAATTACTTTATGCTGAGAAGTCAAAGGAGTTGGGTTTGTTTTCTTTGGGATAAAGGCTTTGAGGTGATCTCACTGAAGGGATTTGACAAAGTTGACTCAGGCAAATTGTTCACAAAAGTGAAAGGCTCAAAACCCCAGGAGTTGAAAATTCGGAAATTAGGAAGGAAGTCGGGGAGACTTTTTTTTACTGAAAGGAACAAAAGTGTCGGCAAAGAAAGACCAAAGATGGGCAATGAATGCTGGTCCCGCTAGCGATGCCCACACCCCGAGAATAAATAATAATATTTTAAAAAGGTCTCTTCTCATTTGCCTCCTTTCAAAGCTGAAGAATCCACGTGGAATAGAAAAGGTTAATCCTGAGCACTGTTTCAGGTTAGTTCATGACAGCAGGCCAAGGGGACCTCGGTGCACAGGGCAGGTTCAGGACCGATGTCAGGAAGTACTTCATTGTGCAGTGTGGTTAATATCTGGAAAAGTCATCCAGGCAGGAGATTAGTAGCAAATAACTGCGGAGTCATTCAAGAGATAGTTAGAGGCTGTGATGTGGGGAATTCCAATGCTGGGAATTTTCCTCTGGGATTCTCCCAATCAGCGATCGTAACTTTCGACAGAAACCCCGGATAGAGGTGTGAGCATGGTTCCTGCCAATCTTCTGTCGAAGTTATACCGGACGATCAGGATAATTCCAGAGCCAATTCTGGGTAAGTTTCAATGGAAGGATGGGCTAGATGGGCGGAATTGCCTCCCTCATCTGCACTCTGTAATCTTGGCCCTGAAATTCCATAGGATCCCCCTTCTCCTGGTCTCTGCCCGTAACTCGAGTGGGAGACCAGGGACTTCCTCATGGAATTTTCTCTGTGTGCCCACTGCACTCTTCCCACACTTTCATGGAGGATGACTCTCTATTAAACGGATTAATTGAGAATAACCTTGTCATATGGTATTGGAGATTAACTCTATTACACACTTTAATATTGTTTAAATATAGCTTATGGAGTGAGCCTTAGCTCAGTGGTAGCATTCCCACCTTTGTGTCAGGAGGGTATGGGTTCGAGCTCCACTCCAGACAGCCTCAGGAGTTCTGGTCTCTGAATACTAGATTGCCATCCAGCGGGATAATTGCGCTTGATGGGAGTGGAGTGGCAACTCTCTATTGCATCTAGCCAGTTCCTCTGGTAGGGAGTTGTGAGTCAGGCTAACAACCTGTCCACGTAAAAGGGCCTTTGATACAGAAATAAGCAAGAACATGATCTGCTGGATGTAATGCCGTGAAAGAAATGGGTTGCCTTGTGTGCCGTTAGAAGAGCAAAAACAGCAATGAGATAATGACCACATAATCTGTTTTAGTGATGTTGGTTGTGAGATAAATATTGGCCAGGGTACCGTGAAGAACTCCCCCGCTCTTCTTCCAACAGTGCCGTGGGATCTTTTAAGTCAACCCGAGAGCACAGACGAGGCCTCGGTTTAACGCCTCATCCGAAAGACTGCACCTCCGACAGTGCAGCACTCCCTCAGTACTGTACTGGGAGGTGAGAGTGCTATCCACCGAGCCACAGCTGCCACATAAGACTGGTAAACCACCAAGAATAATTCAATTCAATTCAATTCAATTTTATTTGTCATATATGCGGCAAACGTGTGTACTGCACAATGAAATGTTGATTTTTACGAGTCCTCCCAACATTGGAATAAATATGGCATAGCAATGATAAAAATACTAATAGAAATACAGTAATAATAAATAAAACAAGAGTAATAAATAATAATAAATTATTCGTTCATGAGTCTTATGGCCTGGGGGTAGAAGCTGTTTCGAATAATGCTGGAACAAGACTGTATGCTTCGATATCTCTTACCGGACGGGAGCAGGGCGAAGAGGTTGTGGCTGGGGTGGCTCGCGTCTTTGATGATTCTCAGGGCCTTCCCCCGGCACCTCTCGGGGTAGATATCCTGCACAGCAGGTAGTTTAATTCCTATAGTATGTTGTGCAGCTTTCACCACCATCTGTAGAGCCTTGCGGTCTATGGCGGTGCAGTTGCCATACCAGGTAGTGATGCAGCCGGACAGGATACTCTCGATGGTGCACCAGTAGAAGTTGGTGAGAATCTGGGGGGCCATTCCAAATTTCTTCAGTCTCCTGAGGAAGAACAGGCGTTGGCATGCCTTCTTGGTTACGACGTCGATGTGATTGGAGCACGTTAAGTCCTCCGTAATGAATACACCCAGGAATTTGAAGCTGCTAACCCTCTCCACCTCAGCCCCTTCGATGTAGATTGGGGTGTGTCCCTCCCCCTGCCGCTTCCTGTAGTCCACGATCATCTCCTTTGTTTTGCTGATGTTGAGGGAGAGGTTGTTGTACTTGCACCATTCTGCTAGGGCTCTTACCTCCTCCCTGTAGCCTGTCTCGTCGCCATCCGTGATCAGGCCTACAACGGTAGTGTCATCAGCAAACTTGATGATGGAGTTGGAGGTGTGCGTGGCCACGCAATCGTGAGTAAACAGGGAGTACAGAATAAGTGACATGTTGTAAAGTGTACATGCGAGGTATAAACAGGGTGAACTTTGTCAGCTGTCTCACTGTTGTTGCTGTCTCCCATTTGCAGAGGCGTTGAGGAAGAAACTGGCCGTCATGATTTGGATTCACGGTGGAGCATTTGCCATTGGAGCAAGTCATGGTGCCGGTTTCATGAACAGCTCTTTGTACGATGGTAACGAGCTGGCCCACAGCGGGGAGGTCATTGTCGTGAGTGTCAACTACCGTCTGGCTGCGCTTGGCTTCCTCAGTACAGGGGACGGCAACGGAAGAGGTGACATCACTTTTCTACAACCCAGCGCAAAGAAACATCACCTTAAATTACCCCGTGACATCCTCAGACATATTGGGGGTAGATCCTGACTTTGTGTGACAGTGTAAAGTAAAAACAACAACAAGCTGCATTTATATAGTGCCTTTAACATAGTAAAACATCCCAAGGCGCTTCACAGGAGCATAATCAGACAAAAATTGACACCGAGCCACATAAGGAGATATTAGGACAGGTAAGCTTGGTCAAAGAGCTTGGTTAAGGAGCAACTTTAAGGAGGCGAGAGAGGTAGAGAGGCAGACAGGTTTTAGGGCTTAGGAAGCTGAAGGCCTCTCTACCAATGGTGAGGCGATGAAAATCAGGGATGTGCAAGAGGCTAGAAATGGAGGAGTGCGAGATCTCGGTGGGTTGTAGGAGGTTACAGAGACAAGGAGGGGCAAAGTCATAGAGGGACCTGAAAGCACGGATAAGAATTTTAAAATCGAGATGATGCGGCACCAGGAGCCATTGTAGGTCGGTGAGCATGAGGTGATTGGTGAATGGGACTTGATGTGAGGTAGGATACAGGCAGCAGAGTTTTTGATGAGCTGAAGTTTACAGAGGGCAGTAGGTAGCTGACTAGGAGAGCATGGGAATAGTTAATAGCAAAATACTGCAGATGCTGGAAATCCGAAATAACAACAGAAAATGCTGGAAAAACTCAGCAGGCCAGGCAACATCCGTGGAGAGAAAACACAGTCAACATTTCGGGTCAAATCCTTTGTCAAGACTGAAAAAGCACAGGGACAAGGTTGAAGAGCCAAACGGAGATCCCGTCAAAGAGAAGAGCAGAACTTCTTCAAGGTAGGCATTCCTAGAAGAGGTGTGGCAGTGAACCAAACACTAGTACAATAGCAAAATACTGCAGATGCTGGAAATCCGAAATAACAACAGAAAATGCTGGAAAAACTCAGCAGGCCAGGCAACATCCGTGGAGAGAAAGTAGGCTCTTCAACCTTGTCCCTGTGCTTTTTCAGTCTTGACAAAGGGTTTGACCCGAAACGTTGACTGTGTTTTCTCTCCACGGATGTTGCCTGGTCTGCTGAGTTTTTCCAGCATTTTCTGTTGTTATTTCGGATTTCCAGCATCTGCAGTATTTTGCTATTGTACTAGTGTTTGGTTCACTGCCACACCTCTTCTAGGAATGCCTACCTTGAAGAAGTTCTGCTCTTCTCTTCGACGGGATCTCCGTTTGGCTCTTCAACCTTGTTCCTGTGCTTTTTCAGTCTTGACAAAGGGTTTGACCTGAGATGTTGACTCTACTTTCTCTCGACGGATGTTGCCTGGCCTGCTGAGTTTTTCCAGCATTTTCTGTTGTTATATGGGAATAGTTAAGTCTGGAGGTAACAAAGGCATGTTTGAGAGTTTCAGCAGCAGATGGGCTGAAGCAGGGGCAGAGACGGATGATAGCGCATCGATAGCCCGCTTTACGTCTCTCTCGATTGAAGGCAAAGGAAATACAAATGTGGAGAATTGTAAAACGGGCTGCCGACTTGATATCACCCATTGTACACTGTCACATAAAGTCAAGATCTACCCCATTGTGCGCACAGCCTTTTAAACTGAAACGTTACTGTAGTGTATGTAACCGTTCTACCTTTAAGAGAACTATTGTATGTAACCGTCCACCTTTAAGAGAACTATTTTAGGTGTTGCACTACTTTATCTTGGCTGCTGTATACTGTAATACCGGGAGTGACCACACCGGTATATAAGTGCTGTGTAAGGATTTATTGGGCAGATTCGCCCTGACCTTCGAATAGTAAAGTCCTGTTAAAGTTACTCTTGTAGTCTGTGTATTAATTCACCATATCACCCACAGACTTTACAGTGGCGACGGGTTCGATCTTACCCTGCGGCAGCGACACACCCGAAGCAGTTAACGAGCGTCGAGAAGAGGCACCCGCCCTCGTCGTTCGGCTGAGAGAAGACTCGAGTCTGCAGAGCAAGGAAGAAGGAAGGATTCAGACACGAAGCCTTCCATCAGCAACAGGCTGTTATTGTCCCTTCTGCCACGGCGGTGAGTGAGCCGATCAGCCAAGAGAAGCAAGTCGGCCACGTTGACTGTGAGTAGGGGGAAAATAAAAAGAAACGGAGGATAAGGGCGGTGAACTCGACCACGGTCGGGGGAAAGGAGCCGGACAGAAGTCGGGCCCAGAGGCGCTGAGACTGGGGCAGCGTAGGGCACGGAAGCCGCGGTACAAGCGGGAACGCAGCCGGTGTGAGAGACCGGGCTACAAGCGGGAACGCAGCCGGTGTGAGAGACCGGGCTACAAGCGGGCTGGGAGACGCAACAGCGTCGTGAGACAGCTAGACCGCGACCGGCGAAAAAGGCCGGGCAGCTACCGAGGCCACGAGGCGCTGCGACCGGGATCGTAAGGCGTGGGAAGATATAAAAATAAATAAAACCGCGGAGAACTCAGCCGCAGCCGGGGGAGGAAAGGACCGGACTGCGAGAGGGCTGGGAGGCGCGATTGGAAGCCGCTGAGGGAGAGACAGAGCCCGAGTGAAGGGGGAACGGGACCGAACGAGGGAGACCGAGCGAGATTCCGCCCAGCGGCTGGAACTGTTCGCCGCCAACGGGTTGTCCCCAGCGCCGGTTGCCGGCCGAGAAAAGGGAACAAGGAACGCACTGAAGCCGACGCGCAGGCTGCGAACCCCGAAAGCCAGCGGTCGTCGCCCGAAGGAAAGCTTACCCCTCCCGCCAGGGGAAGAAACGCGGGAAGCCGCCAGTGGGCGGGGAAGAAGACAGAAGCGGGAAACCGCCATTTTGAAAGTGGGCGGGGAAGAAGACAAGCGCGGGAAACCGCCATTTTTGGAAAAAAAAAGTAACGAACAAATTCGTTGTGGTTTCTCAAAAAGATAGTGAAGATGCCTAAGCATGGTAACATCAACAACTTCGATTCCGAGGTGGAAGATTGGGCCACGTACGTAGAACGCATCGAGATATATTGTGAGGCCAATAAAATAGCAGATGATGATAAAGCTCTCACCTTATTAAACGCAATGGGGGCGAAGACATACGGGCTATTGAAGCATCTTCTATCACCAGCTAAACCGGCGGATCAGACTTTCGCTGATATTGTTGCTGTCCTGAAGGATCATTTGAACCCCACACCGCTGATGTTGGCGGAACGATTCAAATTTTATGCGAGAACGCAACGGAAAGAGGAAAGCAACGCGGAATACTTGGTCGAACTGCGTAGACTAGCGAAATACTGCCAGTTTGGGGAAAATCTGACAGAGGCATTGAGAGACAAGTTCGTGTGCGGGTTGTCGAAGGAAGGAACACAAAAGCGACTGCTCGAAGAGAACGATCTTACACTTGACAAGGCTGTCCTTATTGCAGCATCACACGAAGCAGCCGCGAGAGGCACTGCGGAAATGCAGCTGAAGGCAGCGGTACTCAGCGTGGATCAAATGACTTCGGGTACAACAAAATGTTATCGTTGTGGGAAGACAACACACGACCAGAACCAATGCTGGTTTAAAAACCAGGAATGTAGAAAATGTGGCAAGCTTGGTCACATAGCTAAAGTATGCCGGTCAGGAAAGAAGACCAACAGCAGAAAAAAGTCACCGCAGGAAAAGTACAGCAAGGTACACAAGGTGGCTGAGAAGAGTTCAGATGAACAGAATTCGGATTCAGACCCGAACGGCCAGGAACTGGGTAGTCTGAGAATTTACAATGTGAGTAAGGAAGCTGACCTACAAACTATCTGGGTCACACTAAAAGTAGCCGGAGTCCAAGTGAAAATGGAATTGGACACAGGATCAGCCCTATCAGTCATAAATCGAAGGGATTACAACCGGCTATTCTCACATATACCCTTGAGAGATACCAAGATCGTATTGCAGACATACATGGGGCATAAAGTATACCCCATGGGAAAGATACAAGTCAAGGTGAGAGACAGGGGCAAAGTACACCAAGGAATGGACTTATATGTACTACCTGAGGGAGGTCCACCACTTCTGGGACGGGAGTGGATCAGGGAAATAAACATGGAATGGCACTACCTAAAAGCAATAACGAGTGAGAACTCGGTGAAGACAATCAACTCAGACTCTGAAACGGATGACGACAAGACCAGCCCAGGTGCGAAAGACAAGTCTAAAATGGACTTGCTGACTAAGGTTGGAAAAACGAAGGAGTGCATAAATACTGATGCTTCAAAGGAGAACAAAGTTACAGAACAGAATTCCACTGAACAACAACAACATAGTTTGGCAGAGAATTCTGAGTCTGTCCAGTTTACAGACATGCACAAGTCTGAGGAACACCGGGCTCGAACTCAACTCCATTTCAAATTACAACAGCAATTAGAACAATTGAGTTGCCATCTCGAGCAAGAGATAAAAGCAATGAAAACGTTCTTTGACACAGAGTGGGAGAATCTGGAAAGACAACAGAAACAGCTGAGGGAGAAAAGGGAGCAGGAGCACACAAACCGTCTGCGCAAGGAGGCCAAACGAATCAAAGCTGATTCGGTTTCTGAAGGTGCATGCTCTAATCTGGTGGAGCAAGATGTTCAGCAACTGAAGGCGCTTGTTAGCAGATTGCAGGCAGAAAAGGCTGAGTTGGTCGCCATGAATTCCGAGCTCCTACTGAAGTTGGGTGCAGCATCACCGGACGATTCATTTGTGGAAATTCGAATGGTGGAGGCTGCGGATGATGGCGAAGTAGAAACAGCAAAGGAGCCCCAGGGCAAGGTTATAAACAGCCCTGCAGCTACTGGGAAACGGATGAGGTCAGAAGAGTCAACGGTCAGCCAACTCCTTCATATGCTGAGGGACAAGACTCTGAAATGGGAACAATTTGGACATGAGTCTAAATCTTCAAAGGAGAGGGGTTTGGAGCTCCCAAAAGTTATTGGAATAGCTGAGGTTGCAACACAGACTGAGAAGATGGCAGCAGAGCAAACCTTGGATGCCAAAAGTACGCTGATTCACGTCAATGTTGAACAACAGAATGCTGAAACAGCTGCTCCAGTAGAGGGATTGAATAATACAAGCAATCAATCTCCCAATGAAGTTGAAGTATTGAAATCACGAATGAGGTCAGTAGTAAAAGACTTGCAGGAAGCCCAGAAAAAGCTGGATGAAACTGAACGCATGAAGAAGTCTCTTCAGGAAAGATGTCTGGATTTGGAACAAAAGCTGGCTAACGTCCAGCTGGGTATGGAGGAAATAGAAGACCCTCTCGCTGGCCTAGCTCAGGACGACACCGAATATTACCATGACCTGTTGGACGACACCGAATATTACGCTGACCTGCTCTGCCCAGCTTGTGATGAAAACTCCCAAAGTGCAGAAACCATGAAGAATCACCTAAAGTCTAAAGAACATCGGGAGATGGTGGCGCTACTACGGAAAAAGGAGGACGAGAAGGAGGAACGGTGCATGCAGCTGGCAGCTGACAGTGGAGCCCAGAGAGTCTCCAAGAAGCAGAAAAGGAAAAGGCGAAGCAGAAGATGATGACCATCTGAACCATTATCACCTCTACCAGGTCACGCACGTGGTCTCTCCGTACGGAGCCAAATCAGTTTGGAAGTAGAAAAACTTCCCAAGGTACTCAAACTTTTAGAAGTCAACAATGCTGGTTCAGAAGTGACGGAAGTTCAAGCTGTTAAGTCCAGTGAAGGACTATTGGATGAGTCACTCCAGCAACGTGAACCGACTACACCGAGACTGAATCTGTGAACTGTTTTCCGCAGAGACTGAATCTGTGAACTGTTTCCCGCAGAGACTGAATCTGTGAACTGTTTCCGCAGAGACTACATCTGTGAACTGTTTTTACATGAAGTTGGATATATGTTATGTTTAATGGGGAATAAGTATGTTGTAAGCTAAAAAGGGAGGATTGTAGTGTATGTAACCGTTCTACCTTTAAGAGAACTATTGTATGTAACCGTCCACCTTTAAGAGAACTATTTTAGGTGTTGCACTACTTTATCTTGGCTGCTGTATACTGTAATACCGGGAGTGACCACACCGGTATATAAGTGCTGTGTAAGGATTTATTGGGCAGATTCGCCCTGACCTTCGAATAGTAAAGTCCTGTTAAAGTTACTCTTGTAGTCTGTGTATTAATTCACCATATCACCCACAGACTTTACAGTTACTAATTGTCATTGAATAAGATAGTGTGACAAATATTTAATAAGAGCATAAGTGACTTTGGCACACTGGCTTCATGGAAAAGAAAAGATAAGGTGACTATTACAATTTGAGCTCATTTTCAACACTCTTTCCTTATGCTTTCCTTAAAAGGCAGCTTACATAAGTCGACTTGAACCTACTCTGAACCAAAACTTAATGTTTGGTGAATGGGATGCAATATGACTCAGGGCTAACAATCTACCCTTTTTAGGATCGCCAACCTTCCAGGATTGTCTTGGAGTCTCCAGGAATTAAAGATAAATCTCCCGAATAGGCCATGGAGCTTGTAGAATAGCTATGTCTTAAATTCTACAAGCTCCACTGAGTTCTGTCTTATAGGCTGACTTGGACACGTGGTTCAAACTAGTGAACTATAGATGAGCGGGTATTGTAAGGCCGATATGCTAAAAAAATCCTTTCGCGCTGCAGTTGTTAACTTTGAAAACTACTAGTTTTCTTGTAGGACACACCCTGATAGGGTGACCATTACAGATAACAGATCTGCCTCTTTCTTCACAGTAGCAGGCTTGTGAATATTGCCTCAAGAATAAAGACCATTGTGTCCTGATAGGCGCCTGTCTGCAAGCAGTATAAACAGAGCATGCCGTCCTTTGAAGCTAGCATCAATACCGCAGACAGGGTCTCTGTATATAACTTGACCTGTCCTCACAAACACACAGACAACCGAAACCCTTCCCTAAAAACAATTAATAGAAAGCTATTTAATTTACCATCAATACGTTATCACTTGCAGATTCAGCTGTTTATCTCCTCGGCCTACAGCCCTATATTGAAAGCACAAAAAATAATAAAAACAGTGACCATGGCTTCCGTTTTAAAACTTCCAGTTTTAAATTTTTGTAGTAGTGAATGGAAAGTTAAAAATTAACACAAGGCCCCAAGTTTCCTCAGAACAATAGCAGTAGGCCATTTAGCCCCTTGATCCTGTTACATAGGAAAAGGGGTAGGCCATTGAGCCCCTCATACCTACTCTGCCATCCAATTAGATCATGGCTGATCTGTACCTCAACTCCATTGACCTGCCTTTGCTCCATATCCCTTGATACCCTGGGGGCGATTTTGCCAGCCCTGGGGGGGGCAGATTTGGAGGTGGGACTGCCGGGAAAATGGCCCCCAACCTGCCTCCGTGCCATCTTCCCAGGAGGTGGGTACCCGACCCGTGCCAGGTCCCATCTCCTGGAGGCGGGAAGGGGATTACAGCCACTTAACTGTCTGTTAACAGGTAGTTAACAGGCAGTTAAGAGGATTATCCCCATTTTTCCAGCAGATGTGCAGGCTTCCCGACGTCAGGAAACCCTGCCAGGGTCAGCGAGGCGAGCAGAGGGTCTGCGGGGGTCGGAGGGGCCCAAAAGTGCACTGTGGAGGTGAGTGATGGGTGCAAGTGTGGAGAGTTAGGTATGAGAGGTAAGCATCTCAATGGCAGAGATGACAGAATGGTTGCTGCATTCTCCGATGCAACAGCCATCTGATTTCTGCTCAGAATATAGGCTTGGTGAGCCTTGAGTACAAGAACTCACCAAACAACAGAGAATGTCAGTGTTTGACAGCTTCTCAAAGCTGTCAAACGATGACAATTCATCTAGATGAAACGTCATACGCTGACGTTCTCTGTAACCGGCTTCCCCTTAATTGGCCTGCTAAGCCCGCTGGGCGGGCTTAACAAGGTCAATCAAGGGAAAATAGCGTGGATTGGCCACAAGTCGATGGAGGCGGGACTAAAACCCGACAAGCAGCAGTCCCGCCTCCAACGCGCCCCCATTGGCAAAATCACACCCCCCCCTTACCCAACAAAAATCAATCGATCTCAGTTTTTAAATTTTCAATTGTCCCAGCATCCACAGCCTTTTGAGGGCGAGAGTTCCAAATTTCCACTACCTTTTGTGTAAAGAGTTGCTTCCTGACATCACACCTGAACAGCCTAGCTCTAATTTTAAGGTCATGCCCCCTTGTTCTGGACTCCCACACTTGAGAAAATAGTTTCTCTCTATCTACCCTATCAACTCCTTTAATCATCTTGAACACCTCAATTAGAATACCCCTTAATCATCGAAACCCAAGGGAATACAAGTCTAGTCTATGCAACCAGTCCTCATAATTTAACGCTTTTAGACGGGTATCATTCTGGTGACTTTGCGCTGCACCCCATCTAAGGCCAATATATTCTTCCTGAGGTGCGGTGCCCAGAACTGAATGCAATACTCCAGATGCGGTCTTACCAGAACTTTATACAACTTTATAGAATCGTGTAATTTTTTGAAATACTGTACAATCTAATTAGAGGTTGGGGTGGGAGATATTGTACTGCTATGTTGGTTTGAGAAGGTCATAAATAGAAGGTTGTCACCAATAAATCAAATCGGGAATTCAAGAGAAATTTCTTTACCCAGAGCGTAGTTAGAATGGGGAACTTGCTATCACATGGAATAGTTGAGGCAAATAGCAAAGATGTATTTAAGGGGAAGCTAGATAAGTACATGAGGGAGAAAGGAATAAAGAAAGAAAGACTTGCATTTATATAGCGCCTTTTGCGAACACCGGACATCCCAAAGTGCTTTACAGTCAATGAAGTACTTCTGAAGTGGAGTCACTGTTGTTATGTGGAAACGCAGCAGCCAATTTGTGCACAGCAAGGTCCCACAAACAGCAATGTGATAATGACCAAATAATCTGTTTTTAATCAAACTTAGGGAACTATGGCTTGTGGGACCAGCATACAGCCATAGCCTGGGTGAAAAGTAATATCGCAAACTTTGGAGGAAATCCAGAGCTCATCACTCTATTTGGCGAATCTGCGGGAGGTGCCAGTGCAAGCGTGCACGCATTATCACCAGTAAACAAAGGGCTCTTCAGGTATTTATGTAGCAGAATTCTGTACTCTTTCTGTTTGAACTAGGGTCGCCAGTCCCCCCATATTTGTCCTGGAGTCCCCAGGAATTACAGATTAATTTCCCGGCAACTGCTGCGAGCCACCCGGGAGTAACGTCACGGGGCACTAAAAAAAATTGTGTGTTTCTTTTCATTTTCTTTCAACACTTTCATTCTTTAGTTATAATTGGAGATGGGGGACAAAGGCTTTCCAATTGGCGGGGGAAGGCGGGGCGCTGCGAGGATGGGCGTGTCGAGTGTCCAATTGTGAGAGCATGGGGGCAGGGCGGTTAGGTTTTGGGGGTAACCTATAGGTGGTAAAATTTCTCTTTACCCCCCAGCATAATCTTTGGGCCTTGGGGCCTTCTGGCTCCTGCTCTCCAGCAACAACCGGGCAGGCCTCAAGGCCGGCAGCCAGGATTGCAGCTACAGGCTTCTCAGGCCTCCTTTTTGTCCTGGAGCTAGGCCCAGCCAGGGGGCGGGCCTATGTCAGGGATTCCCCTGGGACCACGTTGATCACCCAGGACAGGATATTTAGGAAGCCTGGACCTTGCACAGACACAGCCCACTTCAGCTGGAGGCCTGAGAAGGGCGAGGAAAATCAGGTCCAATATTACAAACTCTACCTCGGGGCACAGATTTCTCTCATCTAATTTCCATTTTTCTTCTCCCCCCCCCCGATTGCTCTGCAGACGTGCCATCTCGCAGAGTGGTGATGCACTGGCAATGTGGGCTGTGAATCGAAACCCGCTCCGTGTTGCTCGTAGACTCGCCCAGGCTGTGAGGTGCCCACTGGAGGACAATGCTGCCATGATGTTCTGCCTCAGGCAGGTGCCCGCTAAAGATATCGTGTTGGCGGTTCGAGTGACAGAGCTACTTAACAAAGAGAAGATTGTGTTTTTTCTTCCATTTGTCCCTACAATAGATGGTAATTATTTTAATAACAAATTATAAAAGAATGAACGTTTCAAAGAAAGCGAGGAATGCACGGGGCCTACAGAGCTTGTACCCAGTGGCCTCAACCAAATATGGGAACCACGCCAGGGAGCAGTTTCATTTAAACATAGTACATTAAGTTGTCAGCTGTGGCTCACTGGTAGCACTCTCGCCTCAAAGTCACTAGTTGTGGGTTTAAGCGCCACGCCAGAGGCTTGAGCACAAAGCCTGGGCAAACACACCAGTGCCGTACTGAGGGAGTGCTGCACTGTCAGAAGTGCCGTCTTTTGCAGGAGACGTTAAACCAAGGCCTTGTCTGTCCTCTCAGGTGGACATCAAAGTTCCCACTGCAATACATGCCTTTCTTTCTTGTTTCACCGGGCAGAGTATTTACCCACTGGGCTATCAGGGAATGCGCGATGTACATCTAAAAAGTAATTGCCACCTTCTGTCCAAAGCATTGACTCCCTTCATTCTGATTACAGGTGACTTCCTTCCTGCTGAGCCAGAGACACTGTTTGAAAACAGTAGAGACATTGATTATTTGCTGGGCTGTAACAGTGGAGATGCCCATATGTTTGTGTCTGCCTGGTTCCCTGGAGTGAACATCCCCTTTGGAATTAGTGAGGCTAAATTCCGAACAGCGGTAGAAAAGGGTGTGGGTGAGTATTCAACGGGATCGGAAGTCCATTTGAATAACTCGAGCGACTATTATGAAACATTTCAGTTGAATTCAAGGGGTGTTCCCAGGCTTCCTCGGGACGTTACACCCAGTGCGCCTCTTACTGGGCCTATCAGAACCTACGCCGACTGAGAGCAGGTTCGATTATAGGCCTTGTAAAGGATGCTGGAAGGAGCAGCTAATCAATCCTGGAGGGGATGGCTTACTTTTGCTGGGATCGTGTGATAGCTGCGTCGGGAACCGCAGAGTTGGGACCGTTCTGTCCTACTGAAGCCCGTTGCAGGCCACCTCTGCTGCAGTGTTGCAGACCTCAATTGCTCAATTAGACCTGGCACTGCTCATTACTGGCACGATGTGGGTGAATACTAGAAAATCACGCTGGTTACAGGCATGCACTCTAACCCACTAACGTAAGAAAACTACTAAGCACTTGGTTTGAATATAAAACAAGGCTTTAATCAACTGTTTCACAACTATGAGCTCGAGTTACATCACCAGTTCCTGGTTACAAAAACGTCCTGAGCAAGCTGGGCCCATGCCCGAGTATTTATACTTTCCTTGGACGGCACCACCAGCTGGCCGCCCAGTGTTATCTCATGAGTCATTTCTACATGAATGGTAAGATTCATGACACCCTCCATGGCCTCGCTTCTCCCTATCTCTCTAACCTCCTCCAGCCCTACAATCCTCCGAGATATCCGCGTTCCTCCGATTCTAGCCTCTTGTGCATCTCCAATTTTAATTGCTCCATCATCTGCTGAGGACCTAAGCTCTGGAATTCCCTCCCTAAACCTCTCTGCCTCTCTACCTCTCTTTCCTCCATTAAGATGCTCCTTAAATCCTACCTCTTTGACCCTGTCCTAATACCTCTTTATGTGGCTCGGTGTCAAATTTTGTTTGATAATGCTCCTGTGAAGCATCTTGGGACATTTTACTACATTAACGGCGCTATATAAATGCAAGACATTGTTGTATGTGTTGCAGGTTCTTTGGGTGAGGCTGTGGTGGAGTCAGTTATATTCGAGTACACTGACTGGGAAAATCCAACACAGTTTTCCAGAAGGCAGGGCTTGTCGCAGCTGTACACGGATTTGGAATTTTGCGCCCCAACATTCAACTCCGCTCAGAAGCATGCAATGATCGGCAGGTGAGGGAATTGATAAGAGTGACCTGGTGGGGGAGCCATGGTGACTGCCGTACACAGGGTAGGATTTAATCATCCACTTTGGTACGACCCTCCAGGCAAAAAGCAGTTTAAGAAAACAAACACAAAGTTTGTCCTGGACTTGTTTGCGTGATCACTCTTAAGAAATATATCTTGCTACACAGTTACCGTAAAAAGGGCTGCCCAACATTTTCGAGATGGGCCAGATGCATGTACAGGTTGAGCGTCCAAAATCTGGAGTTCCGGAATCTGGACTCCGGGCGATTGGTGGCAGGGTTGTCCGGAATCCTTAAAATGTTCCGGAATCTGGAACTCCGGATTTTGGACGCTCAACCTGTACTTCAAAAAGCCATTAACTTTTGTTGTCTTTTTTTGAAAAATCCTATGAAAAATGCGAGTGATGCAATAAAACTTTAGTGTTGTGTTTTATCCTCCTTAATCTGCACAGCTCCACTAAGTGTTTCCGCCAGGCTGTGGCTGCGGCCACGGCACCACGCCGCCCTGGTGGCCTAGTGTGGGCCATCGGATGCTCTGCAGAGCTCGCAGCGTCCCTCCCCTTTAACAGAAGGGGAGGGGCGGAGAAACACGTCAGCGCTACGCGGAGCGGCCCAGGCATTTTCGGACTTGGAACGTGCTTCTGATGTCCGAAGTCCGGAAATGCCCGAGCCCAGGTTGCGATATTTCCGGACTTCGGACATCAGAAACACGTTCTGAAGTCCGGAAAAAACCGGCTCAGAATCGGTCCCGAGTTTGCCAGATTCAGGACGCTCAACCTGTATCACAGTTAGTGAGTGGGCTCTCAATGCGACAGAAATAGGAACATAGCAAACAGAAGTAGGCAATTCAGCCCCTCGGGCCTGCTCCACCATTCAATTAGATCATGGCTGATCTGTAGCTCAACTCCATTTACTGCCTTTGCTCCATATCCCTTGATATCGTAAACTAACAAAACTTTATCGATCTCAGTCTTGAAAGCTCCAAATGACCACCAGCATCCCTTTTGGGGGAGAGTGTTGCAGATTTCCACTACCTGTTGTGTGAAAAATTGCTTTCTGATTTCCCTCCTGAATGACCTAGCTCTATTTTTAATTGTTTTCTCTGTATCTACCCTATCGAATCCCTTTAACATTTTAAACACATTGAACAGATCACCGCTCCACCTTCTAAACTCAAGGGAATACCAGCCAAGTCTATGCAACCTGTGCTCATCCACAGGCTCATCAGAATGGACTGTTGCACATTCCTGTAAAAAAAGGATGTGGAAAGGGCCATCTTTAGCAAGCTCTCATTGGTACTAAAGTTAAAATCGGCTTCATGCAAAAGCTCAAAGAATGAAAGAAAGTAGCAGTTCACTGCGTACAGAAGGTAGGTGGGACATGGCTTTGTGCCTCACGGTCACTGATCTAAAACTTAAGAACATAAGAAATATGATCTTATTGAATGGTGGAGCTGGCTCGCGGGGCCGTATGGCCTAGTCCTGCTATTATTTCTTATGACTAGGGCCTACGCTCTGGAATTCCCTCCCTCAACCCCCCGACTCTCTCTCCTCCTTCAAGATACTCCTTAAAATCTACCTCTTGGACTAAACTTTTGGTCACATGCCCTAATATATCCTTCTTTGGCTCGGTATCAATTTTTGTCTGATTGCACTCCTGTGAAGTGCCTTGGAACATTTTACTAGGTTAAAGGCACTATATAAATGCAAGTTACATACATAGAACGGCATCGAATTTTACAGCATGGAAACAGGCCGTTCGACCCAACTGGTCTGTGCTAGTGTTTATGCTCCACACGAGCCTCTTTCCCACCTTACTTTATCTCACCCTATCAGCTTATCCTTCTATTCCTTTCTCCTTCATGTACTTAACTAGTGTCCCCTTAAATGTAGCTATGCTATTCGCCTAAACCACTCCTTGTGGCGGAGTTCCACATTCTCACCACTCTCTGAGTAAAGACGTTGTTGTTAAGGGTAGTGGAATATGAGCCTTTTTATCTAGAGGGTTGGACTATAAAGGGGTGGAAGTATTGCTGCAGCTATACAAAGCCCTGGTTCCACCACACCTGGAGTACTGCATACAGTTCTGGGCACTGCACCTTGGAAAGATCGGGCCAGAACTTCGGGTCCCCACGGGTGAGTACGCATTGGGTACTCGCGCGTAGGCCCAACAAAAGTGTCGGTTTCGTGCATGCACTGCTCATGCGCGGGAAACCGGAACTTCTGTTCCCTTAAAGGAAGGGGTTCACAGGTCGAACGCGTGCGCCGGAGAGGCAGCGCGTGCGCCTGGAACTTCCGTTTTTTTTGCAGGTTTCTCCGGGAGGGTAAGTCTCCAGGAGCTACGCTTTTAAAAAGCAGTCGCAAGGCCTGCTTTTAACAAGGTAAGTGGTGAATTAAGTAAAATTAAAACATTTTTTCCACAGGTTTATTATTTTTTAATACTTTAAAGAAAGGTAAGTTTATTTTTAGCCCTGTTAGAAACTGTAATTAATTTTTTCAAAAATTAAAATTATTGTTTAAAATAGTTATTTTATGTAATTTATAGTTATTTTAAAAATGTTACCAGGGCTCCAAGGGTTAAATTATGAGGAAGGATTACATAAACTGGGCTTATATTCCCTGGAATTTAGAAGGTTAAGGGGTGATTTGATTGAGGATTTTGAAAGGCTTTGATAAGGTAGCTAGAGAGAAACTTTTTCTGCTGGTGGGGGAGTCTTGGACAAGAGGATATCACCTTAAAATCAGAGGCAAACCAGTCAGAAGAGAAGTTAGGAAACAGTTCTTCACACAAAGAGTGGTAGAAGTGTGGAACTCGCTCCACAACAACAACAACTTGTATTTATATAGCGCCTTTAACATAGGAAAACATCCCAAGGTGCTTCACAGGAGCATTGTAAAACAAAATTTGACACCGAGTCACATAAGGAGATATTAGAGCAGAAAGGAGGTAAGTTTTAAGGAGTGTCTTAAAGGAGGAAAGAGAGGTAGAGAGGCAGAAAGGTTTAGGGAAGGAATTCCAGAGCTGAGGGCCTTGGCAGCTGAAGGCACGGCCACCAGTGGTGGAGTGATCAAAATCGAGGATGCTCAAGAGGCCAGAGTTAGAGGAGCCCAGATATCTCGGAGGGTTGTGCGGCTGGAGGAGATTGCAGAGATAGGGAGGGGCGAGGCCATGGAGGGATTTGAAAACAAGGATGAGAATTTTAAAATCGAGGCGTTGCTTAACCGACAGCCAATGTAGGTCAGCGAGCACAGGGGTGATGGGTGAACGGGACTTGGTGTCAGTTAGGACACGGGAAGCCGAGGTTTGGATGACCACAAGCTTATGGAGGGTAGAACGCAGGAGGCTGGCCAGGAGTGAGTTAGAATAGTCAAGCCTCCCACAAAAGGCAGAAGATGCTAGCTCAATTAATACATTTAAATCTGAGATCGCTAGATTTTTTGCTAACCAAGGGTATTAAGGGATATGGAGCCAAGGCAGATGGATGGAGTTAGGATGCAGATGAACCCTTAACTTATTGAATGGCGGAACAGGCTCCTCCTGTTCTTACGTTCCCAGTAGAAATCTGGAACTCGTTCCCCCAAAAAGTTGTTGAGGCTAGTATTATGTCCGTGTATAATTGAGACACGGACTGCAGGAGTTGGTTATAACAGGTTTTTACTGAATGGAGGCAACCTGGAACTACTATGCAAATGTTACTACACAGGCTTATATACAGGGGTGGTCACCACTGGTACTGCAGTATACAGGGGCTGCAGAATATAGTTCCTTCTGCAAAGTACATACACTACAATTCCTCCCCTTTTAGCTAAACAGTACATAACATTCGATTAACAATGAAATAACATATTTACAATTACAGTTGCTAGATACATTAGTTGAAGTTAAGCAATTATAAGTTCAGTCTTTGAGGAGGCTTCCTGATTCTGTCTGGATAACGCCTCTTTGGGGTATCAGGTTCTTCTGGCAAAGTTGAGTCGGGATCAATGTCGTTGTTTGGTTCGTCTGCTTCCAATATCACCGATTCTGAGGTAGATGCCATTGGTACTTCGGTTTCATTGCCAGGTGTATCAGATCGTGGTGTGGAGTTGACGTTTCCCAGTGACTCTAGAATCTGGTCAGCATGGCGTCTTACAATGCTCTCTCCAACGTCCATGGTATACATTAGAGGTCCTTGCCGTGTACAGATCGTTCCTGGCTGCCATTTCTCTGTGCGGTAGTCCCGGGCCAAAACTGGTTGACCTATCTTAAAACTCCTGGTCGGCCTTTCATTCATATTCTGAAACTGCCTGTTCTCCACATCTCTTCTGATGTTTGGCTTAACCAAATCCAAGCGGCATCGTAGTCTTCGATTGAAGAACATCATGGCTGGAGTTTGGTTGGTAACCGCATGTGTCGCATTCCGGTAGGCAAACAAGAAGTTATCCACCTTGTGCTGTAGGGGTATATCTTCATTACACATTGCCTTGATAGCTTTCTTGAATGTTTGAACGAACCTCTCGGCCAATCCATTAGTGGCTGGATGATATGGGGTGGATGTGTAATGCTTAACACCATTGTTCTTTAAGAACCTCCGGAACTCTTCAGACACAAACTGTGGTCCATTGTCGGAGCAAATCTGTTCAGGCAGCCCATTTCTGGCGAATATGGTTCGTAAGACTGTGATAGTTTTTTCTGAGGTGGTTGAGGACATTTTTATTACCTCTGGCCACTTTGAATGTGCATCCACCGCAATTAAAAACATCGAGTCCATGAAGGGACCAGCAAAATCAATGTGCACCCTTTGCCATGGAGACGAGGGCCACTCCCATGGATGTAGAGGGGCTTGTGGTGGGGCGTTTTGGGCCTTCTGGCATCCTGTACAGCTCTTGGTCATCTCTTCGATTTCTCTATCGATTCCCGGCCACCACACAAACGCTCTGGCTAAGTTCTTCATTTTTACCCCTCCCAGATGACCCTCATGAAGCTCATTGAGCACTCTATCCTTCAATTTGGGTGGAATTACTACTCTGGATCCACACATCAAGGTTCCTCTGCACACTGACAGCTGTTCTCTTCTCGGCGAGAATGCTGGCAGCAGTGGTTCGCCATGTGCTGGCCATCCCTTCACCGTTAAATCATAGACCCAGGAGAGTGTCGGGTCATTTCGTGTTTCCCTTTCTATGTTTGCATTCGTCACAGGGAGACATTCGACTATGGTCGAGTGGAATATTTCCACTGGATCCACTGCAAGTTCTTCTTCCACCGTCGGCAACGGTAGGCGCGACAATCCATCAGCATTCCCATGCTGTTTAGTTCCTTTGTACTCGATGTCATATTGGTGTGCCCCTAGGAAAAGGGACCACCTCTGTAGCCGTTGTGCTGTCATTATCGGTACGCCCTTCTGAGGGTTGAAAATGGAGACAAGAGGTTGATGATCAGTAAGTAGAGTAAATTTCTGACCGTGCAAGTAGTGATTGAACTTCTTCACCCCCCACACCAGGCTGAGGGCCTCTCTGTCAATCTGGGCGTAGTTACACTCGGCTGAAGTTAACGAGCGTGACGCAAAAGCTATCGGCCTCTCTGAACCATCAAGGAATTTATGTGACAGTACCGCCCCAATGCCGTAGGGAGACGCATCACACGCCAGTCTTATCGGTAGTGATGGGTTGTAGTGAGCCAATACTTCTCTTGAAGTGATTAGGTCCTTACTCTTCTGAAAGGCCCGCTTACATTCATCGCTCCATTTCCATGCTACTCCCGTTTGTAGTAGGGCGTTCAGTGGGTGCAGAATTGTGGACAAATTCGGCAAAAACTTATGGTAGTAATTCACCAATCCAAGGAATGACCTCAGTTGCGACACATTTTCAGGCGCTGGAGCCTTAACTACCGCTTCAATTTTGTCAGGGGACTTATGTAACCCCTCTTCATCAATCACGTGGCCACAATACGGTATCTGTTTCTTAAAAAACTCGCACTTGGGGCAATTGGCCCGTAGCCCATGTTCACGTAGTCTAGTGAGCACCTGCTCTAGGTTGGCAAGGTGTTCACTGTCATCTTCACCTGTCACTAGGATGTCGTCCAAGTAACACTGAGTCCCCGGAATTCCTTGCAGGACTTGTTCCATCGCTCTTTGCCATATCGCCGGAGCTGATGCTACTCCGAATACCAGTCGATTATACTGGTAAAGACCTTTGTGAGTGTTTATCGTGAGATACTTCCTAGAGGATTCTTCAACCTCCATCTGCAAATATGCTTGTGCTAGGTCAATTTTTGTAAAACGCTTCCCTCCAGATAGTGAGGCGAAGATATCTTCTATCCTTGGAAGAGGATATTGTACTGTGTGAAGGACTGGGTTCACCGTCACCTTGAAGTCCCCACAGATGCGAACCTTCCTTGGCTCCTCAGACTTATTGTTTAACGTTTTCTTCATGACAGGAATGATGGGTGTCGCCCACTCGCTCCAGTCTACCTTAGATAACACGCCTGCATTCTCCAGGTTCTCCAGCTCTGCCTCGACGGCTGGGCGAATTGCATATGGTACCGGTCTTGCTTTGAAAAACTTGGGAATTGCATTCTCTTCTATTTTTATCGAGGCAGTTACGCCTTTAAGAGTTCTCAGTTCTTGTTGAAATACCTCTTTGGCGTTAGCTAAGATTGTTGACAATCGTCCAGGAGTGACGTCGTCATCCTTTTTACTAGCCACCGTCAGTGCCTGAATGGAGTGCCAGTCTAAACTTATCTTTCTGATCCATTCACGTCCCAATAACGGTGGTCCACCATCTTGCAGTATGTACAGATACAATTTCTGTATTTCCTTGCCGTTGTATTCGACAGGCACCCTTATTTTTCCTCTGGGGTATACTTTTTGCCCCGTATACGTCTTCAAGACAATGGATGTCTTTTTCAAGGGTATGTGTGAGAATTAGGGTTGCAAAATTCTGGGAATTTTTAAAAGAGGAAACTTTCAATGGGAATTTTCGGGAATTTATGGAATTTTGAGTTTTTTTGCACACTGATGGTTTTTGTCTCTGACCCTTATATTATCTTTGTCGTCAAAATAGACATACTGTTCCATACAAATAAAAACAGGCTTTCAAAACTTTATTTAGGTTATAATTTTGAACTTTATTGAACCCCCACAAAAATGACCCATCTAAAATAAAATAAAAAGAGCGTCAGCTTATTTAGCCTGTAATTTGTCCTTATTTTGTCCCTTTGAGTCTTCTACTCATGAGTCTTCTGAGTCTTCTACTCCTCATTGCTCCTCCTGATTCTCTGACGTGTCTATTTCCTCCTCTGTGTCAGTGTCTAGCTGTGTGCTGGACACTTCTGTATCTGGCTCAATAAGTTGTAGGTTCGCCCGGATAGCCACCAGTTTCTCCACTCTCTTGTTAGTCAGCCTGTTGCGCGCCTTTGTATGCGTATTCCCAAAAAGTGACCAGTTTCGTTCAGAGGCCGCTGATGAAGGTGGGATTTGGAGTATCACCGATGCAATAGGTGACAGGACCTCAGATGCACAAAGTCCCTTCCACCAGGTATGTGCACTGATATGCTTGCATGATTCCCATATCCCATCCCCATTCCAAAGACCTTGCTTGGTAGAGAACTTTGCCAGACTTCCCAGAACTTTGCCCACATCCAGATTGAGATGGTGTGAGAGGGTAGAAATCACACTGTAAGCGCTGTTGATCTGTTCTCCAGAAAGTATTGGTCTCCCAACATGCTTTGGGTCCAGCATGTATGCTGCAGCATGAATCGGCTTGACACAAAATTCTTGACGCGTCTGTATGAATTGAACAATTGCCTTCTCCTCTGCTTTGAGCAGCAGGGATGTGGGTAGGGCAATGCTGATTTGTTCTTTTAAATCAGTAAAAAGCCTGAGAACATCTGACAAGACAGCGTCATCTCCTTCAATCTGAGCAATTGCAGATGCTACTGGTGAGAGTAGTTTAAGGCTGCTAACCACTCTCTCCCAAAACACATCATCCAGCAGTATTTTCTTGATGGTGGTTTCCATATCCCCAGACTGGGATATTGCCATTTCTTGCAGCGACTCCTTACCCTCCAGAAGGCTGTTGTACATTATGACAACACCACCCCATCTAGTGTTGTTGGGCAGCTTCAGTGTGGTGTTCTTGTTCTTTGTCATTTGCTTGGAGTTGTAGGTTGCTGCAACTACCTGTTTTCCCCTGACATACTTAACAACTTGCTTGGCTCTCTTGTACAGTGCTTCCATGGTGCTCAAACCCATGATGTCCTTGAGGAGCAGGTTAAGCCCATGAGCTGCACACCCAATAGATGTAATATGAGGGTCGGCCTCCTCCACTTAAGCCCAAGCAGCCTTCATAGTCGCAGCATTGTCAGTAACTACTGCAAAGACCTTTTGTGATCCAAGATCGTTGATGACCGCTTTCAGCTCATCAGCAATGTATGTGCCTGTGTGTCTGTTGTCCTTCGTGTCTGTGCGCTTGAAGAACACTGGGAGAGGAGTGGAGACGATGTAGTTTATGATGCCCTCTCCTCGTACATTTGACCACCCATCTGATATAACTGCAACACAGTCTGCCATCGCTATCGTTTCTTTGAGCTTTCCTTGGACTCTGTTATACTCAGCCTCCAGCAAATAAGTAGACAAAGCATGTCTGGTGGGAGGACAGTATGCAGGGCGAATAACATTGAAAAATCTCTTCCAGTACACATTGGCTGTGAGCATGAGGGGTGAGCCTGTTGCATATACAGCTCGAGCAAGGCACTCATCTGCATTCTTCTGGCTATGGTTATCCATTGTATCAAAGAACCTTCCAAGTGGGCCAGGAGTTGCTGATGATAAGGAGCCTGATGCTGAATGAGAACCATCATCTTCTTGAATGGAAGCAGAGGAACTCTGGGCTGACTGCTGTGAGCTTTGAGTGAAGTTGTTGCATTTGGATAAAGGCTGCTGCATCTTTGTGGCATTCTTTACATGTGGCTTTCTACAGTGTTTGCACATGTACACAGTCTTTCCATCTTTAATGCCTGGGGTAAAATGCTTCCACACATCCGACGGTAAACGTGGCATTGTTCTATGCAGAGAAATAAAGGGCATTCATCTCTGTGTCGAACTGCGGTCGATCAGCACGATTGCAACAGGGTGAGTACATTTTTGCTGATGCTCCATGTGATGGAAGCATGACCTGTACACAACATGACGCTACATCACCAATAGTGTATTATTTTGTATATTTTAAATTGAAGGACAACAGAGTTCAACAAGTAACTGGTTTATTTGGTATAAAGTCTGATTTACTTACTGCATCATCACAACATCAGCAGAAAACAAAATGACTTCCCTCAGGACCTCTAACCTGGATCTTAAAAAAACTATAGCAGTCTTACAGGTGCCTGCAGGCCAATCACAATTCGATATGCAAATATTACAAATAGAGGGAGCTAATCGCTCATCCACTCATCCAACCAATCAGGACACATTTGTTCACAGTCACACACAAAACTTGTAATTATTAAAACAAGCCAAGTAAGAAGATAAACATATATTGATTACGAAATTCCTTAATAATTAAGATTCCATCTCTGTTAGTAATTTTAAGAGAGGACCTGTGGAAAAAAAAGAAAGAAATACAAAAAAACCAATATTATGCTAGCATGTGCTTTTTTGGGCAAAATTCCCAAAATTCCCAAGCTAAACTTCCCGTGGAAAATTTCCGGAAATTTACCGGAAACTTTCCACCCCTTTGCAACCCTAGTGAGAATAGCCGCTCGTAGTCTCATCGATTCATGACGGTTAGAGCTGATCCTGTATCCAATTCCATTTTGACTTGGGACCCTGCTATCGTGAGGGTGACCGAAATGGTTCAGTGATCCTCTTTTGCGATTACGTTGTGAAGTTTGAGACAGCTTGGTCTCTTGTTCCCGGATTCACTATCGCTCATCTGGTCTTCGGAACTACTGTCCGTCATCTTTTGTACTTTCCTGTACGGTTCCTTAGTAGCCTTTTTGTTGTCATTGGTCTTCTTCCCAGACCTGCAAACTCGTGCAATGTGTCCCATCTTTCCGCATTGCCTGCATATTTTGTCCTTGGACCAGCAGTCCTTCTGGTCATGGGTTGTTCTGCTGCAGCGATAACATTTTGCGAATCCCCGTGTCATTTCGTGGGTGCCGTATTCCTGTGGCTTTTGCTGTATTTCCGCAGCTCCCCTTGCTGCTGCTTCGTACGATACTGCCACGCTGAAAGCCTTATCTAGCGTCAGCTCTTTCTCTGAGAGTAACCTCTTCTGGGTTCCTTCACTCAGGAGTCCACAGACAAATTTGTCCCGTAAGGTATCTGCCAGTCCTGCTCCGAACTGGCAGTGCTTTGATAGCTTGCGTAGTTCCATAAGGTAATCAGCATTGCTCTCATCTTTATGCTGATTTCTCCTGTGGAATTTAAATCTTTCTGCTATCAGCAGCGGTGTAGGATTTAGGTGTTCCTGTAGGATAGCAACAATTTCGTTAAAACTCTTCGCCTTCGGTTTGGCTGGAGTAATCAGGTCCCGCAATAGGCCGTACGTTCTTGCGCCCATTAAGTTTAGCAGTACCGTTGCCTTTTTCTCATCGGCTACTTCGTTTGCCTCGCAATATACCTCAACTCTTTCCGCATACGTGGTCCAGTCTTCTATTGCATTATCGAAGGCAGTGATATTGCCAGTCTTCGGCATCCTGGAAATCTAAGATGGCACCTCCCGCGCTTTGCCTTCTTCTCCGATTTAACAAAATGGCACCTCCCGCGCTTTGCCTTCTTCCCCGCTGGATTAAGATGGCGCCTCCCGCGCTTTCTGTCTTCTCCGCTGTTGCTAGTGCTGTTGCTGGCGTTTTATGCCTTGATGGCGACGCCCTATGGTCTTCGCGCACTTCCCCCCGCGCTGCTGCTAACGCCGCTCTCCGCGGTTCCCGTGGCAAACTGCAGCTCCTTGCGGCTTTCTGCGCGTTTAATTTTTATTATTTCCCCGTCGTCGGAACAACCCTGCGGGACACTTGCCTCCCTCTTCTCGGGTCTGTACGCTGCCCGGCTTCGTAGCACCGGCCGCGCCCTGTGTGCTCCACCCTCTCTCTCTCTCTCTCCTCTTCCCGACAACGCTGCTCGGCCCCGTTGCAAAGCCACCCGCTTGAGCTCTAGACCGCCGCAGCCCAGGAAGGATCAGTGTACTACCTGCCACCAGCCCGATTAGCTGAAGCACCATCGACAGGATAACCAAGCCCCACTCTCGACAGCCTCTCCTGCAAATCTTCAACTCCGCTGACTCAGAGGCGGATGCCCACGGTCGACGTCCGTTTCTTCTGTTTCTTTCTTCCTTCTGGCCTCAACCTCTGATAACTTCGCTTCAGGGATGGATCCCCGTGAGGTGGTGCAGACTGTAGGTAAGTTCGTATCTGCTCGTCGCCAGTATTATGTCCGTGTATAATTGAGACATGGACTGCAGGAGTTGGTTATAACAGGTCTTTACTGAATGGAGGCAACCTGGAACTACTATGCAAATGTTACTACACAGGCTTATATACAGGGGTGGTCACTACTGGTACTGCAGTATACAGGGGCTGCAGAATATAGTTCCTTCTGCAAAGAACATACACTACAGCTAGGTCAATTGAAAATTTCAAAACTGAGATTGCTAGATTAGATTGATTTTTGTTGGGCAAAACTTTTAAGGGATATGGAACCAAGGTGGGTAAATGGAGTTAAGATACAGATCAGCCATGATCTAATTGAGTGACGGAACAGGCTTGAGGGTCTGAATTGCCTACCCCTATTCCTATGTTGTTGAACATATTTAATTATAGTTGCAAAGGTGAAGACTGCATTAAGATATTAATCTTTTTTTCCATCTAGAAATGCCAGCCGGACATATGCCTACCAGTTCTCATACCCGTCTAGGATGCCGAATTTAATCTGGCCGGAGTGGATCGGTGCCCTTCATACAGAAGAGCTCCAGTTTCTCTTTGGGAGGCCATTTTCCATGTCGAAATCCTACAACCGGCAGGAGAGGGAGCTGAGCCGTGCCATGATGAACTACTGGACCAACTTCGCGAAAACGGGGCAAGTCGAAGAAGCGAGTAAATGTGTGTGGAAGGCGCCAGGCGAAGCCGGGCCAGTCCAAACTGGGTGGGAGCGTCATTGGTATTCCAGGATGCCGCCGGAGGGCAATCTGGCAGTGGTGCAGCAGGGGGAGTGCTATGCAAAAGGGGACCGATATAATGAAGCTGAGCTCCCGGATAAGAAACATTTTACTCATTCTAACATTCGAAAGTGGAACCTCCAATCAGTGAAGTTCACACATGGTTACTTCATTGTGTGTCGTACAAAATGGCTACACCCTGTGTAGGAACAGCACACAGAATGTAGTGTAAGCCTGTTAAGCGGGTGAATGTGAACTTTACCAATCACAAGTCCCCCTTTAGGAGAATTCAGTGAAACCCATTTAAGGTGAAGTTGTGTTCAGATATGTCCAATACTAGAGGATTGCCAACCCTCCAGGATTGTCCTGGAGACTCCAGGAATTAAAGATTGATCTCCCGGACACTGCTGCAAGCAAACACGGGAGAAGAATCATATGGCCGTTAAAACAAATTATATGTTTTACTTTTATTTTCTTTGAACACTTTCAGTTAATCATTCTAAAAATATTGGACATGGGGAAAAAAAGTCTGTTTGACCGGGCAGGGAGGTTGGAGGTCATGTGATGGAACCTCCAGGAATACGTCCAACCAGAGTTGGCAACAACTTTAAGATCGGGGCTGAAAGTCCGTGACCCGGGTCCCATTCCCTGAGGAAACTCAAGCTCACTCCAATGCCACCTCACCCATCACCCCTGTGCTCACTGACCTACATTGGCTCCCAGTTAGCAAGACCTCCATTTTAAAGTTCTCATCCTTGTGTTCAAATCCCTCTATGGCCTTGCCCCTCCCTGTTGGAATTCAAAGGACTGACATTAAGGATACAACAACAACAACAACTTGCATTTATAAAGCACCTTTAATGTAGTAAAACATCCCAAGGCACTTCACGGGAGTGTTATCAAACAAAATTTGACACCGAGTCATATAAGGAGATATTCACTAATACACAAGGAGTATAGTCAATAATAAATCCTATAGGGAATTCAGGAGAAACTTCTTTACCCAAAGAGTTTTAAGAATGCAGAACACGCTACCACAAGGAGTAAATAGTTAAGGTAAATAGCATAGATGCATTTAAGGGGAAGCTAGTTAAGCACATGAGGGAGAAAGGAATAGAAGGATATGCTGATAGGGTTAGATGAAGAGGGGTGGGAGGAGGCTCGTGTGGAGCATAAATGCTGGCATAGACCAGTTGGACCGCATGGCCAGTCTTTATGCTGTAGACTCAATGTAACTTGATATATTAGGACAGGTGACCAAAAGCTTGGTCAAAGAGGTAGGTTTTAAGGAGCATCTTAAAGGAGGAGAGAAAGGTAGAGACAGAAAGGTTTAAGGAGTGAATTCCAGATTTTGAAGCCTAAGCAGCTGAAGGTATGGCCGCCAATGGTGGAGCGATGAAAATCAGGGATGCGCCAGAGGCCCGAATTGGAGGAGTGCAGAGATCTCGGAGGGTTGTCGGGCTGGAGAAGGTTACAGGGGTAGGGAGGGGGCGAGGTCATAATGGATGCACAATGCCGCACATAATGGCAGCATCAAACATGTGTTTGTCAAATCTTGTTGTAATTTAAACAGGGAAGGCTAATCAGTGGCGTAAATCATGTTAAAGCACATAACGTCATGGGAAAATTGGTTACTCTTTTTCCTCTTTAAGCAAAAGTAAAGAAAAGCTTGCTTTGAACATGGTGCCTTTGTAAAGTTTGTCTCTCAGTTTGTGCCCTGTTCTTAAAGCCTCTGCTGAAGCTGGTGACTCACCTCTGGGTACAGTCCCACAGAAACCAGCTGACCTTACCAATACCCCTGCCAAAGTGTCCATTCTTCATGTGTAAGCCCAGACGTTGACTATTATTGAGCTAGTCTACCACAGGAGCAGTACAGCTGAGCCCAATGTTTTCCTTGCCAGATGCACAAATGCATCCTCCCATTTTCTAGCTTGGTTTACTAGATAGAGTACAACATAATTTTCTTTTCTTCCCAATTCTGGGGGACATTGGGGCCAATTGTAGCCCTCCCATCTCCACTACTGCACTGGTTGAGTTTGGTTAACTCAGCCCAGACCAGGGATCGAACTTTTACCTTCCAGATTTGAATGGCAAAGTGCCCACTGAATTATCAGGGAGCATCATCCCCCATTAAACTTTGCCTATGAGCCCCACACCATTCCTCACCAAGATAATGGATGGGGCACTAGCTCCTTGGCCTCTACCAATTTAATTGAGCAATCAGCCATTTTTTAAATTCATTCTCGGGATGTGGGCGTTGCAGGCAAGGCCAGCATTTATTACCCATCCCCAGATGCCCTTGAGAAGGTGGTGGTGGGCCTTCTTCTTGAACCGCTGCAGCCTATATGGTGAAAGTGCTCCCACAGTGCTAATAGGTAGGGAGTTCCAGGTTTTTGACCCAGCTACGATGAAGGAATGGTGATATATGTCCAAGTCAGGACAGTGTGTGACTTGGAGGGGAACTTGAAGGTGTTAGTTTTCCTTCTGGCTGCTGGAGGTCGCGGGTTTGGGAGGTGCTTTCAAAGTAACCTTGGCAAGTTGCTGCAGTGCATCCTGTAGATAGTATACACTGCAGCCACAGTCCAATGATGGAGGGAGTGGATGTTTATGGCCTATGGGACATATAGTGATTTTATTTCCCTCCCTCCTTTAATATTGCAACCTCGTTTAATCAAGAATAAAACTCATTTGTATTTTTGAGAGAAAACATTTTCTCGACCAACTACTATTCATTTTTATCCCTATGCTCGCCCTCTAAAGGTTGATTCTATTTGGTGATTACATCATCATATTGTATTGGGTCCAAAAACCCATGTTACTTTTTTTTTCTGTAACAGAAATCCTAACCATCCTGAATCAGTTCCCGTTATCTGGCCAGAGCACAGCGTCGAGAAGCATTATATGGAGCTGAATGTGAACCTAACCCAAAGATCAGTGGGCAGCAACCTCAGAGCAAAGTAAGACCACAGTCTCCACATTTCCCTCTTGTAATGTCACCTGTCCAAATATATAGGTCACTTGTTTAATTTGATGTTTTATGTCTAACAGGCAGTTTGCAATGTGGAACGAACTGATCGCGAAGATGGTTTCCAGAAACATTGATTGCCTTCAGGACCAGATCCCGCCTTTGAATGGGACAGTCCCACTGTTAAACCCACCCACTGTCACGATTCAACAAGGACAAGTGAAAGGTACAACGGCAGTGTTCTAACTGCTCGAGGTTACAACATGATGCAATATACTGAGCACAATTAGCCTCTATGCATACTTACAATGAAAATACTGATTGCCGTTTACGCTGACCAATAACGATGTGCTCGTACTCTGTCAGTATTCCCTTAGAGTGTCAGCCATGGCTCAGTGGTAGCACTCTCGCCTCTGAGTCAAAAGGTCGTGGGTTCAAGTTCCACTCCAGAGACTTGAGCACGTAATCCAGGCTGACATTTCAGTGCAGTACTGAGGGAGTGCTGCACTGTTGGAGGTGCCGTCTTTCAGATGAGATGTTAAACCGACGTCCCCTCTGCTCTCTCAGGTGGGTGTAAAATATCCCATGGCACTATTTGAAGAAGAACAGAGGAGCTCTAGCCAATATATATTCCTCAGCCAGCATCACTAAAAGATTATCTGGTCATTTATCTACATTTTTGGTGTTTGCAGGATCTTGCTGAGTGCAAATTGGCTGCCACATTTCCTACATTATAAGAATGGCTACACTTCAATAAGCACATCATTGGCTGTAAATGTTTGGGATGTCCTGAGGTGCTATATAAATGCAAGCTCTTTCTTCACCAGTGAACAATACCTTTTTTGCGTCTATTGTACTTCAATTACGCAAAGAAAGACTTACATTTATATAGCACCTTTCATGACCTCAGGACGCCCCAAGGTGCTTTATAGCCGATGAAGGACTTTTGAAATGCAGTCACTGTTGTAATGGAGTGAAAAGCAGCAGCTAATTTGCGCACAGCAAAATCCCACAAGCAACAATGAGATAAATGACCCGCTCGCCTATTTTAAGGCATTGGTTGCAGGATAAAGGTTGTCCAGGACAACTTCCCTACTGTTCTTCAAATAGTGCTGAGGGACCTTTTATGGCCACCTGAGAGGGCAGATTTGGCTTAACGTCTCATCTGAAAGACGGCACTTCCGACAGTGCAGCACTCCTTCAGTACTGCACTGAAGCTTCACCCTAGATTACATGCGCGAGTCTGTGAAGGGGGACTTAAACCCAAGACCTTCTGACTCAGAGGTGAGAGTGGTAGCACTGAGCCAAGCCTGACACTATTAAAAGCTCTGCTCCACAGAGGAGAGCTACATCTGTTACTTGCTGTGCCTAAAGATTCAGTATATGTTCCCACGGTGACAGGGGTACATGTGTTGAGAAGCTAATACAAAGCAAAGCCTTCTCTGAGTGCTTCACATAGAGAAGGAACTGGGAAGTGAAACTAAAGTAGTAAATGTAAGATGTTTAAATTCCCCCTTGTCCTTTAACCTGTCCAACAGTTTCCAAAGTTCAGACCCGTGGAACAGACAACACAAAACACAAGGATTCAAGAATAACTTTCTTTTTACTTCAGTTCAGCAAGAGGTTACAAGTAAGCTCACACAAAACTGTTGCATATAATACTCCTGATTATATCTAAGCATACACAGGTTTGTTCCCTTACTTAAAGATCAAGCGATAATAAGCTAACACTACAGACATACTAACACCAGCGAGTGGTCAATCCGGCAGCGACTAGACGTCTGATTTCTGGCAACTGACCAAGTCACCCGGCTGCAGCAGCCCCGAGTGTCTTAAAACAGCGGCCTAGAAATTGAGTTGACGCCGCGCCAGGGCTTTAGCGCCGGAAATTTAGCGCCGGCGCTAATTCCCTTGCGCGCGCCAAAAATTCAGTAGCGCCGCGCCCAGACGGCTGCCGGCGCTACTGGCGGGCATGAGTGCCTCCCAATGGGCGCTGAGTGCCGCATTGCGGCGCTAATCCGGCGCTGCGGCACCCGATGCGGTGCGGCAGGCTGGGGAAGTGCAGGCCTCCTCCTCCCGTTAAGGAGGCGCTGCCTTCACCCGATCGCTGGCCGTTTGATTTTTTCAAAAATGAGCCCGGCACCTCGGACAAGTGCCGGGCTTGCAGGCCAGACGCATCTGTTCCGCGGGGGGGGGGTGGAGGAGTCCGGAGAGGGAGGTGCGGGCAGGCGGCTGGCGGGAAAGCGGCCGGCCGCCGCGCGACCTTAATGCGCCGGCGCTAACTTGTGTAAGACTCGGTTGCCAGAGTCTTAGTTGCGGCTGCCACGGGCGAGGCGGCCGCAACTGAATTTCGGCGTTCGGGCGCGTTGCCACGGCAACCGGGACGCTGCGCACACCGATGACGTCATCGGTGCCGGCGCAGCGCAACCGGCTAACGCCGATGGCAGCGCCGAAGTGAATTTCAGAAACGGCTATCATTGCGGCGCTAGGCCCTCTAGCGCCGCAAAATGGGCGCTAACCCTACTGAATTTTCAGCCCAGCATCTCTTATACCCTAAAAACCTGGGCAGACCCCTCAATGCGTATGTGTCCCAAACTGTGTAACAAATGGTCAGCAGTTGTTTTCCTCTTCTTATCAGTGGGCCCCAGTGCCGTTCACACCACTTGCCTGAAGATGTTCCTGTCTTTGTAACACCCAACCGTTTCATCCTGCTCAGGGTCTGTCGCTTCCTTATCTGAATAACAGCTTTTGTACAAAGTTCCCACAGGAAACAACCTCTCAACCTCCCGAAGCATGCTGGTAGTTTAAATTTGGTCAACTTTTTAAGTTCGGTCAAGTTATAGCAAATTCTTACAGCAAATGGCTTATTCTTACATAAACAACTTTGGAGGAATTGGATCCAGTCAATCATTCAGTGTCCCTAAGTATTACTTAAAAGGGCAATAATGTGCTTAATTACCTCATAAATATAGTAACCTCCCCTGCATATTTATCTGTAAGGATATATCCAAAAGAAGTATGGAAAGATTGAAGCTGATAAGTCACTTTGGTCCATTATTATTATAGAATATTTATAACTTACTACTCCATTAATGTTTCCTGCTTCCACTATAAATACTGTGATTCCATTCTTAGTTCAGACTCAGCTTCATGAATTTCTTCATGGCTACCATGACAAAAATCAAGCCCCACAGCAACACTTCAATGTAACTACTGGAGCATGAAGATTTAGACTGAGCCACAAACACTGGTACTCGATTATTTAAAGGAACCTGGAGAAAGTTGGGGCCATGTTGGAGTAAACGGGTCTTTTTCCGAGTGGCAGGCAGTGACTAGTGGGGTGCCGCAGGGATCGGTCCTTGGACCCCAGCTATTCACAATATATATTAATGATCTAGACAAGGGAACTAGATGTAACATCTCCAAATTTGCAGACGACACAAAGCTGGGTGGGCGTGTGTGCTGTGAGGAGGATGTCGAGAAACTCCAGGATGATTTGGACATGTTGGGTGATTGGGCAGAAACATGGCAGATGCAATATAACGTGGATAAATGTGAGGTTGTCCACTTTGGTGGCAAAAACAGGAAGGCAGATTATTATCTAAATGGCAATAGATTGGGAGAAGGGGAAGTGCAACGAGACCTGGGTGTCCTTGTGCACCAGTCGCTGAAGGTAAGCATGCAGGTGCAGCAGGCGGTTAAGAAGGCAAATGGTATGTTGGCCTTCGTTGCGAGAGGGTTTGAGTACAGGAACAAGGATGTCTTGCTGCAGTTGTACAGGGCCTTGGTGAAACCACATCTTGAGTATTGTGTGCGGTTTTGGTCGCCTTATCTGAGGAAGGATATTCTTGCCATGGAAGGAGTTCAGCGAAGATTCACCAGGCTGATACCTGGGATGGCAGGAATGACGTATGAGGAGAGATTGGGTCGATTGGGCTTGTACTCGCTGGAATTTAGAAGAATGAGAGGTGATCTCATTGAAACTTATAAAATTCTGACAGGACTGGACAGACTAGATGCAGGAAGGATGTTCCCGATGGTCGGGGAGTCCAGAACCAGGGGACACAGTCTAAGGATAAAGGGTAGGCCATTTAGGACAGAAATGAGGAGGAATTTCTTCACCCAGAGAGTGGTGAACCTGTGGAATTCTCTACCACAGAAGGCAGTGGAGGCCAGTTCATTAAATATATTCAAGAAGGAGTTGGATATATTTCTTAAGGCTAAAGGGATCAAGGGATATGGGGAGAAAGCAGGGACAGGGTACTGAATTTGGATGATCAGCCATGATCGCATTGAATGGCGGAGCAGGCTCGAGGGGCCGAATGGCCTACTCCTGCTCCTATCTTCTATGTTTCTATGTTTATGAGTAGAGAGGAGGGAGTGGCAGAGAATGGGCTGTATTTCTGGCCTGCTCTCTTCAGCGGGGAATAATGCATGACGGAAGACTGACGAGAAGACACAAAAAGAAGCTTGGCATAGAATACAGCTCCCTGGAAAGCGAGCGTCGATGGCGAACCGATGCATTTTATTTTCAAATAACAACTGAACAGAGATTAAAATGGATTTCTAGCATAAGTACAGAAAGAGGAAAATTAGCTCCTTTTACGTAGCAAGCTTGACTTTGTTGATTTACAAGTTGAGAGAGAGGTTACGTAGATTGAGCTCCCTTGAAGGTTTTGTGGCCAACTACACCATTCAGCATGGTACTGAGCTATAGAGACCAAGCAGGTGCCAGGTTAGCCCCTAATCTCAGCCTGGGCACTGCATTTGGCCTCAGTGCCCAGCTTTATCGAGGGGTGGGTGGGGGGGAAAAGTAATTCAGGATTCCAGCTCCCAATTGCTGACCGCTCTGCTTTAAGATATTTGAGCGGACAACAGGTGAAAACTGGATTAGGCCCGTGTGTGTTGCCTTCTTCACTGTGATCAAATAGCTTGTCAATGCTCACCATATAAACTCAGAGTGGTTAGTTCAGTGAAGTACCAAAGAGCTAAAGAACCTTACCAAACCACAACAACAATAATTTGCATTTGTATAGCACCTTTAACGTAGTAAAATATTCCAAGGCACTTTGCAGGAGCGTACCCAGACAAAAATTGACACTGAGCGAAAGGAGACACTAGAACAGGTGACTGGTCACAGAGGTAGGTATTAAGGAGCGTCTTAAAGGAGGACAGAGTGGTGGAGAGGAGAAGAGGTTTGGGAGGGAATTCCAGAGCTTAGGGCCTAGATGGCTGAAGGCACGGCCAGCCAACGGTGGAGCGAAGGAAATCGGGAATCCGCAAGAAAACAGGAGAAACCGGAAAGAAGACAGAGGAGGTGAACAGCTTAAGCTAATTAGCAGCTCTTCTAACACAGGAGGAAAGACAAAAGTATCTGCTCATTTCCTCATAGACTTGTTGCTTGCCAGCAGCACTAAACAACAGAAAAGTACAAGTGGTTTAAGTCCCACTCCAGAGACTTGCGCACATAATCCAAGTTGACACTTCAGTGCAGTACTGAGGGAGTGCTGCCCAGTCGGTGGTGCTGTCTTTTGGATGAGACGTTAAACCGAGGCCCCGTATGCTCTCTCAGGTGGACGTAAAAGATTCCCATGGCAATATTTTGAAGAAGCGCAGGGGAGCTCTCCCCAGTGTCCTGGCCAATATTTATCTCAGTCAACAATTAAAAACAGATTATCTGGTCATTATCACATTGCTGTTTGTGGGAGCTTGCTGTGCGCAAATTGGCTGCTACGTTTCCTACATTACACGAGTGACTACACTCCAAAAGTATTTCATGGGCTGTAAACTGCTGTGGGACTTCCTGAGGTCATGAAAGGTGCTATATAAATGCAAATTTAAGGTAATTATGGAAAAGGACAAGGATAGACCAGGAATAAAAATTCTAAATTGGGGAAAAGCAAATTTTGCTAAGCTCAGAGGGGATTTAGCCATAGTGGAATGGAAACAGTTACTTGAAGGTAAATCAGTGTCAGAGCAGTGGGAGGCATTCAAGGAGGAGATCCGGAGGCTTCAGACCAAACATGTGCCCTTAAAGAAAAAAGGTGGGACTAACAAATCTAGAGCCCCCTGGATGTCTAGAGACATACAGGGTAGGATAAAGAAAAAAAGGGAGGCGTATGACAGATACCGAGGGCTAAATACTCCAGAATCTTTAGAGGAGTACAAAAAGTGCAGGGGTGCAATTAAAAATGATATTAGGAAAGCATAGAGAGTGCATGAAAAATTCTTGGCAAGTAAAATCAAGGAAAACCCAAAGATGTTTTATAAATATATTAAGAGTAAGAGGATAACTAAAGAAAGGGTAGGGCCTATTAGAGATCATGAGGGTAATCTGTGTGTGGAGGCGGGAGACATCGGTAGTGTTCTTAATGAATACTTTGCGTCTGTTTTCACAAAGGAGAGGGGCGAAGCAGACATTGCTATCGGGGGGGGAGGAGTGTGAAATATTAGATGAAATAAACATAATGAGAGAGGAAGTATTAAGGGATTTAGCAGCTTTAAAAGTGGATAAATCCCCAGGCCCGGATGAAATGTATGCCAGGCTGTTAAGCGAAGCAAAAGAGGAAATAGCAGAGGCCCTGACCATCATTTTTCAATCCTCTCTGGCTTCAGGTGTGGTGCCGGAGGACTGGAGGACTGCTAATGTGGTACCCTTGTTTAAAAAGGGAGAAAAGGATAGACTGAGTAATTACAGGCCAGTCAGACTAACCTCGGTGGTGGGAAAATTATTGGAAAGAATTCTGAAGGACAGGATAAATCTTCATTTAGAAAGACACGGATTAATCAAGGATAGTCAGCACGGATTTGTTAAGGGAAGGTCGTGTCTGACAAACTTGATTGAATTTTTTGAGGAGGTAACAAGGAGGGTAGATGAGGGTAGTGCATTTGATATAGTGTATATGGACTTTAGCAAGGCTTTTGATAAGGTTCCACATGGCAGACTGGTCACGAAGTTAAAAGCCCATGGGATCCAGGGCAAAGTGTCAAGTTGGATTCAAAACTGGCTCGGAGACAGGAAGCAGAGGGTAATGGTTGATGGGTGTTTTTGTGACTGGAAGGCTGTTTCCAGTGGGGTTCCGCAGGGCTCAGTACGAGGTCCCTTGCTTTTTGTGGTATATAGCAATGATCTTGACTTGAATATAGGGGGTATGATTAAGAAGTTTGCAGATGATACTAAAATCGGCTGTGTGGTTGATACTGAAGAAGGAAGCTGTAGGCTGCAGGAAGATATCAATAAATTGGTCAGGTGGGCAGAACAGTGGCAAATGGAATTCAATCCGGAGAAGTGTGAGATAATGCATATGGGGAAGGCTAACAAGGAAAGGGAATACACATTAAATGGTAGGACACTGAGTAGTTTGGAGGAACAAAGGGACCTTGGAGTGCATGTCCACAGATCCCTGAAGGTAGCAGGCCAAGTAGATAAGATGGTTAAGAAGGCATACGGAATGCTTGCCTTTATTAGCCGTGGCATAGAATACAAGAGCAGGGGGGTTATGCTTCAACTGTATAAAACACTAGTTAGGCCTCAGCTAGAGTACTGCGTGCAGTTCTGGTCACCACATTACAGGAAAGATGTGATTACACTAGGGAGGGTACAGAGGAGATTTACAAAGATGTTGCCGGGAGTAGAGAATCTTAGCTATGAGGAAAGACTGGATAGGCTGGGTCTGTTTTCCTTGGAACAGAGGAGGCTGAGGGGAGACCTTATTGAGGTGTATAAAATTATGAGGGACATAGATAAAGTGGATAGAAAGGACCTATTTCCCTTAGCAGAGGGGTCAAAAACGAGGGGCACAGATTTAAAGTAATTGGGGGAAAATTTAGAGGGGACTTGAGGGGAAATTTCTTCACCCAGAGGGTTGTGGGGGGTCTGGAACTCACTGCCTGAAAGGGTGGTAGAGGCAGGAACCCTAACCACATTTAAAAAGTACTTGGATGTGCACTTGGGATGCTCTAACCTGCAGGACTACGGACCAAGAGCTGGGAAGTGGGATTAGGCTGGATAGCTCTTTGTTGGCTGGCGCGGACACAATGGGCCGAAATAGCCTCCTTCCGTGCTGTAACTTTCTATGATTCTACGATTCTAAGTCTTTCTTTTTACAAATTGACAGTCCCTGCGGGTTGGTAGGGACGAGCGGCTCAGCTAAATGGAATGTTTTTTAGATAAAGAAAAAAGAAAATATCAGAGCCTGTGACCTTCCCTTGGACTGGCAGGGATGAGTGGTTTCCTGCCTAGCAGCCGCTTAGACTGAGACAAAAATAAATGTCTGTTCAGGTAGGTTTACTTGTCGACTGATTGAGGTGAGGGTTTGAATGAAAGCCAGTTAGATAAAAGGCCAGTAGACGAACTGGCAGGAACATTTCAGAAATCCCCACTAACTCCACTCCAACCAAAATAAACTCAGCCAGAGTGCGCTCAAGGCTGAATTTAAAATGAAAATTCTAGAGCTGGCTGATCATATTTTCAGGATGTTGCTATCATGTTTTAAACTGTTCCAATGTGAATTCCGTTAATGATGCTTGTTCGAGCTGGTTTAAAAGTACTTGTTCATTATCACTGATCAAACTCTCCTCACGAAAAATGTTGTGTTAAAGACCAGTTGGTTAAAAGGCAGTTTTCAAAAGCAGGTCGCAATCTAAAGGCTGTTATTGATGATAATGATGGAGCATCCCTCCTGTGTCTAAGGATGTAGCCTCAGGAGACAGAGTATGATTTCTGACCTGGTTCACTCCTCCCTCCTCCCAGCTTGGTATACAATGGTTTGTCTGTTTCTGAAATAATAAGACTTTCTGAAATAGTAATCCCATCGATTGAAAATAGCTGAAGGATATTTTTAAAAGTGTAAATTACTAAATGCTTCCGATGCATAGATTCCAGTCCCATTCCAGAGACTTGAACATATAATCCAGGCTGACACTCCAGTGCAGTACTGAGGGAGAGTCACACTGTCGGAGATGTCGTCTTTCGGATGAGACATTAAACTGAGGCCCCGTATGCCCTGTCAGGTGGACATAAACGATCCCGTGGCACTATTTAAAGAAGAGCAGGGGAGTTCTCCCCGGTTGCCTGGCCAAAATTTATCCCTCAACCAGCATCACTAAAACAGATTATCTGGTCATTATCTCATTGTTGTTTGTTGGAGCTTGCTGTGCGCAAATTGGCTGCTGCATTACAACAGTACTTCATTGCCTGTGAAGCACATTACAGATGACTAGGATTGCTGAGGCACTGCCCCGGGGGAGTGGCAGTGGCTTCGTGGCTCTCTCAGGATGACAGCATTCATCCTCCGCCAGTGCCCTTGCTGTTGCCTGTCAGCCCGCCAGTCCAGACTGAGGTGGTGCAGTCCGAAGCCCAGAGCTGCTCGAGCTCATCCTACAAGGCTATCTGCAGTCTCCCCCACTGAAAGTCAGCAGCCTTCCACCAGCCATGCTGCAAGCATTGGGATAGCACTGCATAGGAGCACTAGGACAGGCAAAGGCACATGGAAGACAGGCACTAAGGGAATGCACAGGGGTGATTACTTGACATTTGTATGCAATATGGCATGGTTTGATTTATAAATTTGGTTTGGAATGTTTATTTTGTGCTGGCTTTTATTTTTGCATTGTGGCCAAGCAGACACTGTGATGGTCAGTAGCAGAGGGAAGGTGAAGTGTGGGTCTGTTAGTGAATGTGGAATTGGGGTTGTGTTTACTGGTATCACAGTCAGATGAGTTGGTCACAGACAGCCCGAACAGAAAGAGGCTGTCTAGGTTGCCTCCTTCCTTTCTCTTCTTCCTCCTCCTCCTGCTCCTCAGCTGCTCACCGTATAGCTAGTGGCAAGGGCTGTGCCATCATGATGGCAAGGTTGTGCATGCAGCAGACCACCACTTATCTTGACGCCTGCTCTGCCGAGTACTGCAGTGCTCCTCCAGAGTGGTCCAGGCAGCGGAAGCATTGCTTCAGCATGCCGATGGTGTGCTCTATGATATTTTGTGTGGCAGCATGGCTTTTGTTGTATGCATGCTGCCCACGTGTGCTTGGGTTACGCACCGGAGCCATGAGCCATGCTGTTACCAGATAGCCCTTGTCGCCCAATAGCCACCCTCTGATTTGTCGTGGTGGCTCAAATGCAGATGGCACAGCGGACTGCTGCTGAATGAAGGCATCAAGGCTGCTGCCAGGATTGGGGTTGCATGATTAGTTGAGTATCATCGCGCACCAGCTGGACGTTGAGGGAATGTATTTCCTTTCGGTTGCGCTACATCTCAGAGTTTACATGCGGCGCCCGCAAAGAGACATGCATGCACTCAATGGCACCCTGCACCGTAGGGAAGCCTGCAATCCTCGCGAATCCGCGTGCTCGCTCCTCCTGCTGCTCTCTGGCCAGAGAGAATGAAATGTATTCAGCTCTCCTGGAATGCAGAGCCTCAGTCACCTCCCTTATGCAACAATGGATGGCAAACTGGGAGATGTTGCAAATATATTCTGCTCCAGCCTGGTAGGAACCCGACACATGAAAGTTCATGGCCACCCGTCACCTTCACAACCACTGGCAAAACGGTCCTCGCCCTGCTCTGAAGTTGCAGTTGTGGCTGCAGCAGGTGACAGATTTCAGTGAGGAGATCCTTACTGAAGCACAGACGTCTGACACACTGTTCCTCACTGAGGTTCAGGTCGGGGAATTACTCCCTGAACACCCAGGGCAGATATGGCCTCTGCTGAGAGCCCTTCTCCCCCTGCTCCTCCTCCCTCTTCCAGCAGCTTGTCCTGCTCTGTGTCGCCTCTGCTCCTACTCCCTGTCATGCTGTAGGCCAAGGGGAATGTTTACTACTGCACCCATCTCTGGGAGCAAGTGATCTGCACAGAATCCTTGAAGTCAGGATGGAGTCCTTCAGCACCTTCCACACCACTCCCTGCAGACTTTAGCAACTTTAAAGAACTCTAGAAACCACCAAACACTTCTACAAATGCAACAACAGCCAGTCGACATCAATCAGCAACTAACCTGTAAATAGGTGATGATCCCGTTAAATAGCACTGGTGGAGTGTCCTTCCTGCTACTGAATGCGTGATAAATTGTACATGTTTAAGAAAGGGCGTTAGCTGGAACGTTGAACTCCAAAATGGCAGCATTAGCATCAAATCATCGTTACACGCTGATTGACGTCATGATCTGCGTACTTTGCATACTTCTGGCAGACGCTCACTGCGCCCTTGCTAATGGCCTCACCAAGATGGCGTCCAGCATGACTCGCACCAGAAGACGCCATTTTGGATCCAAAACACCACTCGTAGCGCCGAAACAGCAGGCGCTAAGGAGCTGAATTTTGTGGCCTCTATGATTTCTTCATGCAAAACAAATCTGAGATGCTTGAAAGTTAAAGTGAAAGACAGAACTGGGTATCTGAAGGGAGTAACTGCTATCTCCCCTTGAGATAAGTGTCTTGTGGTACGAATATTCTCCTTTGTATTCAAGACACACACATTCAAGGGAGGCATAAATGTTCACTGATATCATAAACTGATATGCATCTAAGTGTAGGAATGAATAATAATAATTAATAAGCCAATTTGAATATTAATGTTGAATCTGCGCAGTGTGGCGGTCTTTTTTGCCAATAATGGAGTGGTGCAACAGTGGTGTCCCCAGCAGTAAACTTTCTTCCTCCTATAAAAATATTTCTTGTTTCTCCAAAATTTTAATCAGTGGACTGGGTCCTGCCCTGACATAGACGGGGTTCTGCTTAAAATCAGGAGCAGCGTTTGACATTGGAATGTGCTTTATGTAATTATAGGACATTGTTGATGTGATTCTCCAAATCAGCCTTAACTAGCTCGTGGTAGAATGAGGGAAACCAGGCAGTGAAGCACCTGAGTGCCTAAGAGTAAATTGCCTGACATTTTTTTATGTTAAAGGTGTTATATGAATGCATGATGCTGTTGTTGTTGTGTCTTCAAGTAATGAAGGGTGCTTAAAACAGAGAGGAAGGAGAAAAAAGTAGAAATAATTGTTACAAATTGGGGTTAATATGAATTAATAAGGGCGTGCAGCTAGTTTTGGAGCAGTGTTAGGGGGTCCACTCATGATCCCTGACATTATCCCAAACAACTCCCAAAATGGTCGAAATACTATCCTCAAATAACAGCCTGAGTCTCACCAACGATGAATTGAAGTACTGTATTTAGGTAAACAGCAACTACCCAAGGGGCCTCAGTTTAACCTTTCATCCGAAAGATGGCACATCTGACAGTGCAGCACTCTCTCAGTCCTGCACTGGGAGTATCAGCCTAGATTATGGGCTCAAGTCTCTGGAGTGGGACTTTCACCCACGACCTTTTGACTCAGAGGTGAGATGGCTACCCACTGAGCTAAGGATGACACTTATAGAAAAGTGTTTGGAAAACTTCCATTGTCTAGGGCCATGCAACAGGCCCATGTGACATTATCGTGTAAAAAATAGCCCACTCTAGTTCTTGTCACGCACATAGCTGTAAACGAGTATTTGCAACAAATGTTTTCAGTGTTTCTCACCATTTCTTTCTTAAGGTTTCAGTGTTGAAGATTTCCTGGGAGGATTCCTGCAGGTTTTCTTGGGAATTCCTTATGCATCCCCACCTGTTGGAGATCTCCGATTCAGAGTAAGTCTCTGGATTGGCCAGTGCCACCACTGCTCTGTGCCATTCTATTAAGGCTAAAGGGATCAAGGGATACGGGGAGAAAGCAGGGACAGGGTACTGAATTTGGATGATTAGCCATGATCTCATTAAATGGCAGAACAGGCTTGAGGGGCTCCTGCTCCTATCTTCTATGTTTCTATGTTTCTATTCTGAAAGCTGCCCTCCAGTTCATCCTATTCCTGTAGAAATCAAGAAGCCAGCGGAGCCTGAGTAAACTGGATTTCTACCTCTACATAAGTGAGTCCTTGTACTGAAAGGGAGCCAAGTGGGGGGTCAGGTGCTTCCCCATAGGGAGGGAGAGAAAATCAGAGAGAAAATCAACGTCGACAGTCCTCACACATCTGCCAGAGCCTGTCTTCAAAAGATCAGTAGTGGCCCAGTAATACGTTTCTGGGTTGCCCCCTCAGCTAGGCACAGGGAGAGCCAAGAAAAAGTCCAAAACTAGGGGCCATAAATATAAGATAGTCGCTAATAAATCCAATGAAGTATTCAGGAGAAATATCTTTACCCAGAGAGTGGTTAGAATGTGGAATTCAATACCACATGGAGTAGTTGAGGCAAATAGCATAGATGCATTTAAGGGGAAGCTAGATGAGTACATGAGGGAGAAAGGAATAGAAGGATATGCAGTTGGGTTAGAATTAGGGTGGGAGGAGACTCATGTGGAGCATAAACATCGGCATAGACCTATTGGGCCGAATGGCCAGTTTCTGTGCTATAAATTCCATGTAATTCTATGCAAGAGGAAGGAAGGAAAATATCTTCAAAATAAACAAACAAACCAAGGGTATTACATCCTCAACAATGTGTCAAGAAATAATTGGCATACTACTTCTGCATCTCTAAAAACAAAACTGATTAGGCTTTTTCAAATTGGTGTCTTATTGACCTGACATCATCACTGTTTAATTAAACTTTTCTTTTCTTTCTCTATTGATTCATCAATGGTCAGTTCTCCTCTGAACTTTCCTCTCTTGTTCCTTACAAGCTCAAAATGCACCATCCTACGCAGTCTTCCCCCTCCCTACATCACCATTGCATTGAAATAAAGACTCGTTGTACGTCTCCTGCTCTAGACCCTCAACATTGTAAAATATCTTGGGGCAGATTTTCCTGGCTCTGCACCTGGGGGCCATTGGATCTGCTGGGTGCACGGAATGCATCAGAATTAGGCGGGGAGGAACACACACAACTATGGGAGCCCCCATCGTGTTACACGCCCGCCACAACCTACGTACCCTTGCTACCTATTCTATCCCCCTCCCCAGCTAAGCTGGATCTTGTGGATCTCTGCCCAACAAGACTCCCTTAAGTCCAAGGGATGCAGACAACTTATGGCGGACAACTGGTTTAGCCATTCATCATCTGATCTAGCTGAACCACATAAAGCACTATTGGGGCCTACTCTCCTCTGCCAAAACTGTTCACTATTCCAGGATCATCCTAGATTGCAAAGATAACCCTCAGCTTCTCTAATCCACTACAAACCGTCTTCTTAAACCACTCTTCCTTGCCTGCTCCACACTCACCTCCAACAACAAGTGCAAGAAGCTCATGGACATCTTTGAAGATTGAGACCTTCTGTTCAGCTGCTTCCCTCCCTTCCCCAAGCCCACCAAGCCAAACTTACCCTAAGTTTCCTCTCTGCCCTAGCCCTGAATTTTCAGCTTTCTCTAGTTTCTCTCCTATCTCCCCTCATGTCCCCTCCAAGCTCACCTTGTCCATAAGACCCACCCCCTGCTCCTTCAACCCTATTCCCACCAAACTGCTGACCACCCAACTATGCTTCCTGGCCCCCATTTCTGCTGATATTGTTAATAGTTTCCTCTCCTCAGGTACTGTCCCCCTCCCCTTCAAATCTGCCGTCATTACCCACTTCCTCAAAAAAAACACCCCTTGACCCCCTATCTTTGCAAACTACCACCCCATCTCCAACCTCCCTTTCCTCTCCAAAGTCCTTGAGCCCTATTACATTTTTACTTATATTTTTCCCACCCCTTTGTTTTGGGTCTTCCCTTCCCCTCCCCCCCCCTTTTCCTTTTTTTTCCTCTCTCCCACGTGGCAGCTCTGCCTCATCCTGCCAGTACACTTCACACCTAATCTCAGCCGTCTTTTGTCTCCACTTGTCCTATTACCATTTCGTCTGGTTTTGAATACCTCTTAATGTTTCTTTTACTTCTTTTGTTCTATCGCAGCCCTGCCTTCGATCTATTTTATTTCCTTTCCAGTTTTGAAAAAGGGTTTCGACCCGAAACATCAACTCTAATTTCTCTCCACGGATGTTGCCTGGCCTGCTGAGTTTTTCCAGCATTTTCTGTTGTTATTTTGGATTTCCAGCATCTGCAGTATTTTGCTATCGTCCTTGAATATGTTGTTGCCTCTGAAATCTGTGCCCATATTTCTCGCAACTCCATGTTTGAACCCCCCCAATCAGGTTTCCACTCCAACCACAGCACTGAAACAGCCTTTATCAAAGTCACAAATAACATCCTATATGACTGAGTGTGTGTTAAACTATCCCTCCTCATCCTTCTCGACCTGTCTGCAGCCACTGGCATGGCTGACCGCACCATCCTCCTCAAACACCTCTGCTCCATCGTCCAATTCAGTGGGACTGCCCTCGCCTGGTTCCATTCCTATCTATCCAGGCATAGTCAGAGAATCACCTGCAATGGTTTCTCTTCCCGCTCCCGCACCATTACCTCTGGAGTCCCCCAAGGATCTATCCTGGGCCCCTCCTATTTCTCATCTACATGCTGCCCCTCAGCGACATCATCCGAAAACACAACATCATGTTCCACATGTATGCTGATGACACCCAGCTCTACCACACCACCACCTCTCTCGACCACTCCACTGCCTCTGATTTGTCATGCTGCTTGTCCATAAGCAGAAATTTCCTCCAACTAAATATTAGGAAGACCGAAGCCATTGTCTTCGG